>NC_045481.1:11203589-11513528 GCF_009650955.1 Corvus moneduloides | reverse complement strand
TCTAAATTAAATTATATATATTATAAATAATATAGCATCTAAAACAGTAAATTTGCTGTTCATACCAGGCAAATTAGTGTTTGGGGAAATCAACAACAAGCAAACCAAACCCAAACAAATAAAAAGCAGAAAAGCCAAAAAAACCACCCCCCAACAAACCAACCAACCAAAAACCCCCCAAACAATCAAACCCTAACAAAAACAAAAGCCCTCCAAAAACCCCAGAAAAAATGTGAAAACTTATGGATGTATTGTTAGGCATATAGAGGAAGAACTAGTATGTCAGTTCTGAAAGAAGCCTTGTGTCACAAATCTATTAGTTTGGTGAAGAATGTTACTAAGATTCAGTTGATTTATATTTGCATATTCAATTTTTATGTCTGTATCTATCTTCAAAAAGCATTTGACTGATGTTTCTTATTGAATACCCTCTTAGAACCCAAATTTATCACGGGATAAAGGAGAAAGTCCTTTTCTAGATTAGTAGCAATTTAATGAATAGAACATTAGTGGAGGGAAGATATCAAAGACACCACACAGGGATCCTGTGCTGTTCTGCATGTCTGTTGGTGTCCTGGGAAAAAGATGAAAAGTGAGGTGGCAAAACCTGCTGACGAGAGAAAATTATTCAGCGTAGTCAAATGGGGATCCAGCTGTGAAAGAGGAGTCTTACACTGGTGACTGGGCAATAAAATAACAGAGGAAATTCAGTGTTGATTAAAGCTATTTGAGCTTTCAGGGAAAAATAACCCTAAATATACATACACAGCAAATATCACTAAATTAGCTCTCACTATTACAGGAAGGAGTCTGGGAGTGATTTCAGCTCGTGCTCAGAAAACATCACCATAGTACTCAATGGTGATCGAAAAAGCAAAGTCTAGGAAAGGAGTAAGGAAGTCAGCAAGAAATATGGTTATGCCACCATTCAAATTCACAGTGCACCTGCATCTTAAACAATATGTGCAACTTTGCAGTTGCTCCCTCTCGGGTTTCAGAGGAAATGAAAAGCAATAAAGAATGACAGCAAGGGTGATGGGGAGCTTCTGCATAAGGAGAGACTGAATAGATTAGAACCTTTTCCCTGAAAAATATGACAGAAGGCAGATATGATATAATGTCATACAGGAGATGGGTAGGGAATACTATTCACTGTTTCTCAGAACACAGTAATAGGAAATAGCAAATAAAACACTCAAATATCAAGTTTAAAACAAAGGCAAAGTATAATTTTTTTCCACAAAACTCCCACTGCCTGTGCACAGGATGCTGTGTATGCCAGTAGCTTAGTTGGGTTCAAAGAGCTGTAAAACATGGCCGTGGAAGGAAAATCCTGGTAGGCTGCTGTAAAGAGTAGACACAGCTGCTGCTTTCCATGTTGGAGAGTATGGAGGGGTGTTTCACTGAACACTGCTACTACCCATTGTCCAGGCAAAGATTGGGAAAGATAACTCCTTATTCTCTGTGAAAATGGGTTCTGGGCTTATTCAGTCTGTTGGGGATCACACATTGCTACTACAAGAACTTTTATATTATCATAGATCCACCACCAAATTGACATTGAGTCAATGTAAACTTTGCACTGATTTCAAAGTGTTCTGCACTGGAGCATCAGATGAAGTCTTGCTCTCTTACAGATCTTCTCTTACAGATATTGTCAAAACTGATGGGTTTTATGAGGAGCTGGATTTCACATAGGTTCCTAGTATTTCTAAAGAATAAGAGGTTTGTCTCCTTTAAAGTAGCTGAGTGTGAACCATGAGGTTTTATGGGTTGGGGATAATAGATTGTATATTTGAAAGGAAACAGAAATGTGTTTTTCAGAAGCTGAGATCACTGCAGATGCATTCTTCAGGATAGCTGCATTTCTTTCACCCAGTGTCAAGAACATCCTCGTTCATTAATGCTCTCTTAAACAACTTAGATCTGACTGAGCAAAGGTAGAACAGCTGTTCTTGACTCAAATGTCTGTAAATGCATCTTTTTCAGCTGATTTTAAATGGACAACTTCTAAAAGCTGACGGGGAAAAAAATATTATGGGCCAAAAAGAGGTTAGTCTTCATTTAAGGTATGCTTAATATGCTATAATTATAGTTTTACTTATTTAGACTCCGCTCCTCTCCAGGCCTAATTACAGCCGTCATGTATGCAGGCAAATAACTGGGACTCCCGAGCTATCATCTCTCGTGCATTAGCTGGATAAGATACAGGAGGAGATAGGATTATAGCCATCTTTTCTAAGGCCTGCAGACAGCTTGGACAGTACAGCTGTGCATTCTGCTCCCTGTGGGGTCATGGAGCTGCCCTTGCTGTGCTACTGTTGAGCACTGGAAAGATTTCAGAGGTAGCTTTGTTTTGTTCTCAGGAGTAGGAAATGTCTTCAAGTCATAATCATGCCTCACACCTAAAGATGGTGAGCCATGTTTTTCTAAGTTGTGAAACTGATCTGTTTGGGAAAATTAACAAATCTCAGTTTGTAATTAAGCATACTTAAATCCATTTGACTATAAATAGTTTATCTGGGCTAGAAGCCATCTTCTATTATAGAGTTGACAGGAACAGTGCAGGATAATAACACAAAAGAAAGATCATTTACCAAATTTCATTTGGCTTAAATAATATCTTAAAATATTTTCTTTATAGAGATAAGTGTACATGTTTAGTATAATTACCATCGTTGCAACAAGCTAAACCATTCATTTATACTGTACCAAAATAGATAATGGAACTTCAAGAAAATACAATGCCTGTATTTTTTCTGTGGTGTGTGTAGCTTCTACAGTTCTACCTTCTCTAGATAAATTTGTCATCCAAGTTTGGCAGCTGTAATCAAAGATTTAATCAAAGCTAGAATGCCACATTGAACTGGATCATGAAGACCTAACTTCCACTTATCCCCTATGTAGAAAACCCAAAGACTTTACACACAGAACTGATTAAAAATACTTGTAAAAATGGCTTTGGATGCTTTAGTATTGTTTTCAAATATTTTCGTTCCCCCCTTCTCTTTTCTATTATATAAGAAAACTCAAACTACAATTATTACAAGGCATACTTCCTAATGTTAGGTAACTGATTAAACAAACAATGTGGATCAAAGGAAATTCAATAATTATGCATCTAAGTCTGCATCTAAGTTTTAAAACTCCCATGTTTTAAAGTGATGAATTATTCACAACTCAAGATGAAATGGGGAGTATTCCAACTTGTGCTTTTGAAGTGTCATCATATTAATCTAGGCCACTTTATGCACATCTATAGTCTTTTCATCTCTGGAGATCTCTGAAAGATGGTGGGTTCATGTCACTAAATTTCTGTTGGCAGAGAGTCAAGAAACAAGTATTTTAAAACTTACAGTTTATTGCTATTGTGATCAATTAATATTCAGGATTCCTAAGGGAGCTGTAAATTGTGTGATCTTTTTTCTTTTTCCATATTTCATGACTTCCATAGTTTTTTCTTCCCCCCTCCAATTATTGTATTTATGCATATTTTTAGATGATTTTTTAATTACTTATCCTTGTCCTCAGATATTAATTTTAACCTTTGCTTTCCTGCCCCCATTCTCCACCATCATCTGTCTAGTCAGGCAGCTCCATTGTAATTCTGTTATTTAGAACATGCATAATTCATCAGCTGGGTCCAAGCTAAAAACTGAACACTTAGAAAAAATAATTGAGAGAAATCACTTCCAGATGCAACTTTTTCAGTCAGTCCCTATTTTTGTAAGATTAAAAAAAAAAAGTAAGTAAGAAAGAAAGCTTGATTCCAGTGTTCCAGTGCTACAATTTGTGTGTACTTTCAAACTTTGATCATCCTTTTTTTCAAGAATGAGTTATGTTTTCATTCAAAACACTTTCAAGGATACCCTTTATGGTTTTGCTAAACTTGTCTCTTACCAGGCAAGTGCAATAATAACAATAGCATAATTTCATTTATATGGGAGTGTCTCATTGTGCCTTTACCACAAGAAAATCCATTAATGACTTGTGGGCTTGCTGAATTTCCAACTGTAAAGAATATGGAACAGGAGGTTGGTATTGATGCACACACTGTTGCTGGGTGAGAAGGGCAAGATGGGAGTTGGGCTATATTGTGTATGGGGTGTGACCTACCACTCAAGCTGAGATATGATCTAACCCTAGTTCCCAGGTCCTCTGGTCTAAGGAGACTCTGGCTCATTTCAACCCTTTGACAAGCCCCTTCCTTCATGCCATCACAGACTTCTCCTTCCTGCCCTAGAATCAGCTATATCCCAACATTCATCCCAACTTTTTCTTCTTTCTCAGGTCTCCTCTCCCCACAAGGTCAGCCTTCCTCAGATCTTTCTCCTTGGAGCCTTACCCCTAGCCCATGAATACACTCAACTAGACATCTTTAACTGGGTTTTCACATATTGACAATACCAATTACTAGATTTACTTTTTTCTTTTTCAAAAGAAGACATATACTAGATAATGGGTACAGCCGTGCTAGGTTGGAAAAGAAGGCTACAGGAAGAGTGCTGTAATTGGTGGCCTTCCCATCTGGACCCCTTAATCTATTATGAGATCTGGATTTTTCATCACCAACTTCTCCCTTGCTTCTTTCTGGATGCTGTGTTAGAGCTAAAACCTTCAGAGTTCCTGGATTTTTGCACAAGAATTGCACATACTTTAATGATAGTATCTCATCCATAAACATTGCAGTGTGGTGTTATGATATGCTAATGACCTGCCTGCACAAATTGCTGGTGTGACCATTCAAGGAAAGTGAAGTACACCGAGCTCAGAAGCTCCTTCCAATATAAGGAAAGGAACCTGCTGTACCAGTCATCTACTTCAAGAGTAAAATAAGAGCCTCAGACCTGCTTGCAGTAAATGAGTAAATGAAACACTTTAAAATTCAGATGCTTCCTGTGTACTTGTAAAAATGAAATGAACCTTTAATAATTCTCAGTCAAAATACTTATTAATGTCTTTTCCTTCAAATTCTTCATAAAAGTTTCATATGGATTTCAATAACAGGATTTAATTTTCTGGCTAACAGAATTCATCTTAATAATTCTGTACAAGAAGAAGTGCTCTTGAGTGAGTCCTGTTGATTGCTCTGAATATTTCTGTACCACCCAGGCAGATTTTTTCCAGATGAAGCATATATCATTTCTTCTTAGGAAGTGGACTAAATTCTGCCTCCACAATGCAGGTCTTACTACTACAAACTGTGGCCTCGGAAGCACATGAAGTCGCTGAGTGTCCCTTGCAAATCCCTTCCTATGAGTTTGATGAAAAGAACAAAGGATCCCATGGAGGAGAAACACCTCCTTCCTTGCCAAAGGCATAGTCATACAAAATAACTTTAAGGAGAGAGGATAACTACTAGGTGCTAAATGAGTTCAGCAGTGATGCTCCTTGGTACAAAGCATTCATGTTGTCAGGAGACACACAACAGAAAACCAGCCAAAGGCGCATATCATCGACTGCCTGAGGTTTGCCAGCTGCTGATAAAGCTGCAAAGATGACTACAAGGCCCTTTGCTTACAGGCCAGGTGTAAGTTAAGTTACCTGGCTGTTAAAGACAAACTCACTAGATCTTCTCTGATTGCTTCAATCTTTGTTTGAATTGTATTGTGTTAATTACTTCTACAATAAGCATTTCATTTTTCTGAAGAAATACGCCAAGTGTTCTGAGTGCATTGCAAAGAGCTCATAGCTCCAAAGACGATCACAGTAATTTTGATAAGAGGCAAATTTTCTTCTTAAATGCATGAGAATTGAAGCACCTGAACTCTACAGTTTGCCTAGACAGAAAGAAAGGTTCAATTTTATGGTTTGCAAACCTGCATGGCACAGGCCAGACAGTGCTGGAACAGTAAAATCTGTGTGGTCTGTGAGAAAGGGAGCACATT
Organism: Corvus moneduloides; assembly: GCF_009650955.1. Classification (NCBI taxonomy): domain Eukaryota; kingdom Metazoa; phylum Chordata; class Aves; order Passeriformes; family Corvidae; genus Corvus; species Corvus moneduloides. The sequence continues at coordinate 11,507,640 of NC_045481.1, read as the reverse complement.
GGTGGGTTACACCATCATAACAAAATATTTGCTGGAATTGTTATGCCAGTTTATGTCAGCTTACTTGGGCAGTCAAGTTAAAAAATTTTGTTTTGTCAAACGTTCCAGTTCCTGTCTATGCAAGTAGAGTTCAGTGTTACCTGGATTTGTAGGTTTGCTACAAATTGGACTCATCTGTATTTCTGTGCCAAATTATCTCATAACACTCAGCTACTTCCTTGTGTGGAATGACTCATTTCATGAATTTAATAGCTTATAACTACATGTATCTTTTGACTACAAGCCAGTCAACAGAATAATCCAAATCTATCCAAAACAATTGAAGGCTAAGAGGTCTAATAATTAGAGATGATCTATGGGCTTCTACATAACAAAGAATAAGGACACAAATCCACTTTACACCTCACAGTCTATCCATCTGAACTTTTGACAGGGACAGATGCTTTTCTTGCTGTATGGAGCTCTTAGAAATGACTTTAAAATATAGTGTATACAGCTGCTAGGGCCTGGGTGGAATAATGGCTCAAAAGACAGCAGCTTTTTGGAATACAAAAGGAAATGTGTCTTTCTCTGAGTGCTGCCTTTCTCTTAGATCGCATGTGTTAAGAAATCTCTGTTTTATGTGAATTACAGATATTTATAAATCAAATCAGGAGTTTTCCATGGGGGAAAAATAAAGGAGTGGGTTTCAAACCATATACCTTCTCTGCTTCTGCCTGACTCTAAATTAAATTAAATATCTTCATATTCACCTTTACTTAGGACAATGTTCTCATTTGAAATCATGCCAGCAATATAAATACAAGCATGCAAACTGGGTATACAATTTTTCTTTACCTTTTGACTCATTCCTTTTGCTAATAAAATAGTCATTACTACTGTGCCACATGGAGTGTCAGGTGCATTTTCCTGTCATTAATTTCTTGTCTTTTTGCATATCAAGATATGGTTGAGCAGAACTCAAAAGCCGTTTCAGATTCTGAAATAATATTTTGCACCCTTATGGATCTTTTCACCTGCAGATAAAGTAATTAAAAAATGTGAATGTTTTCAAGCTCCAAAGCTTCTTCTAAGTGACATCAGTATCAATGTGCTTATATGGGAGACAGAAAATCCAAGACTGTTGAATAACCTTCTGAGGTACAAGAAAATCTGTAGCACAGCTAGGAATAAATATTGGTGATAATTCTTGACTCACCTTGTTTGGGGGGTACCTAAAACCTTCCTTTCATTTTCATTTTTTTTCTTCCTCCTGTTACCATGTATGAGTTATTTCTAGCACAGAATTTATTTGCATTTTCTGACTCTCTTATTGTACATAATTTGATTACTTTCAGCTGAGTGGATCTGGGCAATTCTTCTGTACTATAGGAGGAAACAACACCTAAACAAATAGTAGAAAAAAGATCTTGGCAAAAGTGAGAGATAAATAACTTCTGTAATAGCAATAGGTTGTATAACTTTTCATTTTTAATAGCAAAACAGAGTTAAGACTGCTATACTGGAAGAGTGGAGATACCTCATCTAAGCAGTTAAGGCTTTCTGTGACACAGAGACATGCATGTGTGTGTGTGACAAAATCTGACTGAATAGTACCTTCCCTCATGCTCTTGCCTAGTTCTGGTCATTCCACCTTCTTGGTGCCTGGTGAATATTTTGACCCTTTGATTGTTTGTTTAACTTTATTCCTTATGGATGTGTCTATACATCCATTAGGCGTGCCATGAGCATTCCCAAGTACTCAAGCCAACTGCCACAGAATGCCTTACATCTGGGCCAATAAATTAACCCATCCCATCAAAAAGGAGCAGCTGTGTACTGATTCCCTATTGGAAAGGCCTGTGGTGTATATGAACTCCTCAGCCATTCCCAGGAGAAGCTTTGGAGGCATAAAATGTGCCAAAGGGTGTCTGGGAGTGTTCTAGCAGTTAAACAAATGTTTTAGATGTTCCTGGGAATGCTTGAATTTCCTGGTGTAGACATAACCCATCAAGGAGTGAGGTGAAATACAAACTGGACAACCTGAAGGATAGTTCAGTTTTCCTCAAAATGAACCTCATTGCTTGTTTTTGAACAAGTCATCAAGAAGCATGCAAAGCAGTGTGATGTAGCTTTGGTAGATCTGAGGGGAAAATACGCATGAAGTATGAGAGCGTATGTGCAGCACTGAAAAAACTATAGAACATTCACAGCCTGTTGGTCTTCACAGATTGGGTTTCCCTAAAAATGCCATGATGACTCTTGCTCCTATTGAATTCCCACCAAACTTAAAATATTCACTCGTGAGATTTAATGCAGAATATGGCAGCAAGACCTTTTAGGAAGATAAAATAGCCAAAGCCATTTGGCAGACATCACTAATCTGAAATGTCACCATCATGCCATGACTACAAAGAAAGATGAGTTGGGCCATCTGGTAGTTCATTCTGCATTTTAGTTATGATTCTAAAAATAATGCAGGTTTTCAAAGGTATGCAGTGCTACACAGCAGGCTATTTTGAATGCAAAGCAATCCATTTCAGGTAGCTGTGAACTCTGAAATAGGACTGAGAAGAATGAGACTTGTCAGTGAGGCTGTGATCTTCATCTGGCTGTTTGCCACCTTGAATCATGAGATGTGCTGCTGTGAACTCAGTATCAGTCTTATGTGCACAAAATCTATTTTAAATGATCATCAACTAGGAGAGCGCTTGGGAAGCTTGTCCTCGAGCAGATGCTAGATGGCCTCAGAAAGTCAGATTAGTCCCTATACACATACAAAGTTATTTAATTGTGTGCTCACAAAGTTTTTCTCCCCCCTCAAAGAAGAACTACTTCCTCATGCTTTACATAGTATGAGTGCTGATCCCTTAGGCACCTATTTTATTATTTCCTTTGTGTCCCTGCTTTCTAGTATCTGTAGTTCAAGCCCATTTATGAAGATAAAGAAATTGTTTTCCATATGGAAATCTTCAAAGTTTCTAGTGACTTCTCTTCTCATGGAAATTTTTAATTTCCCTTGAAAGCAATGGAAAGTTGATGAAGAATCTCGATGAAAGTGTCCAGCAGCGAAGGGAAATTAACTCTGCTTCACAGGGAAGTCCAGTGCATGATTGGCCTCCAGTCTGCGCCACCTGCATCCTGAAACACAAGAAACTTGGATGCCCTTGTGGAGTCCTTGACCAGGTCTTCCTAGTTTAGCAGCTGAGGTGGCAGACAAGTCATCAGGAAAACAGCAAAGTCATGGAGTCATGGACCCATTAGATCTTGAACAAAAATGTACTTTGAATGATTAACACGTTTTTTTGTTGTTGTTGTTTTTTTTTTTTTTGAGAGACATCATTTGCTGGAAGTTGTCCGGCCACCTCTAACTGCAAAATACTGCACGAGCAAATTCAAGTGGTTGATATATACAGCTTTGAGGCTCGTCCATTTTGTGAAAGAAAAGACAGATTTGAACAATGTTGCTCACCATCTTGCATCTTTTGCTGTGGATAATGAATATTCATCATGTTGTGTTTCCAGGAACTTTGCTAAAAATAGCACCATATCCTTGTTTGAAAAAGTGATGAGCATAACTGTGAAGAATGAGTTTGACGCTTTTCCTTCCTCTTCTTCTGTCTGGTTTGTTAACGCTTTCTGTCCTAACACTTCTGCTCACCATCAGACTGCCACCTCCTCAGCAGACAAACCAGAGAAGCATGAGGGCACAGACATGTGGAAAAGTAAGGCTGGAGGGAGATGAATTTCAGGTCTTGTCCCCTCTGCTCTCAGCTTAGTGGTGGGACAAGATATATCTGAGGTATCTTTAGCTATTTTCATCTAACCTGTTCATCAGACCTTCAGAAACATTGCTGCTCTGCCAGTGCTTAACGCTATTTATATTTTTCATCACACATAATTGCCTGAAAATAATTGGTGAACAAATAACTATATCTGTATAATTGCCTTTTAACACTATTTATCCTTATCTCAGTGAGTCCAGGGTTTACAAAATCCTCAGCCCTCTTGTTTCATTGCACTGGATTCTCCCAAGTTTGTCACTTCTTTTGGTAAATCATTGTGTGTGGCTCAGTCTCCCTGGTCAGTGCTGCCCAACAGCAGCTTCCCTCTGGCAATTTACCTTATCTGAAATGGTTCCGTTGTCTCTTCTGCAGTGAGGGCTCCAGTGGCCCGGTACTAAAGTGGGTTCAGTTTGTCACCTAAATAGAATTCCCCCATCCCAGATCCTCCCTCCTATACTACTCTGCAGTTTATATTTGCTATTACAAGGGAAAGGTTTCATTGCTATCATTCTATTTAATTTTATCCTGTTGGAACTTTCTACCAATTTATCAGCAATTTCCAGTTCTTCTGATTTCTGTTTATTTACTTAGATTTTTATTTTCCAGAGGGATTCTACCAACAGTCCCCAGAGTCTCCTCGAAACCTACTTTGGGAACTCATTCCCCTTATTATATAATTAGCTCTTTTTTTGAGTTAAGAACTGTGCACTCTACTATTTTTTTCTCCGTTGCACTCCAGTTCCATCTTCAGATTCCCATTCAGCTGCTTTTTATTTTTCATGATCAAATATAAAATCAGATAATTGTAATGTTGTCATTTCCTTTGACTTCTGAAACAGAGAGGTGCTCTCAGCATCATCCAATTCATTGGAGGTGGCCAAAGGGCTTTCTAAGATATGAATGGCCCAAGTTCAAGATTTCCTCTTGTATTTAGCAAAGAAGTGGTTCTGGTTAAGAGTCATTAGACTGCAGTGTCAGTCTCCCAGGCATAATGGATGTCCCACCTAAAGAATCTTAGAGAATAAATCAGTCATTCTAATATGCTCTGAGACACAATCCTGTTGCAACTGGGTTTTTGGAGATGAGAGTTTTAGGTCTGTGTGGCTTTCTGGATCTGTTTGAGTTTCACTGAAACAAACACTTCTCATTAAGGATTTCAGTTCCAAAACAATAGTATTGGCCTCTGTGGGAAGGAGGAGCAGGGCAGGGAACCTGAGTCAAAACATTCCTAACCAGAATAATTTTTATTTAAACAGTATAAATCTACCTTCCAGCTACGTGCATCAAAGGTTGGCTTCCACACAAAGAAGAGGAAGTGAAGTTGTTGTTATAATTTCAGATGCAATGTTGGAGAGCTCATAAAACAGTTCCAATTATGTAATAAAACAGATGTCACCAGACTGTGATGGATTTTTGTCGAGTTTTAAAAGTTGAGGTGTCTGATTCTCTTTAAGAATGGTGAGCAGACAGGGCGGATAGGCAGGTGGGAAAAAGAAGGTGCACTCTGAGTTATGCTGCTCCTAAATTCACTCATTTAAATTAATGTGCTTCTCTAACACATTGGGATTAATTTTACACTGAGAAAGAAAATAAGGGTGTGCTCTGCTAGCTTTGGGTACCATTTATTCTGAACCAGAGGTACATTCTTATGATTAATGCAGAGAAGAGATCTGGTAAAAAAAGGCTGCATAAAATAAAGTGTTATTTAGGGCTTAGTGAGGCATCTGGCTCTAATTTTAGATAAGCTCCTTCTATTGATGTCTCCATCTCCTCAAACAGCTGTTTTTTCTGCTTCTTTAGGCTTTTGTTTTCAACTGCCGTTTTTTGTGGGGCAACAGCTACATTGACACCAGGATACTCCGTGCTTGAACCTTAACATGTGCCTAGAGCATGGCAATATGAAGATTTAGAAGGATGCACATGGCTTCAGAAGACTGCGGCTGAACATCACAGAATTAGAATTTTTCAAGGTATTATGAAAAGAAGTGCCTTTAATGAAAAATATATGCAGGGCAAAACTCTTGAGTTATGTTTTGCCTTGTTCTAAATTACAAGATCCCATGTAGCAAACATTTCAGATCTCAGTATGTGGCTGATCTGCATGGACTGACATAAAAATACAGAATGTTAGAAGATTATATCTATTGATATAATCATGATGGAAAACAATTTTTTTTGTTATGTCAACTTGTCGTCTGCTCAGTGAAAATAAATTTCACTAGAAAAACTGCATAATTCAAAAATTTATTATTAATATATGTGTCACTTTTATTCAGTTCACTCCTATAGAATGTAAAGTTGATTTATAAGCTTTTGTCTCTATTGAATATGAATAAATCAATTACCTTACACATCATTATCTCTAGATTGTGTTTTTATGAGTGATTATACACGCAAAAGTTTGTGTTTGAATACACAGCTCTGAGCTCAGAGAGAAGTGAGCCAGAGCAGCAAGGGAATTCATAATTCAGCCCTATACAGCTACAGGAATTGTGACAACAATTTAGAAGGGCACCAATGCTGTTATAGGTCAATGAAGTTTTGGAGGGGAAAAAAACCAACAAAAAACCTTTCTCCCTTAAAGGTATTGCAAATGGAAACACTTTTTGTTTTCCTGCCTGGCTTTATGAATTTTCAAGACAATAAATTTTCTATAAAAGTGATTTATAGCTTTTATATTATAAACAAAATTCAAGAAGACTCAGGAAAAATTTTTGAAAGATCTAGTCAAGGAGTCATTGCATGAAGGAACTGTCACCACCTCTTAACTAAAACCATAAGAGAATAAAAGTTTAAATGCACCCAGTACAGGTTCAAAGCTGCTCTAAAGCATTATTAAATTAAATGTGGGCCCAGTGAAATCAATAGCACAATCACTAACTTCAGCAAAGAGAAAGTATTACCTGTTCAACTTAAACAGTGTATAACTGTGGTAAATCTCTTCCCTTAAAATTCCATCCTGGGTTTTAGCACTCAAAATAGACATCACTGAAAGTTACTTTGAAGCAAATGCTTGGCAGAAAGATATCTTTGCTCCAACAGTCTGCATATTTTTGTAATTATTTTATTATTTTCTCCCCTAGGCTTTCAGATAAAGACTGTGACTGGTTACATCAGTCTGAGAAGAGTTTGCCAACTGATCAATGAAATTTGGAGGTTTTTCTATTACATTATCAAGGATGTTGGTAAGACCTTTGTTATAGATAAAAGAGTGACAATAGCAGCTTCCTTGATGACTGCTGCCAGTTCACATGTCCTGTGGCCTACCATGCACGTTGGCCTACCACTGGGGTCCAAAGGAATTTCTTAACCTTTTCCAAAGTAATCAGGTGGCATTTTCACAGTGTTTCTGTTCATTAGGATAAAAAGCCTCTTTACAACATGCTCCTTTCTTAGTCTGCACTATTGGGGGAACAGCCCCTATCCAGAGGGTTACGTTATCCACAACATAACTTATATGTGGGCAAGTAAAGCATAAAAAAGGCCAGAAACAACTCCTTTGTCAAAGCTAAATTCCCTATCACCCGCCTCAATCTCTAGTCATGCCTCATCTCCAAATTTGTCTCTATGAATCAGCTGGAAAAGATATTTTTTCACAATACCCTCTTAGTAATATCAGTACATCCTACTATTTAACCTTTTTTTCCTTTAGAGTCCTTAAGAGGAATATTGCTTGTCAAAGTATTTAATTTTCACAGCTGGTACTGGGACCCACCATTCACTCTCCCCAGTGAAATAGTCAAGGAGTGCTTAATTTTTCACTATTTCCATTGAATTTCTGACTGATACTGTGGACATAATCAGATACACGTGGAAAATGAGAGACTAGATTATATTTAGCCTGTAAATTGAGTACGAGTTCTCCAGATGTTAAGTCCCTTTTTATAGTATCTTAAACACCTGTTTATTTTCACAACTAGGATTCTGTAATGTCTTACTGGGTGAAATTATATTTCATGGAATTCTCTTGTGTTAAAGAAAGTTATGTTGCTGTGATTCTTTTGCTTCAAATCAAATATATTCAGAAGCTATTTCAGTTCCTATTGTTGTGGTTCCCATTAAAATGTAAAGTGTTAATAATCAGATATTTTTAATAATCAGAATAATCAGATATATATTTTTAAAAGCAAACAGTTCATATATTTCTAAGTATACTGAACTGGCAGGCTTTTAATCTACCCTGGAATCTTACTGTTCAGTTTCAGAGAGTTGATTTTGATGTCAGTCATCCCAGATAGGTGAATAGGTGTTATCATCTCCATAGATAGGGAAGCAAAGACAAATATAGGGTCTGAACTGGCACAGTGGAGAATAATGACAGCTTCCACTGGCTTCAGGAGCTGTTACTGCCCATCAATTTTAAAGATCAAGCTATTTGTCTTGACTGTTAGACAAAGATTCGCTTGCTTTTTAATGTGTTTTGTCCTTCTAAAGAGTCCCATGAAAGTTATTGAAGTTATTCTAGGAAATGCTATATTTCTCTACATCAGAAACTTCGTGGTATAAGTTTAACATTTTCATTAATATCAATAAAGCAAATGTGAGCACCAATAAAGCAAATTCTTTAGTAGTAATTAGTACATCATAATCACAATCTCTCTGGCTCAGCAAGGACAAAGCAAATGACAGATTTTAGAGCTCCCATCTTCAGGGATCATCTCTTTAATTTAAATTACTATATCTATGTCCAAAGTCCTATGCTTATTTTTACTATATCAAGTCCTCCTATACCTATTACAAAAACTAGCACAGGCTTCAGACAGCACCTTAAAGATCTATTTCCTTCTATGTCTCCTTTGTTACTCAAAGGTTCAATAGCAAACAATAAATACCTTGCAGTGCAGCAAAGCAGTTAACCAGTTGCTTAAATCCCAGAGCATCTTATGTACTTACACTTGTACTTAAATGCTTTGCTGAAGAGATACAGAGTGGTGATCTGAGGCCAGAACACAATGCCTGGGGTCTCCAAAGTTATTAGTTTCAGCACCAGAATTAGAGCTTGAGTTCCCCATTCCCCAGCACGTATGCAGGTCACTACACTGTGCTTTTCTTCATATTGAAGTTGATTCTAATAGTAATACTACCATTTCCACTGGGGTAACAAATCAAACAAAAATAATTGGAGGTGGGGGAAACAGTTTCATATTCCAATTTAATGCATCAGCTCTTTTTTCTCCATGAGTAATTTACATTTCATGTGAAAGCAGACAGAGACTAGATTTCACAGATTTTTTTTTCTTTTTTCTTGGTTTTATTGCTGGGAAAGCAGAAAGAGAGTGTAATTGCTTTTTTTCCCACATACCTGTGATAATGATAATTTTTAATTTAATAAATTAGGATTTTTTCCTACCAGCTAAAAGATTCCTTGTTCTCACAGAACCTGATGACAAGTGGGTGGAAATTCATGTACATCATGAGGTAAAGATCACATAATGAATTACTTGATTCTTGAAGGTTATATCCAGTAAAAATCAAGACATTCTGAATAAGACGCACCTCAAAAGAAAAGGTTATTTCTATCCAGCTGTTGCTGTCTTAGTGTGTTAGACTCAGTTCATCTCAATAAATGCAAAATAAAATAATATTCTGTGCATTATAGCCACTGGACTTTGAGGAGTGCTTTAGGAATGTTAAAACTCTCCCTGCCAGCATAGCTGCAGAGACTACAATTCAGCTCCATGCCAACACGAGTGTGTGTGCGAGCTCGGGTGGTGAAGGCAGATATCAATTATTCAAGGCTGATGCGTCTGATGAAGGATGCTTAAACATCCATCTTCTCATCACCCAGATGGAATCTGTGTGCTTTCACTGTGATGAAGACAGATTAGGCACCAATTCAGTAAAGCACTTGCAGGTGTGGGTTTGACAGGGCAGGGGGACAAGAAAGAAGAGAGAGGATTTAAAAAATAATCTGCTGAAGATGAAACAAGGTACCTCATATCACATTCATGAAGAAATGGCTTTTGGATTTTCTATCCAGACTACAGAATGCTTGTTAATAGCTAGTTGCCAAAACAGATGCCCTGATTAATGAGAACAGATGGATTTCTCCAGAGGGTCTGCAGATTTAGACAGTACTTTCATTAAATGAAATGCTAATGATCTGGCACCGTGCTTCTCTGTGTGGATTAGACACCAGTAATATTTTATTTGTATTTTGTGGAGTTAGAATGATCCCTTTTAGACCTTTTTAGATATAAAATTCTAGTATTATGCATCACCTCCAGATCCCTAAGAGCTATAAATAAATGAGACAAATGCATTTTCAGGATTTTACTGCTTGAAAACTCCTTTGGTAGATTATACACTTCTTACAGGTTGTTCTCAAGATTTAGAGGAATATCTGAGTTTTGTATTTTTAATTGCAGTTTCCCAAGGCAAATGAACCACTTGATTCATCCTTGTAAGAAAATGAGATTACATGAAATTTTTTGCTGTTATATTCAGCACAAGTTTCTTTCCTTGAGGTTTTTTTAACTACAATTTCCAAATAAAATTAATCTGAAAATTTTGTACCAAAGACTTTTTTTGTGGAACTGGTCAATTTTGTTTCCCAAATCTGCCATTACGTAATATTTCTGGTACTAAAAGAAAAAAAAAAAGCTTTTTTTTTTTTTTTAAGAAAAGGTTAATGAATTCTTCTCTGAAGTAGCTGACTCAAATCCTTCTCTTCTGTCATCTAAAAATCTTCTTTGGTGGAATGAAAGGTTTCATTTTGTTATGTTTTTATTTTTCTGATTTGCCAGTATGGTTATTTCAAGAAAAATCCTCTATTTGCACAATTCACACCTGCCTGGCTATATAATTCTGTCATCTTTTCTGTTTCTGGAAAGACTGTGAGCAAGATAATGCAGAACTCAGTTATTTGTATGGGGGCTTTAGCACTAATCCATCTTCGCAATAAAGAAAAGATATCTCATTAATCTCAAGAGGATCCCTAGCTGTTACTTCCTTTAAAGAATCTGCATCTACAGCCTAGCAGATATGTAAGCTTCAAACAGCTGATCTTCAGTTTTAAATAGATGTTTTTGCTAAATGTGATTTCCGTTCAGAATCATAAAGTAGCAGTAAACTCCTTTAGGAAAAGTACTCACCAGAGGTGGGTGTAAAAATTAGAGACCAGGACTAGACAGTTGACAGACGATAAAATAGTATAAAAGAAATAAAGGAGATTGAAATTTACGATCATCATAGTGACTGACTGGGAAATTGGCCACTGACATTTCTCCTAAAAATTTTTTTTTAAGTTCCTGTGATCAGGTACTGAATACTGGCAGAGAGAAAGATGAGTCACTAATATCCAGAAGTGGCAGGAGAATTTGGGCAGCAGGATCTGAGGAGAGATCTTCTACTAGCCTGTGCCAGTGGTGTAAACTGTCTCCACAGCTCCAAAGTGCCAGTGCAGCAGGGACACCAGAGAAACTGTTGTGTGGTCTCACATCATAGCCTGGCAAGGTTCACTGTTCTAGTATCACTGTGCCATCAGTGATTTGCCAACCTGTTACTTTCTATGATGTTGTTTTCAGGAGTATAAAATTTGTATCAGACTGTCTAATCCATGGTACTACACTGAGGAAGACAGGACAGCTTAAAATAACTTAGATTTGATGCAGAGTACCTTCAGTTTCCATTAATTAATTAAAGGAGGATAGGAGACCACTTGGAGCAGAGATCTGATGATGACTTCCCTTTCAGAATTAATTTTCCATGCCAGCTCTCTTGTCCCTTCTAATCCCATTTCACAGGCTCTCCAGTTTCTGTTCTCCTTTCTTATTCAGAGTACAGTATGCTATCTTGTCCATGAACTGTACAGAAATCTCAGTTACACTGACACCTTTGCATTCACCAACTATATTTGTTCTCTCAAAAATGTATCAGATTTGACAGGTTCTGGATGCTATGAATTCATGATGATTGACATTAATTATATTTCCTGCCTTTAGTTACTTATTAATCACATACATCTTATCCAGTTTTCTCCTTCTATGGAGTTGTGTAGGACTTCAGATCTGATGGGAAAAAAACTCAGAATATGGCAATGTGGGATGATGTGATTCCAACTCAGTAAATAGGCAGAAATACTGAAATCCTGCAGCTAAATAAGTAATATTGCCAAATATCTAGTGGAAACCCTCTGTTCCCTTCCCTCATGGTAAATGTACCTAACAGTCAAAAATTCATCTTCAACTCTTTGTTGGAACTTCCTAGAGTGCATTAATATACAGGATGAAGGTTGGCTTTAAGCCAACTAGTTGCACTGCAACAAGTTACTAGTTGCACTGCAGCAAGCTTGCCCACCAGAAAAAGGCTCGTAGTCTGAATCCTGTTGTATGTTATTCTCTACATAAATCCATTGAAATTCAAAAGTAAAAATGTGAGACCCATTTTTGTACTGGTGCTGAAGACTGTGTGCAGCTTAAGCCTTGCTAAAAGCAAGTGAGCCCTGTGTGTGACAGTGGGGAATGTAAACCATTTCCTTTATCTGTAGCACTCAAAAAAAACCTTAGGAAGTGGGGTTTGTATTTGAACTGAATATTGTCATAAATGCAGCCACCCATGCTGCTGGCTTTGCTGTCTGCCTCTAAAAGATAACAATAGATGAGCCTTGACCATATGATATTTACGCTGCATTAACTTCCTGATAGATTCCACATATGTTTCAGGCCAGCAGGATGAATATTGCTTATTCTTACTCTCTTTTTCCCTCCCAAAAGGGACTCTGACTGTAGAGCTCAAGCCTCTGTAGTGCTGTAGTCAGACAGCACCATCCCACTGAGACTGCCCAACTCCCCCTCCGTATGAGAGCAGGTTTTCATACAGAGGGAGCTCTCCATAGTGCTCCTGCTAAATGATGGAGTAGCCTTGGGTTCTCTCCCATTTCAAATGCTTTGGGAAGGAATTTCACCCTCCTTGAATTTGAAGAAGCATTTTGTGAGAAACTGGCATCTTAATAAATTTTCTATAAAAGTGCCAAGAGAAAAACATTTAAAAAGGGTCAAATGAAATTACTGAAAAGGAAACTCCTGGAAAGGAAAAAGAAGATTAACGTTGTCAGCATTCTGTGGGTTTTGTTTTTTGTTTGGGGTTTTTTTTGGCACTGTTCAGCTCAATCTGTCAAATGGCCACCTTGTAGTAAACAGCTTTTTTGGCAAATTACCATAAGAATGAAAGAAAAACCTTTAAATTCCCACATGAAACTAAAAAGCATTCTACGAGATCTGATTTATTCCAACATAATCAGTGTTGGCTTCCTTTTATGTACAGTTTGCATCAGGTTAAGATAGATAGAGCACTGAAGAAAATCTTAGAGTACATTTTACTCGGGTCTCACTGTATATCAGATTGAGTACAAGCATTACTTCTTTTGTTTTGGGACACACTCCAGCAGCTTCTGTCACTGGTGGAAGGAATGCTGTGGGCTTTGATGTCTACAAACCCAGCTCAGGCCTTGAAAGAAATGTAGTGAGAGAGAACCAATTCTTACAGCTAGATAATAATGAAAGCAAAATCATTTTTTAAACATTTCCATGACCATAGTTATGTGACAACTGCAAACCCAATTTTTACAGTTTACAAGAAAAAAAAATTTTTCTTTTTTATTTTTGCAAACTCAACCTGGGATTAGAGACCCAGATGGATTTTTCCAGCTAATGCATCATCTTGGAAAAAAATTCCAAACATACAGCAGTTACAGCTTGGCTAACAAGTCTGCAAGTGATGCGTAAGGCAGAATTTGAACCTAGCTCTCATTCTCAAAAGTTTAATTGGCTCCCTGGGGCAAACTGTCAAGAAAGGAAACTGATATAACTCTAGATTTGAGGTGGCCTAAAAGCAGTCTCAGATCATAGGAAAAGTAACGCTCGGCTGTCTGAGTTACTTTATTGGTACACCTTCAAGGCAGGATTTTACACAATTTTTGAGTGCACAAAAATACTTATTTCTTAGCATTCATAGTAGAATTCTGGGAATAACATGCCACTAGTTAAACATTCGCAGGTTTGCCCCCTTCTTATCACTACAGGCACTACAGACAAGTCTTAGATGGACAGGTAAACTTTAAGGAAACATTGGGTTAGAACTCTGTTACTTAAAATAGGCTGATAATTATTTTTGCGAAGCTGCTATTTTCACTCAGCTGGTTTTGGCCTTTCTTTTCTTTTCTCCTCTCCTAAGGTTCTTACAGCTTTTCATGTCAGCATTCATCCCTAAAGACTTTGAGTTACTGACAATTCCCCAATCATTCCTCTGATTCTAGGTTTTTTAATCTTACATGGTCTTGCTTTACAGACTCATATTCACAGATTGACAATGTTTTTGACAGTAAAACTGAGCCATTGTTATATAACTGACATAGGGTAGGATTCACTGCTGAGAAAAGGTTGCTGAATCTGCTTTGTTGTTCTTACTCTCATTCTTTCTTACCTTCCAGCTTCTGCTTCCCTAAAGAGAAGATTCGATACACAGAGATAGTCATGATTTCTTGAGTACAGCTTCAGTTTAGAATTCTGGATTTATGGCGAAGCTGGAGAGGACTTAATTCAATTGCTTCCACAATGGGGCTAAATTATTTCTGAGAGGGGCAGTGAGTTTCACTATGCCCAGTCGGGAGATGATACCAAACTATCACTGCGATTGAGATGACTGACGAAGCAGGAGCTGATGCTGAGGGACAACGCCGTGTTCTAATCGGAGGAGCCACACACTGGTGAGCACAGTGCTGCTGCAGGGGGGGCCGGCTGGCACCAGCTCTCCCTACCAGCCAGGGGCTGGCTCGCAGTCCTGCCCGTGCTTTGTTCCCTTCCCTGATGGACAGCACACTGCAGGGTCTGTAAGTCTTGGAGAGGAAACCAACTTCTGCTAGGAAGTTCTGCCCAGAGCCAACTGGCATGACAAAAGTGCTGAATATCAATGGTTTGTTACAGATGAATGACCCTTTTCAGGACAAGGCATGAAGTGCTTTTGTTTTTACAAACACTGACACTTTCCCAAAGTTTTTTTTTTTTTGCTAACTGGCACCTGTGTAAGTGCCCAGAAGCTTTCCAGATTTGCTGACTGGCTGGAGTTAAGCTGTTGCTTCTTGAATTGCTGCTCTCTTCAGCCAGTCCTTGTGGAGAAGAACTTGTGCTGCTCTACTGGTATTTATGGAGGTCTGTGGTGGGTTGATGCTGGCTGGCTGCCAAATGCCCACCAAAGACACTCTATCACTCCTGAGATGGACAGGGGACAGAAAATATAAGGAAACATTTGTGGGTTGAGATAACGACAGGAACAGATCACTCACCAATTTCATACTCAACTTTGAGGAAAAAACATTTTTTCATCAATCAAATCAGAATTAGATACAAAGAAATAAAAACTAAATCCTAAAACACTTTTTCTCCAACACTCTCTTCTTCTGAGGCTTAATTTCACTCCTGATTCTCTACCTCCTTGACCCCAGGGACACAGGGGGACAGGAATGGACGCTGCGGTCAGTTCATCTTGTCTCTGCTGCCCTTTCCTCCTCATGGAGAGGATTAGGATTCCTCACTCTCTTCCCCTGCTCCAGAGTGGGGTCCCTCCCATGGGACACAGTCCTCCATGAACTTGTGCAAGCAAGTCCTTGCTATAGCCTGCAGTTCTTCACAAACTGCTCCACTGTGAGTCACTCTTCTACTGAGTGCAGTCCTTCAGGAACAGGCTGCTCTAGCATGGATCACCCTGCTCCAGCATGGACTCCTCATGGGGTCACAACCTCCTTTGGGCATCCAGCTGCTCCAGCATGGGGTTCTCCATGGACTGCAGGGGAATCTCAGCCGAAGCAGGGGAATCTCAGCTGGGCTCCTTCTCCACTGAACTTGGTGTCTGCAGAGCTGTTCATCTCCATCTTGAGCCTGCTGGCATTGGCTCTATAGGACATGGGAAGCTTCCAGCAGATTCTCACAGAAACCACCCCTGTAGCCACCCTCACTACCAAAACCTGGCCACACAAACCCAATGCAAAGTCTAAGGGAGGAAGAGAAGTGTTAGTATAGTCCTTCTAATCCTGTTTAGTGCAGTAGTGTTCCTTTAGAGCTTTGTATTCTGAAGATATATCCAAAGCCCAGCAAAGAAAAATCCCTTCTGTTATTTGCTATGTGGGAGACCTGGTGTAGTAGGGGAATCTGGGATCAGCATCACACAGAGATTATTTGTATTGCAGCCACTCTTGAGGGTTCCTTGTCCTGACCTGAGAGGAATATACATAGGTTTTTCCTGTTTTCTTAGTCAAGTTAACAGAGTCAGAAATCATATTGAGCATCTTTGAAGCTGCAAGCTGCCAACAGTGGGAAAGATTACATGCAAAGACTGTGGTTAACAAAAGTTAGCCATCTTAAGATCAAATTTGCACTTTTCTTTTTGATATAATTATTATTATGTTTCCAACTGTACCCAGATTACCATAAGTACAGATACAACTAGATGAGAAGAATGGTACCACACTCCCATTTTTGAGAATAGTAATGTTGCATCTTGCAATGCCTGAAACGTGTTACATTCTTAGTCTACATCACCAAAATCCAGTAATAATAACTGGTCCAATTCTAAACAATAATTGGTAGCATCATGGGTAGGACAGATAATCAGTATATTGAAATTTCCTCTTTGTGCTGATTCTGATCAGCAGAAAACACCAGGTTTGTGTTTGCATTAAACCTTTCTTCAGGACAGAGGGTTGTAAGTATGGGTGTACACCTGTAAAGGATCTAGAAGACCTCTTCTGTATAGAGTCCCGCTGACTTCAACAGGTTAGCGGAGCTCTGGAACCTTACTCCATGACTTGAAATTAACAGTAATTTGGCATAATACCTCTTCTGCTGTGTTTCTTACACTTACTCATCATTTTCTTTTTAGAATGTCATAAACTCTCCAAAGCTCCAGTACAAAATCAAATTCTTTGCTTGTCACAATTCAAACTTGAAGTCAATTACCCCCTGTTCCCATGTTGTCTGGATGATATAGTCCTATATGGACAATAAAACAAGAACAAGCATGGTAATTACCAAGCCTACAGGCAGTATGTTAGCCTGTGAGACAGGCAGTGGCTTAAAAGGTAGTCTGATTTTGCTTTAAGTGGCTTATCTTTTTATTTGATGACATAAGAAACACAGTACGCTAGATTTTCTGCCAGGATAATGGGGTGAAACTGTACCCATTTATAGTGCCAGAGTTCCCACAGCACCATATAATTTATAGTTTTTTCTGTAACAATGTTCACTGTTACACAGCATGTCTGAAACCAAACCAATCTTTGTGAGACAGATGGTTCTTATTATTGGAACAAAAATGATTTCCTAACAAAAAAGATCACATTCCTAGTTTTCCAAGAAAGGGTCAGTGGTGTTATTTTGCGGGGTTTTGGCTAAGGTAATTAAAAACGGGCACTTGAAGAATGAGAGAGGTTTGGGCCAAGTTCTCATGCTGTACTCCCCGTTGTACAGCTTTAAGCTGGGACATATATAAACTCAGTCATCATTTAATGAAAATATTGGCCTATATAGGCCCCACTTAGACTTTCAAATTCTTTTAAAATATGTATGTTTTTTAACTGCTTCTTCATTGCCCTGCTGTAGAGAAAGTAGGTACTGATCAACATCCTATGGAGCATAGGAAACTGTGAGTCTACTGTGTGTGCCTCAGGGTTTGCTGAGTTTTATGGCTTCCAAACTGCTGATTTATTGAGACAATTCAAGGCCTGTTTCCTTTGCTGCTAGCATCTCATAATGGTACAAGCTCAAAATTAAAAATCAGTCTCTAGGTTCTCAGAATAACTTTGTTAACTCAGTGAAGGGAACGTGCTTCCTGTTTTGTGTCATCTCGACAGCCTGACTCCCCTAAGGTAAGCATAATTTGCCTCTCATGCCTAGTTTATTTCAAACTGTGAGTTTCAGAGAAAGAGAAGGAACTGAAGAAATACCGAGAGCTAACGGTCTTTTGGAAGTCAGTTTCTGAAAAAGAGTAGGAAAGGGAATTTCCTCAAAGAGTTACAGTGGAAGGTGTACTTTTCCTTCAGAGTGTTTGACTGATAGACACTCCCTTTCTTCTGAACTATGCGGTCTCCATTTGAGGGCTAATTACAACTCTGGCAGGATCACATAATGATCAAGACCACAAGTTCGTGCACTTAACTGAGCTCTTGGGGATTGATGACAGCTGATCTATGCGGAAAACAGCACCTACTTTTGGGCATAAAACCCACAAAAATATGGTGTCATAAACTAGTAGATGGAAAATCTACCATCCATCTCTGTGACTTGAGGTGATACCATACCTAGGGCCTTTGGCGACTGGATTTTTGTAAAAGCAAATATTAAATTCAATTCTCGCTTCCCACTCTCACAAAGAGAAAATGTATTTCAGGATGTCATTTGGAATAAGATTTTTTTTTTTTGTGCACATGTTTTATCTGTTCTTCCTTTGCTGAGTGTGTCAACAATTCATTACTGGCAGAGAAAAAAAGAAGTCATATTCTGTATGGCAAAACATCACAATTTAGAGGGATTTTTATTCACTTGTTGATGAAACCAAAATTTTTTCTTGTTTTTGCATATAAAATTGTCTCCTTTGCTTCTACAATCTTGTAATTGTACAGCTGGCCCCAAAATTAAAAAGCAGTCTCTATCCAAAAGCCACTGCATATACTGAGGAAAATCTGGGAGTAGCATTGGTAATAAGGGTCTCTTTGCAAAGTATTTATTGCTTTAGGCAAGTTTATAATTTTCAACGCCTCATATTTCTGTACACAGGAAGAGTTCTTGATAGAATTATTATCTTTAGAAATTGTTGGTCACCTGCATTACCATTCATTCGAGAGACAAAATGATTGTTGTTTCCATGCTATTTGTTCCCATATAGAAAATGAAAATACTTCCAAAATTTATTAAAGACCAATACATCACAAAAAGGCATGTTTCTCTATTGCAAACATAATTTCCACATGCAAAGTTTATCTGAGTATTTTGCAAATGGAGACCACAGAAGTCAACTGTGACAGCAAGCCAAAAGCACTGTTAATTATCAGATTGTACATGCAAATCAGGCAGGCAGGCACACGATGATTCAGATCAGCACCTTGAGGACTCAGATGTTGAGGGTACGAACTGTAGCTGGAATAAAGTGAGCTAATGTATCAATCTTATGAAAATGCACTAGTTAATAATTTACTATCCATAAATAGACCTTCTCCAGGAGCAAAACGATTTGTACTCTGAGATATGAGAATCCATTTTTAAATGCTATTCTTTTACCAAATTACACAGTCAGGGCAATAACAAAAGCTCAGTTGCAGCTAGGCAACTGGGTGTGAATCTTTTCTTTTGAACACCTCTGCAGAATGATGATGGATTCTAGCTGCAGGCCACACTTTCTGTGTCTCCAGAGCCTTGTCTGAAAGGGATCAGCTCTGGCTGCTCAGTCAGGTTTCAGGTCACCATCGTACTGGTGTTAAGATGATAAACTTTGTCCTGCAGAGGTGATAATCTAATAGAAGGGGAAAAAAATGGAAGTAAAACTTATCATTTCCTATTTCTGTAGGACATCCCACCCAGAGAAATCAACCTTTTTTTTTATTCATTTTCTGTAGTGCCATTTAAGTAATTAAAACTATATTTTAAAAATGGGAGAAAAGTAGTTTTTCTGATGTCTAAGTGATTTAGGAATGCAAGCCCAACTGGAGAGTAACTTCATAAAGATATTTCTCATCTCTTTAAGATAATAAACAAACCTCAATGATGAAAGCTAATGTTAGTAGAGCCAGAACATGTAGTAGGCAGATATTCCTAGATGGTGGGACTTAACAGAAAAGTAAGTATTTTTACACAGGAACATAGAAGAAAATTCTGCGGGTGAGCTGCCTTGATTTTTGAAGTGTTCAGGTGTTTCCTCTATTTTCACTTTTGTAGAAACAAGGGTTAAGGGGAGAAAAGAGGATTTTTCAAAAAATATCAAACATTGAAATCATGCTAGGTGAGTTATTCTATCACTATTAGCTCAGAAAAAGTCACCCTGACAACTTCGTTATATTTAGTTTTACCTTGATAATCTAGTTTTATGGTTTCATTTTCATCTGGGGGACTCTTTTATCAGCTGGTTTTTTAAAACCTTTGACTTCTAATCAACAAGATGTCTCCTGAAACCATCATGTACTTCAAAAGCAACTGAAACTACAGGGCTTTCAGAATTTAATTACCCAGACGTTTGGCCAGGGCAAAAAGGCTTACTGCACTGCTCTTTTGAGAACTGATCCAGTTTCATGACATGTTCAGGGCTTTACTTTCATATGTGGTCTACTTGACCTACCTCTGTGACAAAGCATGCAAGAAAGGAGATACCTTGCGTTTCTCCTTCCTCTCAGTGAACTTGGCAAGTGGCAGAACCTCAGGTTGAGTTTAGCCTATTCTGGCTTGCTTCACTCTTGTCTTCCCTCCTTCCACTAAGCCACTTAAGTCCTAACAGACAATCCCAGCTTCCATAGCTTGAAATGCCCTAAGAATATTGTAATTTGGTCATTTGAGTCAGGCTGATTTCATTTATGTCCCTTATGGATGGCAGAGCACTTTAATACATGTTGCTGCTTTAGAACAGTGTGGTGAAGAATATAAATAGTTCAGAGAATATATAATAAACACTGTGTGATTACTGAATTGTTTACTTCAACCAAATATTAGTGCCAGGATACAAATCAAATTAACGGTGTTCAACAGTGCATAGTGTTCACATAATATCTTAGACACGTAAGTTTAAAAATTGTTCTTTTCTGACAGAAATAGTCCAAGTGAACACCCTTGTATATGCTATAAAACCCAGCCTATCTGATTTGTGAAAGCCAAACTGTTTCTGATTGCTGCAAGCATTTTCTGAGTCTTTCTTCACATTTCATAAATGAAATACAGAAGGGCTTCTAACTGAAGACTAAATCAAGCATCTTGATGAAGTGAAAGAAGAAAAAAGTATCCATCAACTCAAAGCTCGTATCTAAAAGCATCCTAACCAACTGAATTTTAAGCACAGCAGACCTCTGCCAGTGTTCAATCAGGGTTTGAAGCTATATCTGGTCCTTTAGGAACTGTTCACGAATCACTTTGGTTCTTCAATACATAACCAAAGCAGTATTGAAGTAAAGAAACACCATGAAGAAAGATCTCTGTCTATAAGATATTTTTCTAGTCTTGAAAATGCCAATTTCTTATCTTGCCACAACAATTAAGTGTCCTGCTTTCTCCAAAAGGGGCAGTTTGCTTTTTGGATTTGCTTATAAATTCCTATGGACATTGTTAAAGTTGACCTCAGTCTAAGTGGCTGGTTTTGAAAATGGGCTGACTAGGTGGCTACTGCATTTACAAATATACTTCCTATTTATAGTTTAATTACAAATTCGTAACTAGTCGGTGTAACAAACTAAGTTGTTTCCGTGTGACCAGAATTCCCAACACTTTTTGTGCTCTCCTAGGGACAGCAGCCCAAGCCTCAGGAAGGATTCATTGGCGTAGTCTGTGAATAAACAGAGGACACAAACCAGCTCCCCTTTCAAAGGCAAAGAAAGTATTCATAGATATATCTCAGCACACATACTGTCTAACCTTTTCATCTTAGTAATTATTGTGGGCGTTACAGAGCAGAACTGTTTCCTTTAAGAGCACTCACTTACTGACAAATGTGCTTGTCTCATTCTCCTTGCCTTTGATTCTGCCTTTTCTGCTGGACATAGAGCAGTGCCCTGCTCCACTGCTTTGTGTGAAAGTTATGCATTCTCTCCAGAAAAGGCTCAAGCATCAGCTAAGCCTTCACTAAATCATACAGACGTTTTCAGCCTCTGGACTGGTAGACTTTTGGCATTTCTCTCGGTCTGCTATTAGCCCGCTGAAGCTGGGATAGGGCTCTACATGCAAAGTGCAGTCTAAAGATTAGTGCAAGGTTTGGGCTCAGCTTTGGGCTCAGGTCTGATCATCCACACTGCAAGGTCATCCCGCATTGTCACGTTTTGCTCTCAATGCATCTCTGCTTGGATGTTTCACTGGAATTTCTTTGGTCATGTTCTACAGCTCTTACCCACAATAAATTCTGTAATGTTCTGTAGCATTACTGATTGGCAAATTGTGAGGGGAAAAACTGTGTCTTTTCTGAACACTGTGGGAAACTGAGATTAATCCTTTTCAGGTGTTTAAACTTCTCATTGTAGTGTGAATTATCTAAAAACAAGAGAAACAGTGGGACCTATCTTTTCTATTTAAGACAGGTGGAAAATGTCACTATATCTGTGCGAGAAGGTTTTCTGATTGCCTGGAAAGTTTCTGCTGGGATGACAATGCCTTCATTCTCAGACACTGCTCCCTTTGTCAGCTCTCACTGCCAGGTAATCAATCCTGCTGCGCTGTTTAGGATTTGTGAGCTTCCATGTACATCATCACTTCCTGTCATGGTCTGAACCTGTCTCCAGCAGGGCCCTGCTGTGTCATGACAATAATCCACTGTATGCCTTTTGCTGTTGTCTGGCAGAAGAGACTCTTGCTCCACTGCAGTTTGGCAAGCCTATCTGTTGCCAGTACTATTCACCAGGGAACAGGGACTTGGTGGATGGAGGTGGACGGTGGCAAACAGTGGCATAAGCAGCGCAGCAGGCTCAGTTTCCCTGTTTGAACCTGGGTTCTTGCCAAAGGCTGAAATCTGTAGCTACAACCACTCACTGCCTCTTACATCTCCTTTCTTGGCGGGAGGAGGGCTCAGTGTTCCCTCATGAGTACTTCCAGCCACACCCAAGTACTAACTGTTCAGTAAATGGTTTTAGTAAAGCTTTAATTATCAGCTTATTACAATTTTAACAACTAGGAGACTGACAGAGGCTGAAGTCAGACTACCTATGATGTATTATTTTTTATAATTGTGGATCTGCTTTCTGTTCATCCAGGAAGAAGTCTGTTTACAAGCATGATATTTATAAGGTTTTATTCCTGTTCTCAGCAAGATTTATGTGAAGAATCACAAGGCGCTTCTAACATTTACTATGCAGCCAACTTGGATTAAACCTCGCATGAAAGATTTTATCTCTTGGTTTCCAAATTTGCAGAAGGTCTTACCCAAACTTGTTTTTAGTGTATAAATGCTCAGGCAAATCACTGCCTGTAACAAAAAAGATAGAAAGGCTTAGAAAATACGACCTTAGAATGGAAAAACTTTTACATGGAATACATTGGTGCAAAGAGAAAGAGAATCAATTTTTACTTGCATCTACAATGAACAGGAGAAGTAGTAATGAGGCTAAATTGTACCAAAGGAGATTTGGGATACACATTAGAGAAAACTCTCCAATGGTGGTGATAATTACCCACGAAATAGCTTACCTTGAGAGAACATGGGCTCCCCACGGTTACAGCTTTTTAAGATTGAAAAACCGTATATGAGAAGCAGATTAGGTTTCCCTGTTTCTCCCTTGCTGCAGGGTAATGGACTAGATGCCCTCCTGCAGTCCTGCCTGTAACTTTATCAGCATTAGTTTGTGAGTCAGAATGAGACTACAGATTTAATTGATCACTGTGATTTTATAATCAATTTTATTTAAAATTGGTGATTTAGATGCGTTTACATAGTGCAAACATTTTCACAGAATGGTGTTCAAGCAAAGCAAATATTGCAATTCTGAAGTACATACTAGAATCAGAACTGCTGGTTTCTCTTGTTTTCTCCCTAGAAAACAATTGCAATGTTTGTTTTATGGACATTTAGATATGAGTTTGTAAGATTAGATATTTTGCTGTGAATTGCAGACTTACATCTTTTTTCCTCTAAACTATGAGAAATTTTGTGGACTGTTTAGGGCAGACTGCTAGCAAACAAATGTACATACTGTTCTTCTATGTAGAGAGCTTTTACCCTTTTGAGGCATTGCACTAAAAAATCTAAAATAAAGAGAGCAGAAATGTGTCCAAGTTTTCGGATAAAAGTTTTGAGTGTGGTCTAATCAGCTACATCAAGAAATGTTCAGATCAGTCAGTAGCTTCGTAGATTATTTTAACTGCTTTTGTATTCTGTGAATTGGCTAAATCAGATTTGCTCTTGGATAGGTAAAAAACCAATTTTTTCCATTTCTATTTATACCTCTGGGGGAGAAACTATTGCACCTGCTCACACTCACAGATAAAACCTTTCACATTTCACTAAAAAAAATTATGTACTTGTTGCATGGAAAAAAAAGTATTTGCTACATAAAAATGTTACTCCTTCAGAGGGAATTTTTTCTGCCAGCAGGGCCTTATGGTTTTGCAAAAGCTACTTTTGGAATCAGCAGTTATTTTAAAAGGTGTGCACAAGTGTGCTTATGTGTCTAAATAATTTATTTGCAGAAAGATTGTTTAAAGGACAATACGGAGCCATGTTTCAGCAAGAGATCTGTGTTAAGATGAAAATCCCAGCTGGAACACGAGAGAATCCTCAAGGATATGTAAAACATCAAAAGAAAAGCAAAGACAAGAGGGCAGGCAGAGGAGAGGATGGTTGGCAGAAGGAAAGGGAGTAAATGGACATGAAAGTAGAAATCTAACTGAAATACGATTTCAAAAAACTTCTCAAAAGAAGACCAGATGCTCAAATTTCCTGCCAAGAGTCAGAAAAAATAATCAAGTAAGAATCATGTGATTGAAAATTACAAAAATACAATGCTAAATGGCTTCAACAGCCAAGGCTGGCGAATGCAGTTCCTTCTGGATATTTTTAGAGTGTTTCTAGAAACCCTCTCTCACCAACAAATACGAGAAACTAAGAGGAATGTTGAATCAGTCAGAGAGAAGTGAGGTAGAAGCTGGAGTTGCCTTGGTGAAAGAGATTGTAGTGATCAGGAGTGGTTGCAACACTGGCAACTCTTCTTCATAGGACAATAATAAGAAAATCATGACTCCTGGAAACTGCTGAGGACATAATCAGGCCTGGGCTAAGAACCGCTATTATTAAACAGAATGTTGTTTATAATTATGAGTTGTAAAAAAAATAACCAACCAAATAAAAAGAATTAACCAAACTAAAACAAAAAACCAAACAACAGCCAAAACACAACAGGTTAAAAAGTCCTAAATAGCTCCAGGAATTGTCAATATCCAGGCTGTAGATTCTGCACCCTAAATATATTAGCAGCCACATTTTACTGCATTGTGGTCACAACTCAGGCTATTTGCAAGGCCATAAAGGGAATTACTCACAGCCATGAGAATGGCTCTATTATGGTTATCTGAACTCAAGGGAATCCCTGGTCGTAGCAAGTTTTTTTTTTTTTTCTAGCAAGCCTTGAGGAACCTGGTTTATTTTTAGGCAGCTAAAGAGTCCAATATTGAAATCTAGGACCTGCTCATTGACCCTGGATATATTGTTTCTATCCAGAGGCTGCATAAAATGTTAATGAGCATGTCTCTTATTTTCTCAGTAGAATAGGAACCAGTGATTTAGGCAGCTAATTTATTATCACTTACACCAGCATGCAAATGAAACTGTCCTTTTCTAAACCTAAAGTAAGAAATATCCTTAGGAAAAAAAAAGTGAATTAAACAACAACAAGAACAACAACAACAACAAAACAAACAAAAACCAAAAAAGAACCACCAAAAAAACACCCAAACCAAAACAAAAACCAAAACCAAAACAAACAACAAAAAAACAACAAAAAAACCCCATAATCAAAACTGCTACTACCTCTGTGATTGTCCTTCAGAGAGGCTCTTATTTGAAGAGGAGCATGTTTCCTGCTCATAGCTTCAGGCACACTGATGTGCTTCTTTCTGGCCTTTGGTACAGGTGATAATTGAAAAATTAAGGAGCTGCTGTAGGAACAGAGAGGAAGACATGAAAAGGATTGGGGAAGTAGGGAATATGAAAGCAAAGGAGGATAATGGAGAAGGGGTAAAGGAAGTGGAAAAGAAGAATTAATCCACCTAATTATCATTCAGCCCAAAGGCATGAAACAGAACCGAAATAGAGTGTTCACAATAGCACAGAGCGTAGTAGCACACCAGAAAGTATTACAGCTTGCCAGTATGTAATATAGCTCAAGTGCTAATAATGCTGAGAAGGAATTTGCTAGGAAGGACAGGCTATGATATCTGCCAGAACTTCGTATACCTACTGAGAAACCTAGCCCACAAGTGGTGTCCAAGACAATGACTGCTGAAGATTTAAAAATTTGGTCAGGTATTTGAGACCAAATAAGACATTAGAAGTGATGAAAATATGAGGTCTCCTCTGGATATATTACTGATCTCTACCACAATGGAAATCTGCTGTTAAAAACACAGTTTAGCAAGTGAGCATCAAATCCAGTAAAGTTCCACTGCTTGTATTCTTCTGCACTGTTTCCCACTGCTCCTCTGGCCCACTACAGCCTTGGTGGCTCCCAGGTCATACTGAACTCTCAAATCCTGTCTCCAACCCAGGTTAACAGGAGAGAGAAGGAAGGAGATACTCATAGCAGTGGTTTTCCATAGAAGCTGTAAAAGCATCCTAAACTACACCAAAAACATTTTTTTGTCTCATCTGTCTTACAGATGGTCTTTATCTATCCAAGTTGTGGGAGTTGACTCTAGGGAAGCTTTGTGTGGATGTTCAAGGTCAGCCAGGCCTTGTATAAACTATGGCAGAGATTTCTCCCAATTCATAACCCAGCTGAAGAATTACGGATGTTCTTTCTTTGCTTGACTGTATGTAAGGTCATAGGCTAAAGGAGGAATGAAATGTGTCCATCAGGTACTTCTATTCCCTCCCTTCCTGCCATTAGTTGTCCCCACTAGGACTCTTTTCCTCCCTTAGTCCTTGCATAGCTCAAAGTAGCTCCAGGTCATAGGAGAGGGCAGCAGGAAATCCTGAAATAAGCTGCATACATGCAAAATCCTATGCCTGCATTAAACACAAAACTTTATACAGAGAGGTGGAACAGAAAGTCTGCTAACTCTGTGTGGACCCAATTTCAACACATCTGGTCTTCTGCAAAGCTAAAAAAAATGTTAAGCATGAAAGAGTAATCCAATTTTGCCATTCTCAGTATCTCCCACTAAGGATATATGCAATTAATATTTCATTTGTTAATTATCAAAGGTATTTACAAACCTTTCTATTTTAAGAACATCAGAAAGATATAGTACGAAGCTATGTGACTTCTTTGCCCTGATGTAGTGTTAATTTAATTTGTCTGCTCAAAAATCTTCTACGAGACAAATGAACATGTACTGAAAAAAAACATTTACTAAATTATATAATGAAAAATATAATAAGCCTTGTTCATAATTCCTATTTTATATTTACTTTTATTCCTAATTGGATAGTTCAAAGTGAAATACTTGAGGGATATTTTTTAAAAAGAATGGTGATGGAGTCATTTGTTTCTTTGATGCCTCCCCACTACTTTAGTAAGCACATGAAAAGTGATGTTTCTACACCCAGGAGGACCTAAGAGAAATATTTGCCTTTAATAGCTTTTTGACACTCCTTTAAGTCAGCATTAAGCCTCAAATGTGGCATTTTTAGAGTCCTGCTCCCAGCCAGTCTCAAAGGAATGGATTAGACTAAAATGTAGGTCTTGTAGAAGCCTTCCCTCTGGCTTGGTTGCTCTGGTGCGTGGACATCCTCCAGCCAACTGACAGCAAAATTCCTTATCAGTTTTCATGGCAGCCCAAGCGGGTTTGGAGCTTGTGCCTAGTGCCTTGGCATGGAGAAGCTCTTCCTGTTGTGGCAGCTGGCTTGTCAAGCCTGGCTCTGTGCATCTCTTCATGCCAGTGCGTGAGTCACTGTGTGCAGTAAGAAGCATAAACTTATGGTGGAAGAAACCATTTTTTGTAACAGGATCAGAATATGTTTTTGAATTTACGTCAATGTCTTGTGGTTATAACAGTCCACCCTTTTCAGTGAGATTTAATGAAAACCTATAATATTGCTTTATATTACCTTAAGGGTTCAGCTTTTTTAATCTACAATTTGTAGAAGTGTTTTAGGAAATAGGGTTGAATAAAACCTTGAATAAACCATAACAGGAAATGTAACTAAATGTATTATCCTAGCAGTAGGCCAAGCATGTTGCATTTTAAAACACATGGGAATTCCACATGGATCATGTGCATATGAAGGCTAAAAATGAACATTTATAGTAAGGGGTTATAATTTTCTCTTCTCATAAACTGTTATTTGTTGCAGATGTGAGATGATGATATCCTCTCGTACTTGGATGACACAAATTATTTTTTGGAATATTGAATCAAAATCATTTATTTCTATAGAAAGACTGAAATTGTCTTATCACTTTATAAAAAAAATCTTTAGTAAAAAATGGGTTTGTGTTAGCTGAAGGCAGAAGAGTTATTGCAGACCATTTAGATCTTCTGTATACATTTACAAACATGAAAGCAAAAAAAAATTTCAAAACTTGGCAAGAATTTCCTCTCGTTGTGGTCCCTTTTCAGGTTTATAATGAAAATAAGAAATTTCTGAGAGCAGACATTTCTGCTTATTAGAAACACATCTTTTCCACCAAAAATACTTCATTTGAAAATTTCAGCCATCTTTAAATTATCTGATCTCAAAGGGTTATATTTTTGTACCATCTGCATGTATAGAAAGAAGGATATTACATTTTTAGCCATGTAATTTTGATGTCTGCCTGGCAAAGTACAGGAATTGTTAAGAGCATGCTGGATTTCCTCAGGAAAGAGAGACAATATCCTCAACAGCATTGTGTATTTATTAAAAGACAGAACCAAGAATTGACTTTCTGCATCATCCAAGCCTTTAGTGTTGCAGGAGGTCCCTCCTTTTCCCTTCCTTTTTTTTTTTTTTTTTCCTTAAGAAAAAGAATAAGCCATTAGCTATTCATGTTTCTATTTTTCATTTCTGGAGTTGCTTTGCAGAAGACAATCGAGTTCTTTTACATCCTCAGTAGGAGAATTTATTTCACTGAGGATAATCTTGTTTCAGTCCCCCACAAGTCAGCACAGAATATAGGGATGCATTACCAGATCAAGTACTTGGCAATAAGCCTCCAGTTGCCCTAAATCAGTCATTTGAAATTCTCCATAGGTGCAAGAGAATCATAGGAAGCAAAAAAACCCCAGCACTACTCTTTGAATCTCACCCTTCCTCCACCACTCCCCTGGATGTGAGGTTTGCTGGTTGGTCCTGTTTCAACCCAGATAAATTACTTCCACAGTCATTTTGGTAAGACAACTCTCAGGCAGTCTTTATTCCCGCATGAGAAAGAAAGGAACAAAGCAACTGATGACAGTAAATGAGAAAAGCATGCAGTGCATTTAGCATTTAGAAATGCATGCGGTGCAAAATTGTGGTGTCAGTGCCCTTCCAGGAGCTGCTGTCATGAGAGGAGAGCCCTCTTCCTCTTAAAAAACCACATGCTCATATAAAGAAAATCCACCCCCACCCACCCAGTATCTTCAGGGAGGTATCCCCAAAGCAGCACTGATCTTCCTTTCTTCTTTCTCCTGTCTGGCTGCACAGCCCTCACAGCAAAGGTCCAGTCGCTCTCCTGAGCCTCTGAAGATCCACCCCTGGGTGACGATGCTGAGTCCGTGGGTGATGATGGCGAGTAAATACGCTGGGTCAGGGCTGAAAAGGTATGTATGTGGCTGATTAGCGTGTGGCACAAGGGACAGAGAGCTCTTGGTAAAACAGTCTCTGGTGCCAGAGACATAGCGGTCAGGGTAAGAGAAAGAGGCTTCTCCCAGAATGCGTGTCCTGTTATGTTAATCTATCCCAGTTTGGATTCCCCGGTTGGCTGTCAGCCTCTACCTCTCATCACTCCCCCAGAGTTCCCCATTGGTCCCTGTTCTCTGGTCCTGCCTTTGCCCCTCCCCCAGATAAAAGTGAGAGTTTCAGGATCATATTGGTGTTTGTCTCTGCCACCTTTGACAGTGTAGCAGCACTAAATGCTCCTGCCAGAATGCACGCAAATGCCCTTCTCGACTCTGCTACCGACTGTAGCACTGAACCCACCCGTGCTTCTGTGGGTGCACACAGACCCCCCTGGAGCCGGGCAGGGACAGTAATAGGCTACCATACAGGTCCCAAGGCAAAAACATGGTGCCTAACCAGGTTTTCACAGCAGAGATGGTGTAGCCAAGCTTGTCCCTCGCTCTTCTCACCAGCAGGAACAGCAGACATCTAGTGTGGCATTGTCCTTTGCTTGCATCCTGCTTCAGAAGAGCTAAGGCAGAGCTTGCTGCCTTCCAGCCTGCAGAGCATTGCAATTACAGCTTTTCCCTTTCTTTGTCCGCTTTATCTGTGTGCTCATCTGTGTGTACCTCGGGAAAGCTGACTGAAATCAAAAGTTCGCTATTCCTTCCTCCAGCCACAGTGCATCAGCTACTCAAATTAAAAGACAGACCCACTGTGAAATAGAAGGTGTTCCCCAACTTGCAGCGAGTTCTCATAAAGAAACTGTACCAATCAGTTTGATACCTGTGGCTTCGTACTAAAAGCAAATGATATTTCACAGCAGATAGCCAAGAAAACAAGGATGTATAAATTAAGAAAAATGCTCTTTATTCACCTTTTGCCTTTATGTGACCACATTTTGTGCGTGGAAATATAAAGGGATTCCTTTCCTTTTAAAGGCAGACAATGAAAATACCTAGGCTTTGGCACATGAATTCTTCCAGTAATAAACCAAGGTTAATTTTCTACTTAAAACTCAAATTTCTATTTGAATTGAAAATGTTATTTGTACCAGAATAACGTCTTGGTAATTAGCAAAGAAATGTGCCCAGTATATGAAATTATAAGCCCACTGACGTGAACACCAAGATATATCTTTTAGTAAGAGTTGTTTTCATTTTTGGAGTAAGGTTGAATTTTATGTCATTTGTTCTGCAAGAGCTCTACATGGCTCTTGAAGAATATCAATCCAGGTTGTAAGTTTAGGTCATAATTAATAATTCTGAGTTCTTTCAAGGAAACCTATCATAACAACAGGTGAAGAAATGTCTTTTCCATTGGGTAGGAACTGTTTGTAGATGGGACTTATCCAGAAATTCATTTACAAAATTCCTTGCCTTCCACTAGAAATTCCAGACACATCTATGCCCTTGCCTTCTCTGAAATAGAAGTAGAGCTGGTAAATGAGTTGAAAAACTCAGATGATGACACGAGTTGTCCTTATCAACAGAGAAAGCAAACCCCAACATTACAGACGCCAGCCCTGCTGTGCAGTGTGCGGCCAAAACGCACTTGGGTTCTGCATTAGCGTGAGCTGCCTCCCTCGTGTTCTGGGAAAGTAAGGCTGGGAGGCTGTTCAGTGTTTCTGCAAACCTTTTTTAAGATAAATAGGAACTTTTCTCCTGAAATACCACTTCCCACTAGAGTGAGCCATCATATCCTTTGCATATTTCTATTTATAAATCCTACACATTTTTCCTTTTAATTATGTTTACTGGAACACATTTCACTCTGATTTCTTATGGCATCTTTCATTAGGACAGAAGGATAATAATAATATCTGTGTTCCTATGCTGCAATAACGTGTGTTTATTTTTCCTGAACTTTCTCCAAGAATTTTAATAAATTACACTTTTGCATTTACCAAACTCCATTTCCTTAAGTTTTTCCTGTAGGTTTTTCAGATTATTTATTTTTCCGTGTTGAAGGTTAAGGTTTTCTTGTTTATACTTGATGTTTTCCTGCGGAGCTATCCATCACCGAATTCCAAAGAACATGAGCCCAATCCTCATTCTGTATAAATTAGCTAATTAAGAACTATAAAATTTGAAGGAGATCATTTACACTATCGTAAGACCTATGGTCTCTTTGTGTCTTTAAAAAGAGGAACAGAAAGAAGAGGGATATTTTTACATACATAGTATACTAAAAAACCCAACAACTCCAAAATCCAATCCTAAATGAATAGCTTGATATTTATCTCTGGCCAAAATATTTCCAGCACAATGATGAAAATATAGTTATTTTTTACTCCACCAACTTACACCACCCATGTTTTTTAGCCATTTTTATCTCTTGTCTATCTTAACCCACATCTCTGACCTTCACACAGCAGCCAGCTGAGGAAACAGGAAAAACATGGCCCTCTGGCACCTGGGGAGATCTGTACAACTGCATCCTGGTTGATGATCTCTTTCCCCAAATTTTGTACTACACAACTATACCCCTCATGAAATCTCTGCGGCACACACTGCTGCAAGATGAGGAGAGTATGTGTCACCACATGGTAATGCCTACTCTGCTGCTTATACTAACAGATACTATGAATCTCCAGGCTGATTCAGCTATTTTTATTTTAAACTCAGTAATGGATTGGGACTTCTATCATTTTTTGGATTAAAACACTGGGAAATATCTAAATTATATCATCAACAATTTATAGATAAGACTAAAATTGTAAAATAACATTTGTAAAATAATGAAAGGCACTTGTATTGTCCACACAAGAGAAGCAAGAGAAAAAACTGGTGTGAATTGAAGGGGTGAATGATGAAAATTACTGTGTCTTAGTGTTCTAGTGATACTCAGATGGCAAGAGAATAGCTGTGAACATCTGAAGTAAAGATGAAAAAAATTACACTGCTGAGAAATGACTGTAATACACATCAATCCAGCTCCTGTCATCAGAAGTCAACTACTTTTCAGTTGTCAAAAAGGCATAAATGGGACATAAAATCTGGTAGATTTCTGTCGAGGACATAAAGGGATAGATCCCTTGCCACCACAATATCTGCTCCACAGAGGGCACCCTGCTGTAGCTGTCAAATTCTCAAGCTGCCAGGCCTTGAATATAAGTTAGAAAGAATAACAGCTTTTTATTTGATCGTGGTTACTACAAGACATTCATCTGTCATTGACCAGTGTGGCATAATGTCCCTCTTGTCTCCCTGAACAATTTACACTGTCTCTTTGCCTGTTTTCTCAAACACAACATACCAGGATGAAGTTGAGTTGATATCTGAACAGCCTGCATGACTCTGAGCCCACTAAGGACACTTCCACTTGTGAGTTGGAAGCAGGTGTTTCCAAAGCTTTCCTGCTGATCAGCTTGCTTGCCAGCAGAAATGTTCACATTTGCCCATAGCTGTGATGGACAACCTCTCTTTGGCTGTTTAATCTTGTTTTAAGTCATGTTCCATGAAGGGACTAACCGAGTGAGGTTGGTCCCTTTAGAAAGCAGAAGATTTCTGCTTTTCAGAGGATAGGTTTACTACTGGAAGTGGAGTGTCTGTGGCACAAGAGGAGAGTTTCTTCTAAGAGCAGTGAGCCCTCAGCACATGCATAGACTGAGAAACTCTTTAGAGGAACAGAGAGTGGAAATCTGGGGCTCTCAGATGGTAGTAATAAATACCCCAGGACCAGAAGGGATTGCTTTGTGTTTGTTGCAATTCAGAAATACTCTGTTTTGTTGGAAACCAACTATAGAAGCAACCGTGTACTTGCAAGGATAGACTGGGCAGGAGTCATCTTGTCTACATCAGAATATAAGCACAACCATGGTAAGACAATGGTTCGTTTTGCTCCCTGCTGTGTCTCCTACATCACAGGTGCAAAGTTGCAGTAAAACTGAAAGACTATCAAAAGAATTCTGAAAACCTAAGGATTTATCAATCACATCATCCTTACCCATATTTATATTGAATTCTGGAAAGAACTGTAAAAGATTTGCAATGAAGAGCTTCTCTGTACAAAGAAAATCCATACTGACTTCTTCATTAAAAGAACCAAGGTTGACTCTTGCCAGTTAAATCAGATGTATCACATAACCATTCATTCCACCCTTTATTATAGTTTCTACTAATTTTCTCTTAATTTCTCTTCTTTAAAAACAGACTTAATGTCACCCCTGAGTCGTCAGGTACAGATGCAATTTAAGTAAAAGGGCATACACCATGATTAGTAATTCAGCTATTTCATCCTTGACTTCCTTTGGATCCCATGAGTGAATACATTGTGGTCCTGAGGATGTGTGACTGTTCATTTTTTCAGTCAGTTCCAGCATCCCTTCAGAATCACTTCAATTGACGTGTCCCCCATAAAGAATGATTTTTCAATAGGAATATCCCTCATTTCTTCTGCCATGAACAGTGATGCAGAAAAAGTTTCTACCACCTCTGAAATTGCTCTGTGTTCTCTGAGCATGTTTTGATACCCTGTCCATGAGCAGACCCTACAAATTTTCCGGCAGATCCTTTGTTTCTCATGAGTATTAATAAATACTTATTAGTAGTTTTGATTACTTTTGCTAGTTGTTTCTTCAGTGTCCTTGCTGTTTCTTCTTTGTTTGTAGACATTCAAAGGGTGTAAATATCTACATTCTTTCCCACCCAGTCATTTCCAGGTTCCTCTGTTTTAAAGCAACTGGTTTAGTCCATGTTCCATTACAATCTTGTTTATTTGGGTTTTGAAACATTTCAGTCTTTGAGAC
Organism: Corvus moneduloides; assembly: GCF_009650955.1. Lineage (NCBI taxonomy): Eukaryota > Metazoa > Chordata > Aves > Passeriformes > Corvidae > Corvus > Corvus moneduloides. The sequence continues at coordinate 11,473,461 of NC_045481.1, read as the reverse complement.
ATCACTCCAGGATGAAGCCCAGGCAAAGCCTTCTCAGAGAACTGACTAATGTAAGATATCTTCATAATGCTGTTATTCTTCTATATTCTATTAAAGAGTCTTATTTGATTTCCCAATTCTCCCAAGCAGCAGTCATCAGGAGTCTACCATCTGCACAGATCAGAAGGAAAAAACATGTTTCTAAGGTGCTTCAGGAATGTGTTTATTTTCAGCAGTTCCCAGTAAATAAAGAATGCTTCCAGAATTACTCTGACAAAGCAATTTATGTTTAATTAATAATTTGATTTTGTTTTCAAATTTCCAAGTAAATACTTACGTGATGCTCTTGCGTACCTATTCTTTTTCAGATATTGTACATTTTTTGTCATTGATTCTTACACCCACCAGCCTAAATCTCAAGAGATGACATCTGTTACTGAGCTGTCTGTGTGTAAGCCTGGACTTTCATCTGAAGAAACTGCACAGGAAATCAGAGTCCACTGTCCAGTTTGTTCTTGATTGTTCTTGATGCAACATGTAAAATTTTCAGGTCTCACTGCTTTAAAAGAATACGCCAAAAATACTTCACATCTATGAGTGATAGCCTACTGCATGAAGGAAGCAAATACTGAAGGATGAATTCCATTACTAACAGGGGACAAGTTCCAGACTGCATTCTCCTCAGAGACAGTAGCTCTAATCTGGATTCCAAGGGGCAAAGGGGCAAACCCTTGGCAAGAAAAAACTGGAAATCCCATTGATCATCTCTGTTCGGCAGCGACCTCTCACGATGGCTGTCCCAGGAAACTGTTAAGATATGGAGGCTTGTGAATGTGTGAGCTCAAATGAGATGATATTTTAGAAGCAGTTCTTGGAAACAAAATTAACCACGAGTTTCAAAAAAAATTCCAAATGTAGCATTCATTTAAAATTATTTAGTTTCCCTTCAGTCATTTATTTATACATAAACAAGCCATCCTCACTCATCCTATATATGCAGACATAAACAAATTAATTAATTGTTTTCTACAACAGCCTTAAAAAGGAAAGTGAGAGAGCGATTTTCTGCTTCCATGTACTTGGAAACTGCTAGTATAGGGACTTGATAACTTGATAACAAGAAAGAAGCAAGTCCTAAAATAGAAACAGACATAATATTTCTTTGAATTGAAGGATATGCATTAAAAATTTAATCATCCTTCACTTGACAAGGCTAACAGGAGAAAGTGTTATATCTGTAAGATAAATCGTATGGTAGGGATAGAGGCCAAACAGTAACAATTTTAAAACAGTGGGTTTACCCCATTCGTGGCATGTGTTTTATTTGCCCTTGATATTCCTTTTAAAAGGTTATTCAATACTCTTTGGTAAGAATTCTTCAAATTTCCAGCCAAATTTAATTAACAGCCAGTTCCAACCAATCTGATTTGGTGCTAGTCTTGTCCTCTGTACAGGTCCTCTATTCCATCCTCAGTGATATGTGTATAGAAAGCAGCTGTTCTCAGACTGGGTTGAGCTCAGCAGTCTCTTCTGATCACACTGGTTATTCCCCAGGTCTCGCCATTTTCTTCCCTCTGAACCACACATTAATCGCCTTTCTGGGTCATCATATGCAAATGAGTGGTTGGGTTGTGGGGACACTTCAAATTAAGAAGATTTTGCAGTGCCCATTCATGGATTGCTTTCTCAGCAACTGTATGTCACTGACAACAGCAATCAGTAACAGAGCCACTATTACAGTGTGGTCTGGTCCTTCTCCTCAGTCATTTCCCATGGATGAGCTCCTGACTTTTAAAATCCAAGTACTCAAATGAACAAACTTACATGCCATTTAATTTACCTCTATCTCATTTCACCTCCTATTAATCTACTTGCTTCCTCCTGTGTTATTTCTTTTATGGAGATCTGATCTTGTCCAACTGCAACATGAGGGGTTTCCTCATCACATTTCTAATTTTCGTGCCAAATTCATTACTGAAAACAGTAAACAAGGTTAATCTGGAAAAATACTCAAAAAGAACTCCAGTAATCTCCCTCTGTCCAGCCAGATACTTTCCCTTTCTACTTTTCCTATTGCCATCATGCCTCTAACCAACTTCTTACCATGGTTACAGTTCCTGCACTTTAATTTCCAACTTTTGCACTTAACTAAATTCCCATGTGCCCCTGTTCCGGTTTCAGACAGGAACAGGGTTAATTTTTTGCAATTGCCATGAGGGGTGAGGCCAGGACCCTGTTGTTATTTGATACCACCTCACAACACTGCCAGAGGCAGGGGGAAGGGACTCTCACTCCATTCTGAGGAAAAGGGCCATCCTTCCAGTGTCACGGAAGAGCTGATCAGTATTTCCAAGCCACGACACACTGCTTGGTTTACATCCAGATAGATGGTTTCATTCCCCTTTCTGCTGTCTAGAAAACCAGTTATCATATTAGAGAAAGTTATTAATTTTCTTTTTTGCAACATCTATGTTTGGTAAACCCCATAAATGTTTCCCATTTACAGTGATATACAAATTAGAAAATTCCTTTGGAGAAAATTCCATTAAAAGGGGGAGAAGGTCTTCATTACTGAAAAGCAGGTCAAACTGGTGAGTAGAAATACTCATGTAGACTAAAGAGAAACACAAACTCAAGTCTTCATTGTTTCATCTCTAACATGCATGTATACACTTTGCTTTGACATTGTTTTGAGCCAATTTGAACTGAAATTCCAAGGAGAGCCAAACTTGTTAACAGCAAATAAACAGAGGGAGGGAAGATCCAGGAGTGTTACACAGGGAAATTGCCTGCTGCTAAGAGCTGTTCTTGTCAAGGGAATAGAGATTTGCAAAGCACATCCCTCCCTGTGACAGGAACTGATGTATATTCCCAAATCTCCTGAAGGATAGAAATAAATTACATCTGATCTAGATGGATACATTATATATTTGCTCACTTACATACATTTTGAAAAGAATTAGTATAGAAGTTTAAATAAAAATGGGCAAGTAGGTACAGAGGCTGGTACAAGACTCTTGTTTTGAATACCTAAGTTCTACAGCAATACAAAGTATTATTCTCATCCTTAATAATAATAATAGTAATAATAATGATAATAATAATATCATAAGCACTTCTATAAGAAAGTACAAAATTAAAGATAAAAGTCATCTTTGTCTTGTAGCAAGCTGCAACAAAAGGTAAGGCATATGGAAAATGCCTCAAAGACTCAGTAAAACCCTTAAAGGCATATATCTGGTGTGATCTGTATTTGAGAAACCAGTATTTCTTTAAAGAAAGTTATCTCTGGGAGATAATAAGCTGCTGGTGAAGTATTTTTCCTTTCTACACCAGCTGAGGTAGTTGGTCATGGTAGGGAGAGCAAGAGCTGCCTGTTTCATGTGTCAAATACAGAAGAGTTTATCCGCCATTCTAAATCAGACCTCAGGCGTATCTATACATGTTTCTGATGCCTACCCACTTATAGATCTCAGCATTTTTCACCCCAGGGAAAGTATTCTTTCTGCTGCAATGTGAATACAGTTCTGTCCCTACATCTATAAGCCACTGTTGATTTCCTCAGGTATTTTATTTGCAGCATTAGAAATTAAATGACCCCTCTTGGAATTTCAAAGAAATAAATAAATCCCCATCTCGTTCATCCAATCCCTCTTCAGAAAAAAACCATAACCTCCTTTTCAAACAAATGCTATATTCTGAGCAGCAGACCTCTGTCACTTCAGATGAGCTGCACCTCTCATCTTGCAGAGGTCAATGCCGTGCAGTGAAATGACAATGGCTGACTCTCTTATGTTATTTTTTTTAGAGTATCATCATCCCACAGCAGCCAAACAGCAAGGCTGCTCAGAGCAGTATTCCATACTGGGTAACACATTGTCATGGCAACCAAACAAATGGGTCATCCCACTCCTGCTTGCTTCCATTGTTGCACAGTGTGTGAGAGAAATCACAGCACGAGCGGGAACGTGTCTTTGTGCTTCTGTGAGACTGAGCCAAGTTCCCTTCCCAATCTGCTCTTGGGCACAGTACCTCTTGGAGAAGCACTGGGCCTGTGTGCCTGGATATACACAGGTCCATGAGCTCAGTGGGTAGACAAGGACTCAGGAGCAAAAGCAACTCCCAGGAACCAGTAATGATCTCCTCTTCTCCTATATATTACTAGATAATAGCGAGGAACACACTACTAAAACAATGGCAATAAAGTGGGGATGGCTGAGCCAAGTGTCATGATGGAATACCTGGGCAACATGGTGATTCAGTGGGACAAATGGATGAGGGAGTTATGTGGGGATTGTGGTGTGTCTGTTGAACACTGCTTTCTTCCACCTATGTCTGTCCAGTGCTTTCCTCACTGCTCCAGTCTTGCTCTTGTTCTCCTTCCTCACAGTTCTCATTCCCATTCTTTTCTGTGTTCTGTAATAACCCTTTGCCAAAACTTCATCTTCTGATCCTGTGGTCCTATGGGCTCACACCCACCCTGCCACTCTCCATAGGTCCTGATAGGACAGTTTCTGAATCACCCATCTTTCACACTGCAAGATACATTCTCTCATAGGGCTTTGCTTTCAGGCAGATGAGAACTTAATCAAGTTTACAGCTATTCCAGCTGGAATCGTGTGTGCCAGACATCTGGATGAAGAAATTATTTTCTTGAAGTTTACATAATTACTGTCAGCCAAAATTCATAAAATGTTTCCAAGATTTGGGATAAGGTTGACATGGGCATGGGCCAAAATTATTGTAATTATTAAAAAATTTAAACACATTTCCCACATGTTGCCCTATCCCTATGGTACAGAGCAGGGATATGCAGTTTATCAGGACATGCTGCTGTTTTCTTCAGAGCACCCTTCCTTTTTACTTATGAATATCTGTTCTTTTCCAAATAAGATATAACTCCTGAAAAAAATGTCATTTGCACATATCAACAGAAAATTCTTAATGTTTGCAAGATAAGACCTCAAAAGGTATTTTTTATGCTGTGCATGTTGCAGGCCAGAAACTGAAGTGCAGTGTTCCCCAAGAAGAGGATGAGACTGAAAGTCTGAAAAAGGTAAGCAGACTCTTGAAATGGGAGCTTGATCAAGAGGAAAACCAAGACCAGTAGATGAGAAGACAAGTTTAAGATGATGAGCAGAATCACTGAATCATAAAATGGTAAAAGGTTGGGAGAGACCCTAAAGATCATCCAGCTCCAATAGCCCTGCCATGGGTAGGGACACCTTCCACTAGACCAAGTGGCTCAAAACCCCTTCCAATGGACCTTAAATACTTCTAGGGATGGGGCATCCACAACTTCTCTGGGCAATATTTGCCAGTGCCTTATTACCCTCACAGTAAAGAATACCTCCTTATATTTAATCTGAGTCTACCCTCTTTCAGTTTAAGACATTACCCTTATCACCACACACCTTGATATTGAGTCCCTTCCCATCTTTCCTGTAGAGGAAAAAGATGACTCAAAGCCAGTGAGTAGATGTTTTCAGAGTGTGAACAAATGAGAATAAACAAGAAGGGTTCTGGATTTTATGACAGTCCCAGATACTGGAGAAGAACTAGGACTGGACGGGCAAGCAGATTGTGGGAAGGGACCCTGTTGTGAAATAGTTCAGGGTGCAGATTTGCAGATGAAGAACCACTTAGGTGAGAAGAGGAAGGTACAGGAGACAGCCATGGGGAGTGAGAGAAAAAATAAATGAGGAGGCTCAGCTGCCCAGAGAGCAGTGGTGGAGCTGGAGGACTGAAGGAGAGGAACAGCATAAAGTCTAGGAAAGGAGAATGGGAATGTTTCTACAGGAACATTCTCACTGACGTGAGAAATCCAGGAAAGCATAACAGAGACTGAGCTATAAAATACTCTAATAAAGAAATGCTGGAAACATGGGACAGAAAGGATTGATCTTAAGGAGAAACAGCAAGAACTATACCTGGAATGGAATTAAAAATTCATGTCTCAGCATTCACATGCTCTCAGCAAATATGTGTAAAACTCCTCAGCAAAGGCTCTCATTGCTTCATCAAGAATGACTATCTGCCTTGACTGGGAGTTACCTCACCAGCTTCAAGCTGCAGAGTTCTCTGAAGTACCTGTAGTTGTTGCCAACATGCAGGAAAACCATGAAGACACCAGGCTGATATCACATTATGGGATATTCCACTCCTGTTTCTGAATTAAAAACAAACAAGCCATCAAAAAATGGAAAAAACCAGAATATTACCTGCAAGCTACTTTTAAAGCATCATGAAGCTCACAAAACATTGGCAATGCACTTCTTGCTTTTTTCTCTGCAATCTTTTTTCAACCCACTTGCATGGCTTTGTATGGTGGAAGGTTTACATAAATGCTGTGCACTTTAACTGCAACAGGAATCAGGGCTCAGTTTAATGGAACAGTATGTTGTGAAAATGAGCCATGGCTGTGCTGTGAAAGGTGCCCAGTCCACAGGCCCACAGGTCAGAAGCTGTCTAATGTGCTAAATGCACTGAAAAAGTCTTGCATTGGCAACTCAGAGCAAGCAGGAACTGGGCTTTTTTTACTTCTTTTGTTTCTCAGTCCTCCAGATATAAAATGGATGTTCTAGTACTGCTTCATGTTACAGAGATGCTCTGAAAATATGTTCATTTCTATTTTTGTAGTTGTTGGGTGCAAATACAAACAGAATGAGAAGTCTCAGAGAAAGTTCAACAACCCTTTAGAACCGGTTTTGAAAAATGAAAGAGGTAAGGCACAGGAGCCACATGAGTAAACAAAATACTGAAAATCTATTTAAAAAGTGAGCACTCAATCAGGCAGATGTGCCATGAAAAAACACAGTATGTAATGATGAGATTGCAGACGGAATTAGAAAGCATAATCACAAAAAGCCAAATTAAGTTTGCATGTGGATCTTAATTCTTGCATCATTTCCCATCTGTTGAGGGCTTGACTTATCAGCCTCAAAACCACTGTAATAATATAACATTGCACAGGTTTTGTACACAGTCTTACTTTCTGCAAAGACACAAACAAATGTTGAAGCAATAAGAAAGTCCCATCCCTCAGAGCCATGGGAATAGCGAACTCTTCCCTGGATTGTCGTGGTCATGTTATTTTGTTGTGGTTGTGTCCTAGTTTGTTGTCCTGCTTTCATTATTGTGTTCTTTCACATTTTTCTGAGTAAAAAGTACTTCTCTATCTACTTATTTAGTTCCCTGTGCAGTCAGATTACAGTCCTGATGGCAGTTGCAAGATCTGTAATGGAACACAAATGTTACATCATCTTGGTATTGTCAGAATTGCTAAGAGCCCATCACAGGGTATTTTAGAAATGCAATGTAAAAAGACAGCCTTTGAACTAAGGAATTTATAAATTCAAAGTAAGACACGGCTATAGAAATAAGACACAAACACATAAGAAAGACACAAGCAGATGAAAAAGTAGTAAAATACAGTACTCAGAAAAAAAATCATTAGTTTTCTGCATTTATGGAAAGATAATTGAAAGCATTGTTGTGTCTTTCATATCAGACCTGCTTTACACTGCTTTCCGAAGTTGCAGTTAAAGGGAGAGCTATTTATGTCTTCCTTGTCACTGGAGGCTTTTACCTATAGTCAGCAAAATGCAAGCCAGCAATCATGTAATATGTAACAGATTCTTTGTTCTGTTTCCAGTTCCCAAAGCCCTGTTGTGTCCACTGTTTTATCAGCATCTAAAAATTTAATTTTGTAAGGTGTAACAAGGAGACTAAGGCAAAATCTACGTTCTACTAATGGTGAACATTATTAAATCAGAAAACTAAGGGATTCAATGTTACTGCATTATGCAAGAGAACAAGATTCAAAAGATTTATGACACATTTCTGTTTGAAGATTCAAAGGGAATAGTGGGAAAATTACACATTTGAACAGAATGCCTAAGGATTATTGCACTTGGAAGAGAAATATCATACTTGTGCTTAAATTTAAATTCACAAGCAATATGAAGATGAAACATTTAGTTTACAGAAGACCTGCAAGAGGGAGCAATGCATAGCTACCATAGTTCATGCTAGCAGCAATAAAGATTAAAAAAGGCAAACATAAAAATATCACTGTTCCAAGAGCATGAGCACATGGACGTTCCAGCAGAAGATCCATAGTTCATATTAGTTCAGGAAACTGAAACTGTGCCCACTTCTGACAAAAAGAACCAGTATTTCCCTTGCCAATACCCATCATTGGAAATTCAGAATGCAAGGGAATTCTGTATTTAGTTCTAGTTTTTAACATGGCCTGTACCAAAAAGCTCCTTTTCTTTTTTTTGCCTAATTTCTTTCTCCTTTTTTCCCAGTCTGTGGTTCACTCCAAAGGTGAACCTTATTATTAAATATAATAATAAGAAGAAGAAAGAGGGATGCAGAAGACCTAACCGTGCATACCTGACTTAGCCACAAGCGTGAGTTTGAACTAATTACTTTATTTCTCTGTGCCTCAGCTTTTATCTCTGTGAAATGGAACCAACAACAAACCAGTGCAAAAGCAAGATCTCAGCAAACTCATTCTTGCTTATCAAGTTATCTTCATATGATTTGCAAAAATCCTATCAGTTAGATCTGATTTGGGAAAAACAAACCACAGTTAATTCAGCCTTGCTTTGGCCACCTCGCTCAATCTTCACCACTAAGGAATGGTGAGGTGTTTCAGGCACAACAACAACAACAATTACATTCTTGCTGAATTAATTTCTAACATTAATCTTAAACCACGCTTTATAAAATAATTCCTATCACTGAGCCTTCTACATTAATATGTACTAAGCACTGGATAAACTCACTGAAGTAATTAATTTGTTTCACACTGGAATTACAGGGAAAAAAGTCATACTTTTCATTATGCAAAAATTTTCAGGCTTCCTGACTTCAAGCATTTACCAGCATTAACAATTTAAAATATATTATTGTGGCACCATTATCAAATATTTGTCCTTCACTTGCAAATTCTTTCAAGATAAGGCTAGAAAGAAGAAAAATTTCCCAGCAAGTGCAGAGCTGAGACATGAACTAAACCAAAGGAAACAGGTTGTATATCTTAGTGAAAATTATTTTCTTGTATTACTTGTGTATAAAGGGTTGAAAATTTTCCAATCTCTATTTTTCTTGGCCTTGATGCTAGACTGAGGGAAAGAGCTTCTGGCTATGGCAAAAAGGACTGCTTCTGGCATATTCTGTTTTATTATTCCCCTCAGATATTCCTTCTGGTTTGGGTTCTTTTAAATTCTCAAATAATTATTTTTATGGCACCAATTGTGGAATGATACTCTTGAGGCAGTTTTTTCATGTGTCCCTTACCTAGGAGGAAAAAATGCATTGATAGAGAACAGTGGAAATTTCATCAAAACTGATCATTTTCAACTGATGGTTATATAATATCCTGTAACAAATTGAAGATTAAATAGACCTAAACAAAATGCAAGGTAACCATAATAATGCAAATAGAACTTAGTTTAGGTTCCATTTTATAGCTTAACGATATCATTAGAGAGAGTAATGAAAACCGTAACGATAAGACGCCACATTAAAAAAAAGTATCAGAACAAAAAATAATTAGAAACAGTATGGAAAAGGACAGAATTGTACAGCATAGAGATGTTATAAGAGTGGAGAACTAAAAAAAACCCAAAAAACCATGGAATGGGGCTATGACAGAGTTAAGCTCATCTGATTTCTAGAATTAGTAGACATATGTAAAAAAAAACCACCACAGAAATTTGAGAAAATAAACATATATTTTGGAAAAAGCTGAACAGAAAACAACCAACCAAACAACACAGGGTAGACAAGTGATCTGGTCTCTTTGTCAGAAAAAAAACCAAAAAAGCAAATCAAAACCACCGGAAACGTTTTGGCATGTAATGGAATCAGCAGAACATACCCATATGTGAGGGTGTATAAATAACAACAATGGATCTGTTAGAGCTTGTATATAATGGAAGTAAATGCAGCATCTTTCCCTTAAAATGGCACAAAATCAGAGAAAGCACTAAGACTGAAAATAACAGCTTGCTTCTGTAGTTTGCAAAAATTCCAGCTGTTATCAAGACAAAATCGAAGACTGAATAGCAACTAGAGTTCTGACAGCAGTAATGAGTCTAGAAAGGCACGTGGATTGTTTTTCATTTATTTTTTGCCACCAAAGCCTCCGTCAGAGCCAGTTCAAAGCTTTAAAAACAGCAGCCTCCTCTAAGTACTAAAGATCAGGTTGAAACTGTTAGTATCAGAACACACTGGAGTCTTCAGAGTGTAAAAGTTGTAAATTGTCAGAGTACCTCTATTTTGTTTTGATAAATGACAATTTTATAAGATATTTCTTCATGCGTTTATTTTTGTTATATACTTCCCCTAGATCGGTTTGTTTTCCTGTTCACTCCCCATATATAGCTATCATATATAGAGAGATATTTATTATAAAGACTAAATTTGAATAGATTATACACACACACTCAGAAATACACAGCAATGCTTTCACTTTCTGGATTATTCACATGTGGACAATCTTCCAAAAGACCTGAACAGAGGTTCAATGCTGAATTTCCCCCTCTCTCAAACATTTAATCCTTAATGGCTCTCTATCATTTCAAACTCCATGTAGATAAAACTAAGCTATTCATTCTGATATATGTCTGTCTTGCAGTGAATTGTCCATTTTTCTTTATAAATATCCCTTTCAGCCAGAAGACAGAATAATTTATTCTGTCAATTCAGAAAACCTAAGAACATTGTGCCTCAACAGAGAGATTATTTTTCCCTCGCTTGCTTTGTCCCCTGCGTGCACACAGTCAGCCCCTGTCCAGAAATGTAGTCTCAGATCTAGTTATGTTTTATGTAGGAAGTAAAATTATTTTTCTAGCCTCAGGCAAGTACTTAAAGATATATTTTAAGATGCAATACTACTAACAAAGCAAAAAAATGTTCTGTTTACTGGCTGACTATTTAGAGTCTACACTCGTATTCACTGCACCAAATGTCTTATACTGCAGGAAAACATAGCAAGGTGATGTGATTTACAAACTGAACATTATCTGCATCTCTAAGCTGGTACAGCATGTTGGATGTATTGGACATGCTATGATAAAAACTTCCTAATTACTGTTGACATCTGTCAGGCTGTCAAGTACTTTTTAAAAACCCCTAGGACTCAGGCTTTTTTTAAGTTCTGTTTGCAAGGGAATGTTTGCCTGACCAAAAGATATTGGAGGACCACAAATTATGGCTTTGGAACGGACATCTCAGATAACCTAATCCAAACACCTGCTTCAGGCAATGATAATTTTAAATTAGTCTCCTCATAAGTGTACTTAACGTTTCCTTAAAGACACCTAATTAATTATTTTGCCTCTACCCTGGTGACAAATTGTCATACTGTCTGATCAACCTCAGTGTTAAAAGCAAATGTCAGGCTAAATTAATCTTTCTTCTAAGTACAGTACTGGCTATTACTTCTGTCTGCTACAAGTTTTTGCATTTTTGTCTTTCCTGTTTTCATACATCATGATGGATCTATCTTTTATAATTTCTCTGGTTTTATACTTAAAAATCTTTCCACGATTCTCACACTGTCATTCAATGAACCTGTCTATGTTATTCTACACTTCAAGTACAGGCGGCCCATTACTACTATCTAAAATGACAGTGATACTCTTTGAGATCTTTGAAAAATGCCTTTGCTTAGATTTCTTTAAATACACATGTATTCTTATTTTGTAACACCTTTGGATAAGATTTCATTTTTGTTTGCATTAGTGACAGAATCATATTTTCTGAATATATTTTATTTTATGCCTATACTTCTCCAGTTTCTCATCTTTTGTGCTGTGAATAGTAGGATGGAAAAACTACTAGAAGAATAAAGTTTTTTGCTGCTGTCTTGCTTTGCCTTTCATGTATTATTTTCTTGACCTTGTATTTTAATTGCTAACTTTTTACATCTGACAGAGTAAAGACTCTGAATATTTCAGAGAAGAAATATTAAGAATCTTACTGAATATTTCAAATTTCTACATTTAGGTCTATTTCCTTAAAATATCAAAGGAGGACTAGACTATGATCTCAGGGATGGCAAAATCTCTGACATTCCTAACACAGAGAAAGAGGAAAATCAGATCTATTTTTTGATCAAGTCTGCTACAGACAGTGGAAAGCTGCTCTAGTGATGAAAGTTTTGCCTCAGTCTTCAGAGCAGCCAAGGATTTCATGTAATGTACTTTCCAAAACAGCTGGCAAACTTCTCTGTGCTACAGTAATTGGGTGACTGATAGCACTGAGCTACTGCTTTGACAATATTAGAGAGGGAGGCTGTGAGGATTTTCAGTACAAGGCAAGGGAATGAGTTTGGCTTTAACTTCTGTAAATTACTGCTGTATATTTTAGCTCTACACATTTTGGCTACTGTTCCAATGGGGAAAATTTACCGTTCTACAAAAACTATATTTTGGCAATCTCTAGCTCACTGGCAATACCTGCAACTTCAGTGTGCAGTGAAAACTGTTCTGTGAAGAAAAACTTTCTGGCTTATGTGCCCTGACACAGACAGAGCTGGACAAGGTGCCTGTCTCCCCACTGACATTGGCAGGCATTCACCTGTTGCCTTTTGCAAGAGCAGAAACATGTTTTTGAAAATGGTATGGTGACAGCAGAAATAATTTCATGTTTTCTTGTCAGTTACCTGCCAGTACAGCACACTGAGTCAGCTCACTGAGGAGACAGAGGCAGCAGAAGACAAGCTGGCATGGGGGGACAAATGCCACTGTACATCTGGGACATGGCAAGGGTTAGAGGGAAAGGAAAGAGAGGATGTTCTGCTCAAACCCAGCAAGTTTGTAGGCTGCTTCAGCCCATCTAGTCCTAGCACACATAAAGATGGGACAGCCTTACAGAAAGAGTGAAAAATAGTTCCTTAGGGCTCCAGCTGCATCTGATGAGCTTTCTTCTAAAGGACAGCACAAGTCTTTGAATACAAACTTGTAAAACCAGGTAACAGAGCCTAAAACTTTATGCCTGTGTATATTCATGGCTGATGAGATCACTTCAAGGGATGAAGGATAAACATCTCCACAACAGAGTTTCTGATACAGTAATTCAAAAAGTGCCAGGGCACTGCCCTGTAATTGATATTTTTCCCTTTCTCTTTGCAATATGTACAAGTAGTCCAAATTAATCAAAGTTATTTCACCCCCTCAAGTGAGGTCTTACAAGGTTTATGGTTTCTTTGTGACACTGATGATAGCCTCAGATTCCAGCTACCAGAGTTTGCAAGGACCTTCAGGAGCTGTAATGCCAATGAATTGCTCTGTGTTTCTTGTCACTGATGCAGATCCTCAATCTCTACTCACCACTCAAGTATTTTTAGGTGAAGAAATAAATACAATCTTTACACCTTGGATGATCTCCATACCTAGACAGCTATTGCATGAGATGCTTTCCTTTCCAGCTTCTAATGCAAAGACCCAAAAAGATAAAAAAATTAAGGTCATCCTGAGTACAAATCACTAAGATCTGAAACACAGTACACAGTTACTGTAATTTTCAAGAAGTATTGTAAAGACGATGGAGATTTGGTTCAGAATGCTTTTGGCAGTAAACAAGCTAAGTAAAAATTATTTTCATCTTGGTTTACTCAGGTGGAAGGAGGAAGAGAAGAGAATTAGCCTGGATTTACAGAATGCTGGGTTTCTGTTTTGAAATTATTTTTGGATTAGTATCTGGGCAGATTCTGTTCCAACAGATAAACTCTACTCTAAAGGAAAAGGATTATGACCTCTTAGAAATAAAATTAGCAAGTTGAGTTTAGATTACAGTTAAAGAAAGTAGAAAAGATGGGGAAAATGAGATTTTTCCTATTTTCAGCAATCTAGGAGGCACCCCTGAGACATAGGACAGTAAGAAATAGAGTTGTTCTAAAAAGTAGGTAATTTTTGCCTAACAGTGTATCTATTTTAAAAAAGTATGAAAAGTAAGGAGAGCACAAAAATTGAAGTTTGCAATGGCCATTATAACACTGTACATAGCATTGTGAGAACCAGATTTTCCTGATGATTCTTTGTAAGATGCCAGTTTTGAACAATACAGCAGGTATTCAGTAGTTATCTCAGAAAATAGAAGAAATGTGTCATCATATGTCAGTGTATCTATTTACAATGCAAATTAGGCAGATAATCTGACATTGATGAGTGTACAGATAAAGCCTATGAATTCTACAGATTCTTTACTCTTAAGGTCTGAAGAAAAAAGAATACAAGGAGAAATTTCTAGAATAGAAGGCAGAAACATTAAAGCCTTCCTTTACTAGTTGGTCGAGAACCAAAGAATGCTTAGAACCCTTTGAACTACCCAGGTTATCTCTTGGTCCAAAAATGCATAAAAGGTCTAACATAGCAGGGCTTCTACATCAGCAAGCAGAGAACTTACCACCTAAGGGAAGCATAAGCAACCTTGGGCCTATCAAAACCTGAGTGTGAACAAATAACTAAGGCCAAAAGCAAAGTGAACAAAGAGCTGCTAATATTTGCCATACAAAAGCGGAGGCTTACGGAAGGGCAGAGTAAAGGATTAAGCAGTCATCATTACCACTCCACGTTCTCCAGGGCGTCATTGACAATACCCCAGCAAGGCTTGGTCTGGTGAGCTATGGCAAAAGCTGTGATGCAAAGTAACATTTTCAAAATAATAAGTAATGTTTCAGTAGTAAAAGGAAAGCAAGATAAGCAGAAAAGGCATGGAGGCAAACTGTGCCTATAGAGTCAGATAGGCACAGCTAATCTCAGATACCAAAGCTTCTGGAGGGATTTGAAGAAGCAGTGTCTGCCTCTCACACCTCGCTCCTGAGTGTTCTCTTTTAACTCAACCCTCATTTTCTACTCTTCCTTTTTCTGTTCTTTACTTCCTCCACTCTTGGTTAAAACTAAAAGGCAGCATTGCTAGCAGCAAACCTTTTCAACCTATGTGACAAGATTGTCTTGAAATACCACTTCATGGACTATCTGAAGTTAATGAGTGCTTTCCAGTGTGTGCATTTTCAGGCAGGTAATCTTGAATTAGCCCATTGTAATTCTAGAGGAAAAGCAGATGGCTGTAGAATTTTCTCACCATAGTATAAGGATCTCTAGTTGCTTCACATAAAAGCAGACAAATTAGTAAATGAGATCTGGTGGAAGCAAGCACTGCATCAGTAGGCAAAAAATAGGTCCCTCAGGAATCCTAAAAACCAAGCAGAACTTCTTTAAAAGAAGAAAACAATGAACTAGAAGGAAGACAAAGAATAAAAAGTAGCCAGTTTATTTCCTTAAGGGACAGCACAAAGGAAGAATATATATAAAAGAGAAATGTACAATCACAGAATAAAATGCAGAATTTAAATTACCTCGTGGTAAAAGTAATGTTTATTTTTGATCTGTTCTGTGACTTCTAAAGGTACAGTTTGGGACGTTTTGGTGGGGTCTTTTTTGAATTCTCAAGCCTCAGAAACCTAACAGTATCTTACTTTCCCTGCCTTCCCTGGTCTTTCCTGAAAGAGTTGGAGCTCTGATGGGAACGACTGAGAATTCTTTAAATTTCTGAAGACAAGCCCCAGACTAGCTCTTTGCGGACAGCCAGTCTAAGTTTTAGGGAGACCAGAGGCGTGCTTAACACTCCCCCTCGCCCCAGACTTCCCTTCTCCTGCGCCCTTACAGGATTCCTCCCCTCGCCTGCGGCAGGAGACGAGCTGCTGGAGGTGCTGGAGGTGCTGGAGGTGCTGGAGGTGCTGGAGGTGCTGGAGGTGCGCGGCTCCTCCGGCCGCCCCCGGGCAGGAGCGCGGCTCGCAGCGGAGGCGCTGGCCGGGGTCTGCCCGACCCCGTGGGCAGCTCCCCGCCCGCGGGGGGAGGCGGGCAGCCCTCCCCGCCCTCCGTCCCTCCCTCCTCCCGCCCCGTCGCGCCGGAGCCCGGCGGTGCTGCGGGCGGGGGGTTCCGCCTGCCCGGCCCCGCGTCCGCCGAGCTCCCCGCGGGGAGCGGAGCGGGCCCGGCCCGGCCATGGGGCTGCGCGCCGCCGGCATCCTGGGCTGCTGCTGCCTCCTGCCCCTCGTGCTCCCCGCAGCCCCAGGTAAGGCCGGCGGGGCGAGCGCCGGGGCGCCGCGCTCCTCTGCCCGCCGGGCTCCTCCGCCCGCCGCGGGAAGCGTCGCGGGAGGGGAGGCGAGTTGGGAAAGTTTGGGGAGTTTGCCGGGGCCGGGCGGGCAGCGGCGATGACGGGAGCCCTCCCGGAGTCTCTGGATGGCAAAGGCTTCCCCAGCCCTCGCTCCAGCCAGAGATGCTGGTGTCGTCGGGAAGCTTTTCCTCGGCAGCGGACGGAGAGGATTTCTCCTGCCGTTGGCGTAGGGTGTCAGTGGCTAGCGGTGATCTTTCAGAGGAGCATCGCTTGATGCAAATGCTTAAACAAACAAACAAAAGAAAACCTGCGACTGAGATCTCTTCTCCTTAACTTACGTTTTTTATGCATGATTTAATGAAAATCATTTTTTTCATCTGATGTAGGGTTGAAATGAATGCAACGCTTTTATTGTAAGTTGTTTTAAATGGAATTTGTTTTCTGACTAAAAGTACCGTTGTGTTTCAAGTAGTTCTGAAACAATGCATTTGCACTGGCATGTCGTGAAACGACAGTCGTGAATCTGCTCTGACATTACGCTTTTAAAAAGTGTATAGGGATATTACATACACTTTGCGTGTGCTAAAGTGACTTTGTATTCTTATGTGATTAATTCTTTATGACATTTCCTTTGCCCTGTAGGAATAATCTATAACATGTTCCAGCTTAGGTTAATTTGAAATTTTATATTTCAAAAATGTGTTTGAAGAAAAAAGAAATGGAAAATTTTGCGGTCTAGGTTCTTTTAAACATCACTAATGTGTATAGGACACTATATGGTGTTTTCTGTGCTGATTTTTCTGGTTTGATGTTATAAATCTCTTCTTCCAGGCGTGAACTGTAAAGCTGGCTGCCATCCAGAGAATGGATTCTGTGAATTTCCCAGTGAATGCAGGTAAAAAGATTTGTCAGACAGGGGTATTAGCACAGGAGTGGTCAGCTTCAATAATTCATAGTCCTGGTAAGAAAGATAGAAACTGAAATGGTTTGGTGTCTGAAAATATGGAACTGTGATGAAGCAGCGCTCGATTAGGATACAGTAACTGGAATCATAGAGCATGGATGTCTATATACCTGTTCAGTTTACTTTTTCCAGCATGAAGTATTTACATTGATTAGCTTTTTTTTCTCACTGAATGAGATGGTTTTCTTCACGTAAACTGCTTCTAGTATCCCAGAAGCACTTATGGTGTGCTTTTGTTCAAATAGCACAATTTGGTATACAAAAGTGTATTTATTGTGCCTCAATAAGGGGGGCATCCTTGTAATTATGTTTGCTAAAAATAAACTACGTTTCTGTGTTGTCTTTTATCTCTTTCAGGTGCCAACCTGGCTGGCAGGGTGCACTTTGTAATCAGTGTATTCCTTTCCCTGGGTGTTTGCACGGCAGCTGTGCCAAGCCCTGGCAGTGCATCTGTGAGGAGGGCTGGGTTGGCAGCCTCTGTGACACAGGTTTGAACATCCTTGTCTCTCCTTGAACAAGTGAGGGGAAGCAGCCCCATCTGGTGCTGGAGACACGCAAAGTCCTTCTGGAGAGCTAATTCTAAAACACTGAATGTTAGCTCCAGATAATGAGGAGCTTCTGGGCAGCGGCACATAAATCTCAAACTTCTATAGTAATTTAGGCAGAAGCAATGCAGTATCTTTTGTAATTGGGCATATGTGTGAGCAAAGTGTAAATTATTCTATTTTAAACATTGATTATCATGGACAAGGCCAACAAATAACTGCTCCCTTGTTGTCATGTAAGCCCTTCTAATCAAAATACAAGTTGTCTTGTATATATTAAATAATTTTAAATGTTTATGTAGCACATTATATATATGTATATATGCTATTTTCTCAGTACTTCTTGGAAGGAAAACATTGTGCTTATTTTTTCCTTTACTTAACCCGGTGATGATTCAGTGAAATAACGTTACTATAACTGAGAAAAAGGTCTGCCTGAACAGGCTGCCACTTCCCCCTCAGGTCTGAGGGGTAAGCACAGCTCTGTGTGCACCCTCTCACCCTTTGCCAGTCAGAATGAGCCAGCTTAGCATAAGCAAGCTGAAGAATTGGCCTTTGTTGAAATGGTTTATTTTGGCTGACACAGGCAAATGTTCAGTCAGAGAGATCTGAGGGGATGGAAACCACATGAGCATCCAGGAGCATGTGGCTGTTCAGCCCACGTAGCTGCAGCTGTGACATGACAGGTGTCCAGGGCCTCATTTTCTCTTCATGCCTTTCAGGCTTTTGTTGGTATATGGCTTATAATTTATAGAGCATGCCTGAGCTCTCCAATATATAGCCAAAGTGGTCATTGAAGACGGTTTGAACTGTGTAAGATTTTCAAGATGACTAAAAGACTCAGAAGGTTTTAGGTAGGTCACATCCTTGCAGTGACACGGAGTTTGGTGCAAGGTTCTCAGGTACTCATTTACCTTCTCATCAGGTTTTGCAGCCTGTACTCACTGACTGCACATGTGAGCATAGAGAGGCTTCTTAAAGTCAGTCCCGGTATGTCTGTGGGAGCTGTGGCAGCAGTGGTGACATCTGTGGTGCAGATGTGACTATAAACTCCCAGATGTTGTTCTGGACATGTCTCACATATGTGTTTGTACCTGAGACAAACACCTAGATTCCCATTACAGTTAATGAGGAGGAATAAGTCCTTCTCTGATCTACAATCATAGATTTCTAAAGCTACACAGAACAATCCCCACCTTAGGAGGCTCAGTTCTGTTGCTTATCAGTGAATACAAAGTTCCACATTTTTAAAGGTAGCATCTTCACTGCTACTTCTAAAAGCTTTAATTGCATAGCTGAATTTCTTAGTACTGATATATCTTTGCAATTCTGAGCTTTGCAATTGTTTCCCTCTTACAACTGCTACTTAGGATGCAAAAGAATGCATTGAAAATTGAACCCACCAAACAGGGTATCCCATGTTTAAGTGCAGAAACTATTATTTCTCTCAACACTCAGAGTCATCTCAGAGTCTTCTTTGCTGATTTGAATCTAGATCCCCATGAAGAGATGCCAAGAATTTTTAGCCAAAAGGACATAACTATCTTTTAATCTGCAGCAACGTTGATAGTCTTTCATCTCAGTGGTTTTACCTACTCTAAATGCATTATTTGCCATAAGGGATCAAGAGAAGGGTGCTCGTCCTCCTCTTCTTGCTACTAGAAGGTTGACACAAATTATTATCCTGACCCAATAAAGCACTGAAACCTCAAATGGGTTAATTTCTCAGGCCCTGATCTCATCATCCTCTGCCAAAAGTCAGTGTCAGTTTCCTGGGTGTATAAAGTCAGTATAGGTAGTTACAATTAATTTAAAGATACCATTAAATGAAACTTGATCAGGTTAGGAAACAGGAAGGAAAAACCTAGAATGGAAAACTGTGGGAGGGTCTGAAGTTCACTGGCCACTTCAAATGACTGAAACATTTGTAAAATAGAGTCTCAGCAGTTTATTTGCTTGCTAAGCATGGGAGGAAAAAAGATGATTTGGACTGGCAATGATACCTCTTTTCTTCTGTTTTGTAGAAAAGTTAGTGTACAATCTCCTTGGCTTTGATCATGGAAATTCCTTTCTAGAGTAGTTTTAGATCACCAACTGGTTTGTTAATGCCTCTGATTGTGTAGCTGTTTTTTAATATGGGCAGCCTGGTTCTCAGATCAGGTCAAGAGCAACCGTCCTAGTAATTGAAAGACATGCAGGTTATGGGTTGGCCTTGATCCACTGTAAACATGTAGGGCAGAATCAGTGGTAGCATTTGTGACTATTGTTATTCACATGGACAGACAAGGCACTTGAAGAAAGACATCTGTGAGCTGGTCTTGGTGTTAACACTGGTGGTTAACTTCTTTGCAATGGGGCCTGTCGAACTGAATCATGATGCCATGGCATCTTCTCATCTTGTGGAAACACAGCCTTGAAATCTGGTGTGTGAAGCCCTGGAACCAGGCTGCACAGCACACTTTCCCTCTGCAGCTGATATACACTCCAGAGTACAGGAACCACATCAAACATTGACCATAACAAAGGGAAAATCAATTTAGTCAATTTGTTTCCAGGAAAAAATGACAGCCCAGTCAGAGTATTTGATCCACCTCTCTAAATCAGATCTGTCAGCTTGTCACCCCTGGCTGTGCCACACAGTCGTGTTAGCTGGTCCGTGACCTCCTATTGGAATCCTGGCCTCAGTTTAGCTAAAAAGCCAACATAGAGTGTGAGCTGGGAGTAAATTGTCCTACTTGTCACTGGACTGCTTTGCCAAGGGCACATGTTGGTAAACTCATCAGAGAGTAGAGTCTAATGCCCATGCTATGAATGCATGAGACAGGGGCTAAAAATCCTGCTGTGACAAACCACTACTACTGAGCGTGTCTTCCTCATAAAAACACTCAGTGATTGTTTCATGTATTTAGTATGATGCAACTATTAATTAATTAATGGGTAATGGGATTGAGGCCACTAATAATATATGTGTAAAGGTAACATCCTTATTTTGAGTTTTCATCTCAGTTACCACTTGGTTGTTGGCCTTTTGAGAGGTAAAATAAAGAAAAATAGAGAAAACGGCCTAATTGAGGTAATTTATGTATTCTGTTTTAAAAGAACCTGGTAAAACACCCTTTTAAGATGTGTTTTAAATGTAAATATCTGACATAAATTATTGACAGTAATGTATATATCTATATATATACACATACCTATTCACATATATATATTTCAGAGAGTTGCCATGCTCCTGCATCAAAGTTCATGTTTTTTCCTCTGTCAAAGTACAGGCTTTATTAGCTGCCTTTAGAGTCTGTGAAAATAGCTGTCAAACAACACTGCTCCAAAAAGCACTCAAGATTATTTTGGTCCTTGTGAAAACTGGAGCTTACACTCAAAGTGCATGCTAAGTTGTTGCCTTGCAATGAGAACAGGCTAATACATTAGGAAATAGAACCTTTTATCCAGGGAAGATTGTATTTGAAAGCTAAGGCTGTTGTTTTGCTGTGGTTACAATTTTGCAGTACCTCATGATATCATCTAAATTTCATGTTATGCTGTTGGAAGTAAAATATAAATGCCCTTAAATCCCTTTTCATCTTCTTAGAAAGTGTGTATATGTGTGTGTGAGGCATCAGATACCTTCCAGTCAGCACTTCTCTGCAGCTGCTGCAGTAGCTTGCTAAAATATACACTTGTTTGTTTATTTAGTTTTAATTATTTAAAAAATTCAGTAATTGTTTGAGTGGGAAGTGGCTCAGCAGGGCAATTGCAAAGAAAATGAGATGTGTGACTTTGGGTCCAGACATCATAGAGCTATGTCTTCTGGTACAGTTATGTGAGGGTTGAATGTAGCCCAGCCAAAAGATGAAATTTTAACAGATTTTTTGTAATTTGCTGATCTCTGTTTTTATGAAACATTTGTTCATAAGCACATAATGATATAGGCAGGGAGCAGGGAGAATTCCTAGTTCCTGATTGCTTTATCAGAATTCTGCTCATGGAGAAGCCAAAATTGTGAAAGTACGGCTAGACTATGTAGAAGTTCCTTCTCCCATACTAATATTTTATTTCTAATACTACTTATTTATAGAATGGAGCAATTCAAACACATTTTTCAAGCAGGAGCTAGAAAGAGAGAAATAAGCTGAAATTGCTTGCAATAGTTGAACAATCTGAACTCCATTTTAACAAAGGGGGAATAGATCAGAATTTATAAAGTGTGGAGTTAAGTACTGTTAAAGCTATATTTTATTTGAAGTGTTGTATATAATTTACTGACTCTTTCTCATTAGATTAATTGAGCCCTGTTGGGTTTTTTTAAACAGATATTCACCCATGTTCTGCAAAGCCCTGCACCAATAATTCAACATGTATAGAGACTGGTGATGGAGGATATATTTGTCTATGTGCCCAGGGATTTACGGGAAAAAACTGCCATCTCAAGAAAGGACCCTGCATTATTAATGGGTAAATATTGATTTCTGACATGCATTTAAAATCTACACTTCTATTATTCAGAATTCTTTGCTAAGTGGAAGTATGTCTGTGCTAGAATACATCATGCTTCTGATAGTTGCTGATATTATTATCAAACTTTACAAATCTGATCTATTAATATTGTAAAGACTTAATAGATTATCAGTGTAACTCTATGTGCACAACTTGAGTACTAAAAGTGCTAATTTGCACATTTTATTGTGGTGAATTTATGCCTTCTCGTGATTTTTGTAAACAAACTTGAAGTGACTCCCATCCTGCATTCTCACCTCTGGTGAGGGATAACTTACACAAAGCCTAATAAACAGTAGTCAGCACACAAGTTGTCAGCATGAAAACACCAGTATGTCCTTTTTTCTTAACCAACATATAATAATATGTCCATAGTTAACTGAAGGAGACACTTCCATCAGAACAGGGAGACCATTGCTCTCTATCCTCTAAAAGAAATGGGTCATTAAGGACAGCAGTGCCAATAGATTGAAGGAGGTGATCCTTCTCCTCTGCTCAATCTTGGTGAGACATATCTGGATTGCTGGGTCCAGTTCTGGGCTACCAAATATAAAAAGGACACAGCCACACTGGAATGAGTCCAGTGAAGGGCCACGGGTACAATTAATGAATGGGAACATTTCTCCTATAAAGACATACTGAGAGCTGGGTCATTTAGCCTGGAGAAGAGCAGGCTCTGAGGAACTTACCCATGTGTGTGAGTACCTGATGAGGGGAAGCAAAGATGACAGAGCCAGACTTCTCATAAGAGATTCCCAGTGGAAGGGCAAAAGGCAATGGGCACAGACTAAAGAACTTCCAGCAAAGTCACTGGTAGAACTGCTTTAAAAAAGGAAGACCTTTCAATGTTATAGATAATGTGAATTGGGGTTTCTGTTGAAATCTAGAAGCATATGCTGTCTTCTAGCTCATCAAAGTTCTGATCCCATAAACATACAGAATGCCTTTCTGATGGATACAAGCTTGGTAAAACTATCACCCTAAAATCACTGTTTTCTTTTAGGAGATTGCCTTCTTGTTCTCTAGCTCTTTATCGGTGCCCTCTGGTTCTCTTTTTGCTCAGCAATAGATAATTATGAGTATTCAGATCTACCTTATGACTGAACCTTCCTGAAGACTTGTACAACCTCGTTTAAGGAACATTAACACCTCTCACTCTCCCTGGCAAGAATTGCCATTCTTTCACAACTACATATCAGTAGAATTTTTTTGCCATTGCTTTTAGTTGGGGGATACTCACACAGTTCTGTCTGGGTTTACTTTCAGCTTCTAAGATAGCTACTCTGTTTTGCCTGTTTTTCTTCACTGACAATGAGGAAATTTAAGTTCCTTGAAAGAGTCATGAATCACATCCAAGCTACTTGCCTAATATAGGGGACGTGAATAGCTTTTTCTGCTTTTCATCTGTAGAGCAAATATTTCCGTAATTCAATGTGGACATATATACTAGCTATCCCAAAAAAACAGGTGAGTTCCAAAAATACAGCATCAACAAAATAATGCAGATTAGTTCCGTGTATTTCCTTAAAACCCTTTTGGTTTTAAATTGCTGAAACTACTTTTTTTTTGTGTTGGTACTCTGTTTTTGGACTGAATGCTGAACTAGTCTGGAAATCATGAAAAATTTTTCTCAAGAAAGCAACATACTTGAGATAGTGATTCTTTTTCTCTAGGAAGCTGTCTTTTTCAGGAAAATGAGTAGCAGGCTCTGCAAATCTGCATTTAGTTCAAAAAGACAACTTTGTCAGCATAAGAGCTCCATGTCTGCTAATAATTCACAGTCCACCAGAGAGTGCATCCCACATCCTAGAGAGACCTCATCAAATGGTGTCATTTCATTCACATCTCACTTCCTCTTGGTTCCTCTCTATCTCAGTGGCATTACTGCCAGCTTCTTAGTTAATATTCACAGATGGAACCAGGACAAGTCACAAATCAAAGTGTTTATTCTAGTCTGTTTACATATATCTGCGTTAGTGAACTCTGTGTGATGTTTTGAGGTTTTGCTTTGAAGCAGAGGAGTGAATGGTACTTTCTAAAAGAAACCAGACTATCTGGGAAGCAAAGAAGTGGTATGGACAAGCTTTCCACAACTAACCCTTCATGTACTACACCTTGCTGTGTTAAATGCCAAAAATGCAAAGTAGCAGAATTTATTAAAGGAAATTAATATTAGGGCTTGATTTATTTAAACATATTTAAATTAGACAAATCCAACTCTGTTAATAATAAATAAGGAAAATTTTCAAAATTCTGCCTTTTTCCCCTTAACTGTTTTTTATGTCAATATTTTACATTTCTGAAAGGTTCAGAAAAAAGTTTACTCTTATATTCTCCAGCAATTTTTTCCCATTTCCCTAGAAAGTACTGAGATTCAAGCCAGCCATGAGGGTTCAAACTTCTACATATTTTCATATGCAAACCAGCTTGTCCAATTTTTCATGGGACCCATAAAGGTAAGGGAGGGTGCTCGACTCTCTAGGAAGGCCATAACCACTCAAGAACAGTACAACTCCAATTTTCTATTTTGCTTAAAAAGACATAGTGGCTGGATAATGTTTTGAAATTCCTTACCTCAAGTTGCCACTAACAATGTCCATGTCAAAGTCCAGTTTTGCTTTCCCAATACTGCTTCCAGACTTCCAATATGTTCTTTTAGTAGCTTTTTTCCCCAGCCAGCATCTAAAATGAAGAACAGTACTAGAGGACAGAGCAGTTAATTTGGAAGCAGCAGAAAACAGACAGATGATTCCTCTGCCACAATGTTCAGTCTCTCCTGATGGGTGGCCACCAAGTGTTTCAGTCCCCAGTGAAGCCAGAGGTGCTTGGAGCAATCTCTACTGTAGGTAGTCTCAGAGCAATGGTGAATAGCCCAGCCCAATTCTGACCAGTGATCAGGGACCATTTGTAGCCAGAAGCTTAAATTTCTTCCACAGTCATCTCATTCAGACATCAACAGATCTCTTAAATCCCTGTGTCCCACCATGGAATTCCGTAACAGCCCATTGCTACTGACTGCTGCATATGTGAATTGTCTACATCTGAAGCTGTGAGGTTCATTACCACTGGGACTTTGCCCTGGAAGTGGGGGGCCTTAAATAACAGCTTGGACTTTTCAGCTATCAGATGGTACTGTGCTATATGTTTTCAGGGATACATAAGTATTAAAAAAAGTTCTGTTGTCAAAGAGGCTTGTCCTAAGCTTTACCAAATATTTTTCATTTCTTACAAGGTAAGTTTTAAAAGCTTTGTTCATATGTGATGAACTGCCATGAAAGTGGGGTTTGAGGTTTTTTTGTAAACCTGGGACCCAGGAACCCTTGTCAGCCAGCAGGGACAGCTGAAGGACCAAGTGCACTTTGCATAGATCCCCTGAATGGACACATTTGTGCCAGTCAGTGGGTGGCCATATCTTTTGGCATTACACTCAGTAAGGCACAGTTGCATTGTAAAGATAGAAAAGATCTCTGTTAATTTACATCACTTAAAACGTAATACCAGGCTACAGCTGGGAAGTACTAAAAGAGTTTGCAGAAATACTTGGTTTCCTTTAGTACTGCCTTCACATTATAGCTGTCTTTGCCCAGGCTGAAATTCTCTTCATTGATATTTTTTATTGTAATTGTATCTATCAAAAATTTTGGCTGAACAGCAGTTTATAGGAAAGTATCTGTTTGCTTCTAAATTTTTTGTGCCATGAAACCACCGGAGAGGCAGAATAAAAACAATCAGCTTTATGTCTAGCTGCTGTGGCAGTGTTTTGCTCTGCCAACACAATATATAGATTATTTTAGGAATAATCTGGTAGAAAGGGAGCAGCCATGCTGCTCATGTCTTTGTTCTGTCTTGTATGAATAGTTGCACAGCTAAATAGCTCCAAGCATATAAAAACAGTGAGAAGCTTAATTTGAATAAATGTTTGAAATAATTTTAAATTCCTTCACAGCTCTTTGGGTTGAATTTATATACTGGTGTACTAATCCTACTCAAAGGGTCAGCAGAAGATATTATAATCTGTATTGACAAAGCTGTTGAACAAACTCGTTCTTCATTCAGCTTCACTGACTGGTGGATTTGCATTCGGAATGGGCTCTTCTAAAGAAAACTGGCTCTTTTTATTTTATAAAGTGTTTCCTAATAGTTTCTTCCATTGGACTTCAATTTTGTCTCTGTATTTGTTATCTATCCTAGTTCTCCCTGCCAGAATGGAGGAACATGTGTTGATGACAATGGTTTTGCACCCCATGCTTCCTGTCTGTGCCCTTCTGGTTTTGCTGGCAACTTCTGTGAAATTGATAGAGACGACTGTGAATCCAACCCATGTGAGAATGGAGGAACATGTACAGATGTTGGTGTGGGTTTCAGCTGTTCTTGTCCCCGTGGCTATACAGGAAAGCTCTGCAGCAGCCGTGTCACATTCTGTGCAAGTGGCCCATGTGAGAATGGAGGGACTTGCCGTGAACATCCCCAGGGAGGGTTCGAGTGCGTCTGTAAACCAGAATTTGTTGGCGTGACCTGCAAACATCCCAGCAAAAACACAAGTCTCTCTGGAGTGAATATGGAGACAAAGCATATGCAGAATTACAAGCCACCCTCAAAAGCTCACCACAGATCAGTGCATCAACAACAGGAAATCCTGAAAATAACAGTGAAAGAAACAATCCAAAATGCAGATCCCTTATTGAGTAGAAGCCAGGTGATATGTTTTGTTGTGCTGGGCTTGCTTACATGTCTTGTTGTCTTGGGTACAACTGGGATTGTTTTTTTTTTCAAAATGTGAAATGTGGCTTGCTAATGCCAAATATAGTCATCTCCTGCGCAAGAAAAAGAACTTTTTTCTGAAGTCTAACAATGGGGAAAACCTCTCAGTTAATATTATCTTCCCAGAGAAGATCAAATTGACTAATTACACTAAGAACTACACTGCCATCTAGGCCCTTGAAAGCCAAGCAGCATCTTGCAACTTTTCATAGCAATATGTAAAATTTGTTGCCTGTGGTTTGGCCTCAGTATTTGTGTGTATATTTGCTGTAAATTGCGTTGAGTGATAGTGAAGAAATGTAATGTATCTGTCTTGCTAAGGATTTTTTCATTCCCCAAAATAAAAGGTAAAAAAAATAAAATTGATTAAAGAGCAAGGAATGTTACTTTGATTCCTTTTCAAGGCAGCTATTTTTTGTAAAATAAAAAATGACTTATCACTGGAACTGTACTACAGCTTTCTTGTCTTGTGCATAGTTTATCTGCCAAGTACAGTACTTGCAAATTAGTAATGGTTTTTTGTTTTTTTTAATAAACAGGATTTAAGGGCTATACTTGTTTATTTATTCATTTCTAAACCTTATTCTACAGCAAAGTTTGCAGCAAGTGTCCATGCTGAATTCTTTTGCTATATCTGACAAAGGCTTTAGAGACTGCAACCAGCAGGAGCAAATTCACACTGATATCTCACCTATTCAGTCACTGTTGCTATTTTTTACATGCTTATAAGAGAGATTCTATAGAATCTTAGAGGTCTTTGGGATATTAATTTCAGGTTAAAGGTCTCTTGCTTGAAATGCTGCATCTATAAATTGTTCTTTTAATCTATTTTAAAATGTTAAAAAGGTTTTCAGTGTCTTCCTTTTTAGAGACCTAGTAGGGATTTAAAGGATCAGATTCTGACTTTTCTATAAATACTCCTTAAAGAACTTTGCTGAGAGAAGTTTCCTTCATGACTGTGTCATGGGGAGAAATGAAAAGATGCCATGTGTCCCCTGAAATAGGACGGCTGCTTTTAATTCTTTGCTTCTGCTTTTTCTGTCACATTTCAAGGAGAGGACAAGGTTTTCAAGAATCAAAAGCAGCAGTGGCAAACAGGCAAAGAGTCGTGAAAGCCATGAAAATGGCAGGGACCTGAGGGCATTAAGAAGTCTTCATCTCCCTGAGGAGCCTGCTCTGGGGCTCTCGCCCACCTCCTGCCCCCAGGTCCATGTTGGGTCAGCCCAGTGCTGTTGGTTCTGGTCTTGGCTGTGCTGTAGCCATGCTGGACTCCACCTCTGCCTGCAGTTGGTCGTTGGACTACCTACTGTGGGTGGCCCATCTGCTGAAAGGACCCTTTGGACCTGTGCTCTAACCCCGTCTTTGGCCCTGTCTGCTTTTGCTCCTGCCTGGAGCCCATTGATGACCCCTGTCCTTGTTCTCCACTTGCTGTGTCTGGAACTGCCAATGGGCCCCATTAACCAGCACCAGCTCTGGTGATGTGTTCAGCTTCTGTGAGCCTGTGCTGTTGGTGAGGCCATGGGTCTGTCCCACCCTGGGGTATGACCCTCCTGGGTCTCCCAGCTTCCTTTCCTAAATAGCCAACCTGACACTGACTGCTCCTTGTAAGAAAAACAAACAAACAAGGAAACCTCACCAAAACAACAAAACCAGTCACTTCCAACTGCAAGTGCCTAAAGGTGTCTTTAACTGCAGTTATGTAACAATTTATTTCCACAGCCACTCTAGATAGGAATGATTAGCAGCTTCTTCTCAGCTCTCTCATAACTATGCTATTCCCAAATCCATTAACAGCTGCTCAATTCAAAAAAAAAACAGCCTTAAAGCACATACATGGCATTATAGTAGGATTTTTTTGTTAAATCTCTCTTAATTGCTATGAGTATATAGCAAGTTTGCTGTACTGCTGGTAATATTTGCACATATAGCATTACAATGTAGTGCTAAGAGGAAAAATGGTGTTCAGATACTACTACGGAACGTGTTGATTTCTAGATAACAGAGTGAAAATTTTAAAGGAAGAAGATTGTCCTTCTCAAAGCTCTTGTTGGCAAGACAAATATTCATCAAACCCAGCAACTTCTCAGCCAGTTGTAGTGAAGTTTGAAGGAGACCTAGCAACCCAGATGAATGTAAAACCAGGTAAGCAGAGTTGAATTTCAAGCCATGAAACGTGAGTCACAGGAGTTGACACACTTCTTTTAAACCAATGTGTTTTAAACATATAATTCAGTATTGTGCATTTTAACGTGATTAGAAATATGTTAGGGTCAATTTGGAGATAATCAGAAACATGCATAACTCCACTGGGTATTTTCCAGCTTTAATTCAAAACCAGTTACAACTTCAGAGATCTGCTGGAAATCAGTGGTTAAATTCCTGAATCGCCTGTACACCTTCCCCCCACCTTTGAGCAGAGGCTCCCCTATCCCTTAGAGCTTGGCCTGCTCCAGGACAGAACAAGACTTTAAGTAACAAAGCTTTGTATTTTAAACACAAAATTTAGGAAATTATAATTCATATTTATAAATTGTCACCCTGTTTTTTGGCCATGGTGACCCAGTTGGCTGCTCCTCCATCACAGTGCATTTCTTCCTATGCAGACAGAAGAGCATTTTTGAAGAAAAGGTCATTTGCACAGCATGGAAAAAGAACAGATTTCAACTCCCAGTATCCTTCCTATCATTAGTGATGCGAATGAACAGTATAAAAGACTGCGATTGTCCTGCTACCTTCTCCAAAGGGAAAAAGTGTTACCTTAAACAGGAAAGTCTGAAGAAAGTAGTATCTGTCTTTAGTTTCTCTGTTCCAGAAAATAATTAAACGTGTCTGTTTGTTTTTCATATCTGTGCTGTTAGTGTCATGAATTACTCCAAAGCCTTATCACCACATAAGTGACAGACAACTGGAATGATAAAAAAGATTATGGACCAATAGCCTGCAACAGGTCTCCAAAGCAAGAAATTTAAAACAAGCATTGTGCATAAAGACTGACATAAGAGCAAAGAGAAGACGCAGCAGTGATACCACTTCAGTTTCATGTTAATTCTACATATTTTTTATCAATGGACAAAGAACAATGTATCTATGATACCCATTGCCATAGGTACTAACCTATGTTGCCATGTCTCACCTTTTGATTTCTGTATGTTCTCCTTTAGTCAAGCAATGATGCCTCTGAGATTCAAACTTGTCCCTGCCCTACTGCCTGTGTAAACAAAAAAATAAATAAGGACAACTAGTTTGAGGGGTGGGTTGGGACAGTGGGGGAATATATTATTATATTATTTTTATTTTAGCTACCTCCCTTTGAGCCATCTTAGCATCTTCTCCTGTTAACAAAATACTGATAGATGTTCCCCAAATATCTGGTTTTTAGAGACAGGTTGTGGATGTTTTTTCTGGTTTGGTTTGTTTTGAGTTTGTTTGGGTGGGTTTTGGTTTTGGGGTTTTTTTGAGGGGAAGATGTTGGTTTTGTTTTTTCTGGGGAGGGGGGATATTACATAGCTGTGGTGGGGGAGAGGTCTGTCTGCTGCAAAAGTAGAACATATGAAGTAATAATTCCACTGAATTCTGGACAAGGATATCTGATTAGTGAATACATACATGGCTTTTCTTTTTGCTACCGTTCTTGATATGGGTGCATAAACCAGCAATGTATGCATTGCTTAGGATCAGTAAGGATTCCATTTGGAAGTGCTGAACCATCTGCTGATGATATATCCACAGCCCAGCTAGTTTGCTCTTCTAGGTTGATAATATGAGGTTCTGTTTTCAAAGAAATATTTAGATCCAGGTGGACCGCGGTATTTCTATTTAAAACAGACCTTCAGCTTTTGAGAGTGAAGCTGTGTTAAGGACCTGGCTACAGGAAAATGTACAAACCATCCCTGAAAACAGCAGGGCAGTTTTCACTGGCCGAGTACAATACTTCTCACAACTATGTCATTCCCTCTCCAAGTTCTCAAGTTTGCCTTGGCAAATTTATTTACTATCACAGCCTTAAGGGCAGAACAATTTGCTACAGATATAGGACGCTTTTTGGTTTTGTAAATACAGGACTTTCCTGGCAGAACCACATGCATATGCATCCAGAGAACATGAAATCATTGCACATGTACTATACATACATTGTGTATTTTCCAAAACACATCTCATTTACCATGCATTTCTTGTGAATGAGCCATGGACAAATCCTGTGTTCCTGGAAGTCACACAGCCTAGGAAAATATCCAGTTATGACTGGCTTAGGTGAAAGAAGTGTCTTGAGAGAAGACTTTTGTAGTTGCTCAACCCGTATGGGAATCGGCACAAAGGTCCACAAAGACAGGGAATCTTTGTTGCATCTCTGTGGCCATTAAATGAGTGCAATCCAGAAAATGCACTGGGATTTTGCCCCTTTTAAAATCAAGTAATATTTTGAAGTTTCTCTTAATTTTATTGAAGGAGGTGAAGATACATTTTAGAATTATGATAATGAAGGTTGTTTTAAAACTTTGCAAGAGGGAGAATAAGATATCATGTAAAGAGGAATATTTCAGTTTCAAATATAAACTGAACTGTTGCTCTGGGATTTGAAGGGGCCGTTGAATTAATTAATTTTGGTTATTAGCGCTAAAATTCAAAAGGATAATTTTTCTTCCATTTCACTCCCCTGTAGGTCTTTGAGTTGGGGAACCTGTGCTGAAGCTCCTATCTGAGGGTCTCAGAGAAGTCCATGGGTACACAATGAAGAATCCTTCTTGTCCATACCAATTGAAACAAATTCTACAGGCAGAGAGTAACATTGTTATATTTTCATGGTCTCTTAAAGGCAAGTCTAAGCAACTTCAAAGATGCTAAAGTATGAAAGTGATGTAATATAAAGAAGGGGGAATAAGCCAGGCTTAGTGAGGAATTTTTATTAGTCCAAAAATGTTTTTATAACGTGAAGCTTGGAGCAAAAATACTGTTTTATTCTTCATCTCTCTGTCCACTTTCCTCTTTCAAAACATTGTCCTTACTCTTAGTTGCAGCCTTCTACTGTGTCTATCCGCTTGATGGCAGTATTTGAACACAGAACCGTCTAAATTTCTTCAATCCACTTCCTTCGCATTTTGCATCGAAAAGTTTGTAACCCGTTCGCGGTGATTGGTTACGGGAAAATGGCAAAAAAGAGAGAACGAGAACATGCCAGCAGTCCTTCTGTAGGTAACCATTGCTCCTGACATGGTGAGCTGCAGCAAAACCACTTCTGCATCAGCACAGAAAGACAGCAGTGTTTCCCCGAAGAGAATTACTGTTCTCTTTTGGAATTAAACTGAAAGTAGAATTTAGCTGTTTTTCTAACTTGTACATGGCTTTTGATAGACCAAACGCAGACACTGTGCACTTTTAAAAGTGTTTAAGGGCAGTGTTGGATAGGGCTTTGAGCAACCTATTTGTGTTCCTGACCACAGTAGGGGAGATAGAACTAGATGGTCTTTAAGGTCCTCTCCAACCCAAGCCATTCTAGGATTCTATGATATATAAAGAAAACTACATGAATGAAAGTAGCTTAAATGAACAGTCACTGAGAGGAAATTAAGAATAATGAAAGGAAAACCAAGAAATTATTTTATATAAATTCAGCTTAATGAAAAGATTTTTGGTACACTGGTATGCTCCTAGCCTCTCTCATTTTGCTTGACTATTTTTTTTTTAACCCAAAAGGGCATGCACAGCAACTTTGTTAATAATCGAATATCCATTCTTATGCTACTCACACCGTATGGTGAGATTTTTATTTGCCTGTCTCTGCCTAAGGTGTTCAAATTGGAAAAGGGAAAATATGTGTTTTAATTTTGAAAAATCTTTTTTGTACCAAATTCAAGGACAGAACTTCACCCAGATTTTCAGAACAGATGCAGGCACATCACAGCTTGCTGGGAGCTGTGCATCTACAACATTTCCAGCAAGAAATAGTTAATATTTCAAAAGGCTAAATAAATTTGGACTTATTCCTTTCTACTTTCCAGTGTTTAAATTACGGGAAGTATTATAAGAGTCCTGCATTTTATCATGGGCAAATGTAAGCTTTGAAGGGATTCGTGCCTTTACTCTCACCTGTGCCTGTTTTTCTTCCTAACTAATGGGACTTAGAGGACTAAGGAGATCTGACTGATCTGGTGGCTGGGAGCCTAGATTGCTGGGAGATATGAGAGGCAGCCTGTTTTCAGGGAGTGTTGGAGTAGTCCCTGTAGTTTTGAGCCCAAGAAAGAGTTAGTGATGCCTCCTTGCTGAGAGAGAACAAAGATTGCCTGGAAGCCAGAGATGAAAGCATAAGGATCACGTGTGGGCTTACTGTTGGGAAAGAGCCATAAAGGGACCAAGTCTGATGTGGAGCCCTGTCTGAGGCAGTTTTTCTTTAGACAACTTCAGGGCTGTTATATTCTAAGAGATTAGCTCAGCAGGGGAGATCTTAGTTTGTGCTTTATAGGAGCACGTGTGAGGTTGAGGGAGCTAAGAGGGAGAAGCTGCAGCTTTATCAGGTTTGTTCCGCACAGCTGCCTGCAGGCCCAGTCCTGTTCTCCCCTTCAGAAAGCTAGAATTGTCCAATAGTTTCAATGAAACTGCTGCTGTTACCTTGGGGTGTTGTCTCCCTTTTGAATATCAGTCCTTTTGATATTTTGCTCATTACTGCACGGATTCTGCATTGATCTTGGCTGGAGATTTTCATTTTTCTATCCTACGGTTATGCTCTTTGTTAAAAAAAAAAAATAGTACTGATGAGTGAAAAAGGGTGCAAAAAATTCAGGCTGTCCCCCAGCCTCAAGACTTTCCTCTCCAGGGAAAAGCTTAGAGATTGTTAGCTCTGTTGGCCAAGTTACAAAATTTTGACATGCAAATGGCTTTCCAGTAGCTCCTTCCAGTTCCTAAGTAGGTGGATCCAGGGTGGTCATGTCCATTGATATCATTTCCAGAAGCATGAATTTGGGGAAAAAGGGGCTCCTTTAACTCTAAGCACACTAGTGTCTTAAATCCATCTGTCTTGAGAGCAACCACAATGGCATGGATAAAAGTAAACAAATAGAGTGGTGGTAGAGCATTTAGAATGGAAAATCACACCCAAATCGATGCAGCCATAATCCACTAACAACTTTAGCAATGGGCTTCATGTTCTACTTAGCAGAGGCACACAAAAAAAGGAGAAGAAAATGGAGAAATAGCCTACTTTAAAGAGACAATGGAATGGTGAGTCCAAGCATTTTCTTTGAGGATGTGAAGTAAAACAGTGGGATGGTCTCCACAGAATCCCAAGACAGAAGAGGAATGAAGGCCACCCAGTTAACCTGGAAACAATGAAAGTCCTCAAAGTCCTTGTCGTTCTAGCAGGCGTGACTAGCTTCAGGCAGGGGAGGAAAGCTAAGTAGGTGGCATAGCTAGAAGAAGCAGGGAATTTAGGCTTTGTTCTTTTCTTCTGTTCCCCCTGAGATGTGCTGTTTAGATTTGCCGTACTCTACCCAATTGCTTACAGGCGGCAGGGCATGTGTGACCACTACATGATGATGAGGAATTCGACATCCTGGTATGGATGAGTGTCTACCATCCATTGCACAGTTTAAAGAGAGGCAAGAAGTGAGGAGGCTGAAATGGGATTGATGATATTCAGCAAACATGATATTCAGCCTGCCTGAGGTCCTTGCTCATGAAAAGGGCAAGCTGGAAGAAAACACAATTGCACCTTAATTCAATGATATTCAGCAAAGACTATCCTAAATAGTTGAAGAGCTGTCTGTATCCTGCCTATAGCTAGGCAAAAACAGTGTTGTTCCTTTGGGTAGGACCATGACGTAAATCTCTCAAAAAAGCAATTGTAGCTTAAAAGGATTCCTTGCTGTTCTTTCTTCTCTCCAGTCTTTGGAAGAACTTGATGTAGAGGAGACAAAATGTTATTGAAGCCTGTGGTACAAACCTTGGAGCATTAAACTATCAGCTTAAATAGGTCTTCAGATGTATTCACATAATAAACACTTACATATGTTCTGTCTCTTGTGGGCATTGCTGAGTTTGCAAATGAGTGAATTTCCACTGAAAACTTCCAGCTAAGGCTGCCCACAAGCCTCTCTCCAATCAATATTCATGTTTTTTCTACAGAAATGCATACGCCTTAAAGTTTCAGTGAACCCAATTGATTGTATATTAAAAAAAAATAAAAAAGAACACTTTGAACATGGACATTGTGTGCTTGAATGTTTGCAAGGTGCTTTAGCAGGCCATGGCTGTGGCAGTGAGCGATGCTGTGACTAGATGGTGCACTTGCCATATCATACATAGAAACTACAAATGGAGTGGTGATAGCTGCTTCTTGCCCAGGTATTTGTGAAAGCTCTGGTGATGATTACTGTGTGCATATATGTCTTTATCTTTGGGGGAGGGTAATCACAGCTATGGGATAAGGGGGAACTCTGGGGTTTGAGAATATATATTAAGTATATATTAAGAATATCTATTCAGTATAATAAGTGCAAACCTCCTGAAAAAAGAAAAAAAGAAACAAACAGCACAATGACTAACAATGCACTCACAACACACCATAGTATTTCTGTCCAATCATCCAGCAAGTCTTATTCACTACTATTCATGTTGTCTTGTTGGCATTTATACTGTAAACCTGCCTGCACTGAAACTTGTCTGACAATTCTTTCTATGAGCCTGGGCTGGGGCTGAAATAGCAATGCCTGATGCAAATCATCAACATTCAGTTTTCCCATGCTTAGTCTCTGGCTCAGACTAATGTTGTTTTAAGTCTCAGCAAAAAAACAGCTTGGTTTCCAAGGATGAGAAGAGATTGTCTCTTCTACTTGTTATTTAAAAATAATAATTTGACAGTCATGTTGAAGCATAACAGCACTATTCTGAGGGCTGCTCATACAGACTTGATGTCCTTTTGACATGATTTTTATGGGGCTGTCATGAATTTCTAGTTATTAATGCAATAGTTAAAACAACAAGCATGAGGGGAGAAAACCACCAGGTTTATTGGAAACAACTATTCCATGTAAATATCAAGCTTTTTAAAAGTAGAAGTACACCTCCTGCAGGTCAGAGATCAACCCTCGCAATGTCTTAGAGCTTCTGGCTGAAGTACATTCCCTCACAGATAACAAGTTGTTGTGCGTCAATTGCCCTGGTTACAGGCTGCATGAAGCTGCCCAACATGGAGCAAATAAAAAAGTAATTGGAGTTGTTTTGTCTTCTACTTTCAGTGAACTCTGAATGCCTTGTGCTTGTTGTGAGCTGCCAGTTGCACATGATTACAGGAGGCAGCCGGCTGTAGTGTCCTATTCTCCTGCAGGTGCATGTGGTTCCCTGTCCTGAGGTGGGATGGACCTCAGATCCTTACTCTGAATTAGTTCCAGTGGCAGAAATGGGGATTTTATGACCGGTATACTGAAAAGCTTCATAATGTTTATTCAAAGCCTGCCTGAGATCCTTGCTCATGAAAAGGGCAAGTGGGAAGAAAATACATTTGCAGTTTGATTCAATTTTTGCGTGTGTGTGTGTGTGTGTCTGAATAAAGATTTCAAGATAAAGCTCCTATTCTGAGATTAGAACTGAAACTGGAGTCACAGAGGGCCCTGGGGTTGCATTCTCATTTGACTGGCTGCATTCTTCTCAAAGTTCAGCGAGGATATCTTATGGTTGCTGGGATAGGAAAGTTTAGTGCTTCAGCAAAGCGCCGTGCATCACCCATACGGCACACCACTGCTGGTGCAGGTCAGAAGATTCAGCCGGAGTAGGGCTCCAGCAACTCTTTCATTCTACCCAAATGGTCAAGGATTCTTCAACATATGCACTCTGCAGAATCAATCTGCACTTGTAAGATAGCATTTTGACATGAGGGAACACAAAAGGAGCTGTGAATTACACTCTTTTGTACATGCTAAAAAGTGGAACTGAACTGATTATTTAAAAAAAAAAAAAAGAAAATAAGTAAGTACCAACATTTCTTTGAAGTAGCATTACTGAAAGGTTACTCTTGCTGTGTTTGCCTTTTGGATCCTCTTTGGGCCCAGAAGAAGCCAAGAAGAGGGTTCTTCATCAGGAACTGTAGTGAAAAGACAAGGAGTAATGAGTTCAAACTGAAAGAGAGGAAATTTAATTTAGCTATAAGGAAGAAATTCTTCCCTGTGAGAATAGTGAGACACTGGAACAGGTTGCCCAGAGAAGTTGTTGATTCCCCACCCCTGGGAGTGTTCAAGGCCAGGCTGCATGGGACATTGAGCAACCTGGTGGTTGCTCTAGTGGGAGGTGTCCCTGCCCATGGCAAAGCATCCTATGGTTCTTTCCAAAACAACTAACTTGCTTGACTGGATGGTGGTGGAAGAGGGCTTAAGGCTCTTCTCAGGCATAAGTATTTTAGAAAGGTTTGTCACCAAAGTCATGGCAAAGACTGGATTGTAGCACAGGTTTAGGTTTTGATCTCTTTCTTCCTATGAAAGCCACAGACATAATATCGTTTTAAGTCATACTGATTAGAAACACATATAGTTTAGGCAAAGATTGACATATAAACCACCTGTTAGGGTGCACTGGTTTTGAATATCATTCTGGGTTCTGGTCTGAGTTCCTTCTTTAATTAATAACACAGAAATACTTTTAGAATAAAAGCTTCAATTAAAGAATTTTACCTCATTCGTTTGAAAGTTCTGTGAGAGGTAATTTTATTTTCCTCAAAATTAAAGAAATTATGCCTTGGCAGGGCCCTGACTTCTGGCTCTAATTTCTGCCGTCAAGTCCCTAGACTTCTAGGTCCTCAGCCCTGGGACACATCTTTTTCGTGGGCTTGGTTAGCTCCATGAATGATACAGCACTTGTAAGGCAACTACTAACTGTCCTCTGTGGAAAAAGGTCAGTCTTGATCACTCTGTCTACTATTTTAAAACTGCTCTTCTCCTTAGTGCTTCTTGAAATATTGAAGGACATTTGTTCCAGAGTGAAGATTTTAAATTTCAGGAGTTTAATTCCAGTTTTTCTCTTTTGTGTACTAGTTTTGTGTCTGTGGTCAGATGGTAAAGCATACTGCGCAACAACCAGTGGTATTGCCTGCAGCTGAGTAAACCCCCTTTAAGCTTACTAAACCAAGTGAAATGGTGCTTTCCAGCAGAGACATAGACTCTGTTAGCATAAAATTATCAAAGGGTAGTTGATGATATGTATTTACCAGTGCAGGAGTGAATTTGAGCTGGTAAAGCATATGTGCTGAGGAGGCTGAAGAAACAGAAGGTTTCACAGGGGCAGGGAGGTGACTTTAACTGTCATGTTATGACAGCATGTGTTCATTACTTTTCTGGGCATGGCCCTTTGTTCTAGTGCCTTGCTGGATGTGTTAAATCCTATGTAGCTCTAGAGACTAAGAGTAAAGAAATTAAAATAAAATAAAATAAAATAAAATACACCATGTAGTGCGGGCTGAGTGTTAAGCTGCATGCTCAGGAGAGCGTGAACAGGCAGAGCAGGGTAGCTGTGTCAGCTCAGCACTGCTCCCGTGGCTGTGAACTCATTCCCTAGCTGGGTTTTTAGGTCAGGACAGCAGTGCTTTGATGGAGCTGTGCTATTTCTGCTGCAACAACCTGTGCAGTCAGCACCAGCACTGCTCCACTCCTCCAGGTACTGGGGATTACCCAGACTGGCTGACTGAGGGCTCCAGAGTCATTTGGCTTCCTTGAAGACCTCCTTCTTAGAGCGGCCCTACTGAACCTAAGGGACAACCAGTGACAGGCCAGTGAAAAAACTCAGTTCTTTCTCATGTTCACATTCAGTTATCCTTTTCTATTTTCCCACAATTTATCATTTAAAGTAAACTAAGCCAGTAGTAGTTAAATCTGAAAATCTGTGAAGTTTCCGTTCACAGGTACTAGTATCATGAAAAATGCAAAGTAAGACATGTCTGTTTTGACTGCCAGTAGACTGCCTTTACCTACGTGATAAGACTTAAATTGTGCAAGCTGGGAGTAAAGTGTATTTCTCACTGTGGAAGCAGCAAATGTTGACAGAACAGAACACTCCTGAAGAAAAAGCACTCTCCATTGCTTA
Organism: Corvus moneduloides; assembly: GCF_009650955.1. NCBI lineage: Eukaryota > Metazoa > Chordata > Aves > Passeriformes > Corvidae > Corvus > Corvus moneduloides. Next base: position 11,434,527 of record NC_045481.1, on the reverse strand, counting down.
GCAGCTCTGTAGAAGGTCTTTGAGGGAACAAAAGAGGAGGTGATCTCAGGTACAGCATCTGTATGAAAACATGTCATGGTACTGAATAGTAAATGGGTGAAAATACAGTAGAAATACTTCTGTATGTCTGGATATGCACATGAACAGTGCACAGACTGAAGTCATTTCTGCCCCCATCTTTTGTCCACTCATTAATTTCAGTTCCTTATGCAGGATCAAGCCCAGATATAGTTTTCTTTCTTCTAGAATAAGTCTATAAAGTTACACCAAAAAATAAATTTCTTTTACTAATAGGTAAAGTTTTTAACAATGTTAACAAGAAAGAAAGGTCAGTAATGACACTGCATTCATTCAGATAAGAGTAGAATATCAACTACCCTCATTCTCTTTAGACCCTGTCTTGCAAACCTTTGTGCTGGTGTTATTTATAGAAAAGATTATGAGAAACATCAGTTGCATTTACCACCTGTAGAGACAGGATGCCAGTTTGGACATCCATGAACTGAACTGTAACTTTCCTTTGATCTCAGATGGATTTTGGTTCTCTTGACTTATTATGTTTTCTTTTGGTGCCAAGTGAAAGAGATATTGCAGGAGAAAATTAAAAACACAACCTGATTTTTTTAGATCTCCATTCTGTTCTTGTGGACCAGAGATTTGGCTGGCTATCCAAGCATCTGGAAGCTTCCTAAAAGCATCTTCAGAGGTTTTAAAGTCGACTTTTTTACAAGATGGTTTCTAGTGGGCTGTGAACCTTTCTATAAGTAATAGCATCATCTGTGTGTACATCTGCACACATAACAGTTGCACTGAATCTACCTAAAAACAGGTGTCATAGATCCAAATAAAGTGATAGTTGTGTAATTTTTTTTCATTTGCAGTAAGTCTCAGGTTGGCTGTGTTCCCACAGAATGATTTACTTTGCCTTCTAAAGAGATAAAAATTTTCTTTTGCTATAACTTTGGGGTTCAGTGCCTGATGTTTTTTTGAGAAAGGGGCAATAGTACTGGGAATTTTATTTAGAAAATGTACATATGCAATGAACAAAAATAATCTGTGCTAATGACAACCACTCTTATAAGAAGAATTTGAAGTACATGCGGCTGTTTCAGCACTCCCCATCTTTCATTCTATTTAAAAGTCCCTGGCAATATGTTCGTCCCCTGGACAGAGGGAGAGGACAGACATTATTTAGCGAAGGGGCGGTTATCTGATTTCACTGACATTTAGAGAACATCAGAAACACAACAAAGCTGGGGTGAGAACTCTTTTGGCAATTACTGCAGACATACAAATTCAGTGCCTAATACTGATGACACAGAACAGATTTCCCTGTTTGTGTTGTTGAAACTTCAACTCAGAGCTGAGCCTCTTTTCATATTTGTGCATACCTGGAAAACAAGCAGGACAAACTTAGCCAAAGCAAAAAGGGGTTCTTGCACAAATGTCCAGACTCTACAGACTTTATCTAAAGAGTACAGGTATTGATTTTATATATGAAGGGAAATTTTCTGGTTCCATCTTATTCCATCTTACTACTAACCAGCATGTAGGGTCTTTTACTTCTGTCCTTTTCTACAGGAAAAGAAATATGACTTACAGCAATAAAATTTTGTCCTCTAGCTCATAAGGTGAGCAGAATTACATGCAGAAACCCTCAGAAAGGAAGATGCAGGCAGATAAGCTGCATTCCCCTGTTATATTTGTGGATCTTCACTCATAGCCGGTCACAGGAGTCTTCAGCCTTGACTCTCTCATCCTTTACTTGAGAATAGCTCAGTGTACCTTGTAAAGGTCCCAGTTTAAGTATTCCTATTTGTCTCTGGAATCTGTATGAAGTTAGAAATCCCATGAACTTATAGCAAGATAAAAAACAACATCCTATGTCTTTTCATGTGACCCTATCCATTTTACAGGATCTGCAGTTCAACATTTTTCTTTCCAGGTCTGCCCAAGGTGATTTCAGGAATTCACACACATCAGTAAAGGATAGGTGGAGAAACAGCCACCAAGGTAAGGCCTAAGTAGCTCCAACACCTTGTGAAGAGATGCTGTGAGGACTGCAGGAGCTGTGAGAGGGGACTGAAGGGTGGTACTGTGACATTCAGAATTCACTGAAGCAAGGGGCTGAAGCTGATGGCCAGGAACTCCAGAGATAAAGAGTCTTCCAGAAGAAGCTGAAAACCTTGTTCAGTCACCCTGATTCATACAATAAGAAATTTTAAGTGTACTTTCTGAAGGCTGAGCTCTTGCAAAACTGCAAGTCTTCTGTCATAAACTTAGACAAGAAATGTACTTGGTAATGTGGAGCTATTTGTGCCATCTGGCAGCTGTCAGCTTTCTCTATTCGCTTCCCCCCTACTAATGCAAAACACAGAAACTGGACCTTTTACATCTTGCTATGTGAAAAAGTTTGGTGTCTAGAGGCTTTTTAAGGCCAAACCATTGCACTGTTCTGGTGCCTGCTATTTGGGCATCCATTGCAAACATTAATAATAATTTATCCTGGTCGGCAACAACCATATATTCCTTCTTCCTCTAATATTTCTTTATGGCAGTGTGTTTTCCAAGAACATTGCACATGTCCTCTTAAACACCTGAAATTCACCTCGTACACTGCTTCAGAAGGATTTAGAAAACAGCTGGTGTTTATCTCATTGCTATCTCCATTTTTAGCTGCAGTTTGCTGACCTCCATCATTTTATCAAAGATTACATTCTTTTTTTTTCCTTTTTGCCAGAACACTTACAGCTATTCTCAAATCTTTTTTAGTCAGCACTGACACTTTGCTATAAGCCACCTGTGAAATTATTAATTTGCTTGTTTTCCATTTGTGTTGTGTCCTGTGAGGAGAGGCACTGGGTCAGGAAGGACCTTCAGGTGAAAGTGGAGAGGTTGTGCCCAGAGGGGGCATGAGGGCAAGGCAAAGCAGCAGACAGGAATAGCTGCAGCAAGTAGCCAGGAACTTGCCCTGCAAACAGACGGCTGAGAAGGCAGTGAGAGACAGCAGCCAGATCTTCATGGGGAGGGAAAGACACAATCACTGGAGTGGGTGCTTTAGATTTGGAGAGGATGGAAGCAGCCTGGAAAAAGGGTTGCTCCCCAAAGGAGATGGTGAGCAAAGGCAGTTAGGTGTACAAATGCATTTAGTCTGTTCTGCAACTAGATTTCTGTATGTCAGAATAATGGGACATTATAAATCTAGGTTTTTCAGATTAAAGGTTATGTTTTTATCTTTTATTTGTTTCTTTTGTCGTTGTGGGGGTGCAGACTATAGGGAAAGAAAGTCTAGACACTTTTGTCATAAAGCTGTGGTTGTTGTGGGCATTGTCCTGCTCTGCAGTGATTCCTCTGGTGACATTGACTACTGCAGGCTGGATGTCAGCTCCATAGAATGTTCCAGCACTTTCTTGAGGGTTCTCTGAGGCTGTGGAACAGGTTGCCCAGAGGAGTTGTGGATGCTCCATCTCTAGAAGTGTTCATGGCCAGGTTGAATGGGACTTTGAGCAATCTGTTCTAGTGGAAGGTGTCTGTGCCCCTGGCAGAGGGGTTGGAACATAATGATCTTTAAGGGCCATTCCAACCCAACCCATTTTATGATTCTATTTTTTCACTATATCAATAAAAAATAAAACAGCATGAGGAGTTGTGCAGAACAACATGCTCTGAATTGACATTTCATTGCTGGGATCATCCCTGCCTAGAAAAGATGCTCTGGCTTTGCTCTCTAGAGGCTGTTGTAAAGTCAAAGGCTTATGATGTTCATAATGTAAATTAAAATCTCATGTATTTCACAGACTGGCCTTACAGCACCTCTCTTTGCCCTGAGGTGCTCAGCTACCTGGAGAGCCCAGCTCAGTGCACAACTGAGCTCAATCTAATACCTGTCAGAAAAAAGAAATCTCAATGTAATTCTTCTCTGAAGCTACACATTTCAGATGAGAATAGCATAGGGCAAACAATACCAAACAAATCCCTGCTGGTTTTTGGCAGAAAGGTAAGATGGTGCACGAACCTTACTTTTGGGGAGGTTTGTGCCTTTAGATTGGAAGTAGTATTCATGGAGCACTCCAGAGTGGTTAGATTTTCTGCGTCAGGATGTCACAGTGCTGTGAGCATGCATTGTAGGCAATTGGTTGCCAACTGCAGAACAGTGCCAACTTCAGAAATGAAAGATGTTGGTGGGGGTGCTGCTAACCACACATCTTAGGTTCCAAAAAAATAACATATTACCTGGGCGAAGTCCATCTGCTGAAGCTGTAAAAATCCTGAGCTCTCAAAGGCCATAACAAACCTCACTGTGGAAACTTGATTCTCCACTATTCAAAGAAATTTTCCCTGTTCAGCACCTTGCCAAATGTCTACAAGGTTCTGGCTTTACAAATTTCTCTTTAGTCCTTTCTTAGTTCCATTTCACTTTTATCCTATTCCTCCAAGACACCAGGTCACCTCTGCTTGTAGCATATCCCGTTTTTCCATTTTTTTGCTGATTTTTGAATAGCTGTTCTGTGACATTTTCTGTTTAGTTGTAACACAGTATCATCTGTATTTCTGGACCAAGATCAGGGTCCCATTGTGACACAATGTAAGAGACAAATCACTGTCCCAAAATCATATCAACAAACCATAGCAGAGTGAAGGATAAGAAAGTGGGAAGATGAACCATAAGGTGGATGAGATTTGCTTAACAGTTGTTGTGACTCAGGAAACAAGTCTGAGCTGGATAATTGGAGCTGCTGTCTTGCACCCGGAGCCTGGTGGCATAACCCCAGCCCTGTCTGCTAACATGGTGTGGCAGGTTTGTAAGCATCCCCAGGGTTGGCTGCATACAGCATTATTTGAACCAAGACTGCAAATATGTCAGCTCTGATTCCAGGGCTCCTCCACAACACTCCTCTGTGATTGTTTCCTCAAAAGCAGAACTAAAAGAATTGAGCTCGATAGAAACTATTTTATTCCGTTTCATATGTTTGCAGTTCCTACCTCCCAAGAATCTGTTCAGCTTGCTAAAAAATGAAATTGCTACAGATGGATATTTCTTTCAATTACTGTAGAAACATGTAACAAAGCCTCTGGCATGCCAAGAACCAAGCATCAAAGCTCAAGAGCTTACATATTCTATTAAGTGGTTTAATATTGTAGAGAAGAACAGAAAAAAATACAGTGTTTTGTCCCTCGTGGCCTTCTTTACAGACCTCAGGGAACCAAAAGGTTGCAGTTTTTCTGGTCTCCCTGCTCTAATATTAAAACACTTAATAGAATATGTGAGCACTTGAGCTTTGATGCCTGGTTCTTGGTATGGCAAGTACAGTTCATATTGGTTTGATGATTTGGGGTGGTCTGTGGGAGATTATTACCCCCTCCTGTTGAGATACCACAGGAAATACAGGATCGGTGACTACAGACTCTTCCTTGTTGTCCTGGGTGTAGCTGCTACTTGCACTAATACTTGTAACCTCAAAAAACTTTTCATTCAAAGGGAATAGCTGCAGCAAAGATGAGTGGATAAGCTCGCAGCTCCTACACTACAACACAGACTTTCTATTACATAGACCCCTTTGGGACTGCAGACTGAGACACACACAACACCAGGAATACAAAACAGCTGAGCATTGCCATAGACCCATGGGGTCCTGCAGCTCAGTAAACACAGACCATCTCATTTGCCAGCATGGGCTGACCAAGAGGCTGTTTCATCACGTTCCCATCCACCAGCACTGCACTCCTGTGCTAACTGTGCATGCACTGGCACTGATACAGCAAAAAGTCACCCCAAAACTTATCTTGTTTTCATTTATTTTTCCAGGCACCCATGATACAAATTAGAACTGAGTAAGAGTAGGAAGTCCTGCTCCATGGGAAGTTGTTTCAGACTTTGTTGGAAAAGATGAGATAAAAAAATTTAGATTCATTTAAACAGCAAACTGTGCCTTGAAAATGACTTTGTTGGCTTGATGGTCTGGTACACAGTGCTCAGATTGCCCAGGCCAGGTCTCCACCCATGCACCAGCCATGTGACTCCCATGTTGTGCCACAAGGTTCAGAAGTAACCTGAATATTTCCAACAGAAAAAAAAAAAAAACAACTCTAACCTGAAACAAAGAATGAGGAGAAGTCTGGAAAGTAGGGCCAAACTGCACTTCAGCAGAGATAGTGATGTTATAGCAAAGAATTTTTGATTAATACAGAAAAAAAATAAAAAGGGCTGCAGCTCTTATGGGGGAATTGGCCAAGAGGAAAATTAAATATAGCACTTTTTTGGAATTAAATATTGTGGAGCAGATTGAAGGGACCCAGGATAGGAGTGAAAAATAGATTAATTTGGGTAAAAGAAATATTTAATTATCAGTATTTTGAAACAGCTTCAAAAATTCCTCATCAGGCAACTTCACCTATTCTCACAGAATCATCTGTCTTACTGAAATTTCAGATCACTTTGAATGAAAATTGTTTTACCTGTCTCTTGTTTTTTCAACTTGCTCTAAGAAGTTTTGATAATTATTTCAAGAGTGTATCTTTGATCCATCTCTCCTTTTAAGGCTGGATCCTTCTCTCACTCTTACTGCTTTTATATCAGTACAACTTCATGCATTTGGACACCTAACAAAGACACAAATTGGTCTATGGCCTGAAAATATGCCAAGATTTTCTAATTTTAGCAGCAGGAAAAAGGAACAAGAATTTCCTAAATTCTGCACTCCCCCTTCGTCAGCTTAACACTGGCCTAAATCGGTCTCTCTTCAAATGTTTTGTGATTGCTATAATGAAGCACTCTGGCTGTGTATTAGATGTGGAAACATGTTCTTAAGCCTTGTTTCTAATTTTAGAATGAGTATTATGAGGGATTTCTATTCCTTGCTCATTTAAAATCTGGTTTAATAGCTGTAGAAGAGGCTATTGAAGGAGATCACCAAAATACTCAGCTGAGCTTTGATAAACCCATGTTTCTCTCATTAACATAAGGGGAATTCATTGTTTGCAAAGTTTCTTTCCTTCCTTCTCCCATCTTCAGTTTAGGCAAGTTCTTAGCTTGAGGTTTTATTGGTTTGAAGGAGTCTTTAGCTACACTATTGAGCATATCCAACAAACACAAACATTTAGAACTTCACATGCCATCTCTAGAGCTCTTCAAACTTGTTGATAAATTCTTGTCTGTGCCAGAAAATCTGTGTTAACATCACAGATCAGGTATCACAGAATGTCTGAGGTTGGAAGGACCCTCTGGAATTCATCTGGTCTAATCCCCTGGCGCAAGCAGGACCTCCCTTAAATCATGTCCAGGCAGATTTTTAATACCTTCAAGATGCAAAAATCCATAACTTCCCTGAACAACCTGTACCAGTGCTCAGCCATCCTCACAGTAAAAAACTGTTTCCTCTTTCTTATCTTGTCACTGGGCACCACTGAAAAGAGCCTGGCAGTGTCTCCTTTGCACCATCCTTCAAGCATTTGTGTAGATTGATAAGATCCCCCTCAAACCTCCTCTTCTCCAGGCTCCCATCTTGCTCAGCCCTTCCTCATAGCAGAGATGCTCTAAACCTTTAATAATCTTTGTGGGCATTTCTTGACCTCTTTCCAGTGTGCCCATGTCTCTCTTGTACTGAGGAGCCCAGAACTGGACACAGCACTCCAGGTGTGGCCACACCAGTGCTGAGTAGAGGGGAAAGGTCACCTGCCTCAATGTGATACGGCTTTGGTAGAAGAATAATGGAAATGAGATATTAAACAGAAAAGATACTCAGTGTACACTGCTGAGTACATTGTATTTTAATAAAATTTCTAATTACACATTAAATTTCTAAGTACATATTAAAAAGAAAGCAGAAAGTCCAGGGTGGTAAAGTGCTATGGCTGGTTTTGACTTCATGAACTCTTACAGACATCCATGTACACTATTGCATTATAACTACTCCTTCAGAATACTACTGAGTCTACATAAACATTTTAAATCATAACTTTGTAGCTTTTATGTTTGCTTTACCTGCTTCTTAGACACACTAAAACATTTTAATAAAGATTTGTAATTCCAGATTATAGGACTTTCTTGGAGAAGCCCTCAAATCACTTCACAAATTCCATTCACAAAACTCTGTGGATAAAGATTATCCTCATTGTACAAGATCCGTAAATTAAGAAACAGGGTTTCAATAATCTGCTTAAAGTAACTGTGGAGTACAACTCTCAGTTCTTAATTTTATCCCTTGTTCTAGTAATTTCCTTTTGTATCCTCATGTATTATTCCTAAAAACATGTTTCAAATGTCAAGTGACGTTAATTCATAAAATCTATAGAAGTAGGTTTGAAAGAAGAACCCTGTGTTCTCTGTGTTCAGACCTGGCTCCTGCAACTGCAGTTTAGGCTAAGAACTGCAACGCCTTCACCAATGCATCTCCCTGGGGTACCTGCTCTCCCTGTCTGTGAGGAGAGTCTACATCAGTGAGACTGTGCTGATGGACTCCCATGAGGGAATAAGGTTTTTATTCCAGCCTAAACCTATTGTTTGGTTATATATAAGTCCCCATCCCTCTTTGTTCTGTACTTGCTTTTCAGGTACACATCTCAAACTTTTTACCTGCCAGCAACTGCCAATTTCTTCTGTCTCTCCTCTTAGACTGTTGTTCTAAGTATGATTTTATTCCATTCACTAGCATGTTTCCCATTGTTTTCCATATCTGAGGAGAGACACTCAATAAGATTAAAGTCTTGGAAAACTTTACTGTCATTAGAAGGGGATTGGAGGATGGAATATCATCTTTTCTTCCCACAGTGGAACTCAGCCTATCATGTCTTTAAACTGACCAGAGCACAATCATCATTCAGTAATATTACCAGAGTAAAACTTCATACGTGTGGTTGAATGAGACGTATTATGCTGATCATAACATATTCAAAAGAGTTGCAGTAGCCATGCCTTCTATTTTTTATTACACAGATCCCCAGCATAACACTGGAGCTGTGGCCACTCTATCAGTCTCCTAGAGCACTCTAACTTTAAGGTGTCCTTAAATAACTTGCAAGATCAGCCTAGAAAGAATAAAGATCAGATAGAGAAAAAAAATTCTATTATGTAAGACATCAGTATTCTTTTAGTCTAGCCTTTTTTGTGGTTGAGCTGAAACAAAAGAATACATATTTCCAGAGAAAGGAATTAAAAGAGATTTTTAATGTAGAAATCCAGCAAGACTAAATGGTACTTTTTTCCTTTTTTTTTAATTGCTAAGAGTTGTACATGAGTTTTTGTAGCTAATAGCCCACATCCAGGAGCTATTATGGGCTAAAAGTCTTCAAGACTGTATATTTAAATATCAATCAATTGTTAAATGTAAGATGTTACTGAGTAGTCTAAATCTTTATGAAAACCTTTAACAGTCTGATCTTACTACTGTTGCTGTTATTAGACAAAATGCTGGTATTAGAGCCCAAGACATATCCTCTAAGGAATGGATTATGTTACCTATGCTCCTGCATAGTACTTTGGTCTTCACCTTCTGAATCAATATAAGAGTCATATGGCCCTGACTTGACAAAACATAAAAGCATTTTAAGATACCTATTTTGGTTTGCCATCTTCCAGGAAGGAATTTTGGTCACATGATGAGAAGAACAATTCTGTTTGATCTTAAAACACTCATTCATGCCAATTACCTCTGTGCCTGACTTCTCATACCATAACCCCCACCTCTGATAACTCTGGGATCCTCACAATCTGCATCAGTCTCATAACTCTTTGGGTTTTTTCTAGTTTTTTTGGACAGAAGCATGTTCAGGGCTGTGATTTGGAAAACGTGTCTTGTTGATGATTGAAAGAACAATGCTTGGTTCTCTATGTACTGTTATAGATTAACTTGCTAACCCGATCTTCTCGACCTTGTACAAACATATGTAAGGCTGTACTAAGTAAGGACTCTGACATGCTGAACTGTATAGCATACCAGACATTTAAAAGGCATAAACAAAATCCAGATTTTTGGTGGTGGTACCATACATGGCAGAAAGATGACATTAGTATTTAAAAGATCTGAGGGAGACTGCTTCTCTAGCGGGTGATGAAACTGTTTGGCAGAAAGCAAATAAAGAAAGGAAGTATCTTCTTACACTAAACAAAAACTTGAGAGTTGGCAAGGAGCTGAATAAAGAGACTCCCTAAGGTACACCAAACTTTTCTATTGTAATTTTTCCATCCTCTAAGATTAGCTGTTTGAAAATCCAATTAGTCCCTCAATAATCATGACTGTTATCTAATGATGAATAAACCATCTGCAGAAAATATTGCAATCACAGGCACAGCTGTTACCATATGCTGAAATTTTCTTACATGACCTTGGTTGCTACAGTACCTACCAGCTGAAATAAGACGTGGAAATATTGCCAGCTTCAATTAGACAAGCAAGCTGTTCCTTTCCCAAGGCTGTTGAGGCACTTCAGCCATTAACATAAAACACAAACCAAGGCGTTATTACAAATTTTGATTACTCGTTCCTAAGCTGAAGAGGTGAAATTCTGGAAAGAATTTCAGTTCATCCTTATTAGCGTGGCTAAAAATAGAAAACTCAATACTTGATTTCAAAAGATCCCCAATTATCTGTTGCTTCTAGAAATGGAATCTTAAGCCTGGAGTGGGAGGGGGTGCGGGAAGCAGAGAGGCTCTGGCAATGAGCTGCCTTGGGTTTATTTAGAACAAAGGCACGAAAGGGGATTTTTGGCAAAGAAGTCTGGCATGCTTTTCCCTATTCAACAGGTAGGAAGTATGTGACCTTGTTTACTGTTTGTCTACCATGAGGTCTGTTTCTAGCAACCTGAGACATTTTAATAAAAGTAATCCTTTAAAACCTTTCCAAACTTAAACTTTTAAACATGCATTTGTAGTAAGGAGGTGCCAGCTTGATTATGTATGCTTTTGTCAAGTAGTAAATATTTTAATCTTTTGGAGATTTTATGTTAGCCCTTCTAATCCATGTAACCCTTTCTATATTACACTAACACTAAAAAACTGAATTTTGACATAAAACTTAACAAGACTAAGGAAACCAATGTAATTTCTTAGGCCAGGAAAATTATTTTGCCTTTTAATTGCTTAAATTATCCATTCAGTTTAATATAATGCAATAAAAGAATAAAAGAGATGGAGAGAATAAAAAGTGTGGGTTGAATTACAGTGCCTGCAAGCATTCCCAGACCTATTTTGTTTTATAGATTGCTCACTAACGTTTCAGTGTGTGATATCAGTATTTAAAATCTAGTTTCTCCAGTAATTTTTGTAGGATGACTAAGTCACATGGCCTTTTTTTGCTCTCAGAAAGCTGAAACTAATTCTGTAAGGGGGGTCTGTGGTGAAGATAATGACTCTTCTGACTCATTTTCCATGGACATTTTCTAATACCTACTTAAAAAAATAATGTTTCTTCAAACAGTACAATTGCCCAAATTATTCATTGCAATAGGGATACTAGAATTGCTCATGGGATGCTTGCTCACTATTTGTAACTTTTAATTCCTTCTTCTATCTGCAAATAGTATCACCTGAAGTTAAAAGTACATTAAATGTACCGCTACAATAATTTGCATGACATAAAGACTTTTTACATAACTTTGAAGGAGAGAAAGGATGGTCTATACTGAGATATGGTACAGCTTCTCAGTACGTAGGGAAGAAATAGAAAAACAGACGTAGCCAGTCACATACATTGCCTGGCTTCTACCACACCACAGTCTCCTTTATCATTCACCACATTTGTAATTCTCTGCTTTTTCTCACCTACACAATGAACTCCCATTTTCTATTTCAGCATCCCTTTAAAACATGTTCCAAGTGTCACATTAAAGAAGCAGAAAATGTCTGTCCTGTTCCCAGACTAAGAGCTCATTCCCACAATGTGGTATCTGACCTATGCTTTCCAGGTCTGTGCTCCAGGAATACACCAAAAGCACCGAAGGAGCTTTTGCTAAGAACATTATTGTGTGTCCTGTTAAACTAAACAGTCCCACTTAATAGATAAAAAACAATTACTAGCTTGTTGCTAATCATTTTTTATATTAAAGCAAAGTCCAGTTTAGGGAAGGCATTGGGAATTTTGCTACCGCCTTTGCAAAAGGCAAGACTTTCCTTCCTAAGATTACAATGGAATTATGCTGGCTTATGCTTTAGAATGCTTGTAATTATCACTAGTTCCAATGATTAAAAAGCTCAATGCATGAATCAACTATTTATAATACAGTTACAAGATTGTGTGTGTTTGCACATAAATTCCATGTATAATCAAGTGTACTGACATTGGAATATCAACTAAACCATATATTAACCTTAAAGCTTTAAGAACTGATTGTAATCCCTTACTAATGCCACAAACTCAAACTGCAGCTACTTTGTGATTGCAGTTTAAGAATTCTGTACCGTTTTTGCAAAGTCCACTTATCCTGCTTGTTAGGCCACTGCAGAAACCAGTCCACACCTTCCTCAAAAGAGACAAAAAACTTCTGAATCAATAACCACCTGAGGCAATCTTAAGTCATTTTTAATTAGAAGGGAATATTATTTTCTATAATTCATATGTATATTCTAATGCTGTCAGGGAGGCACAAAGCAGAAAAAAAATCCCAAACTATTTTCTAGATGTAGATAGACCAGCTTTTGGCACCACTTAAGACATGGTCACTTGGGTCAGCACAAGGACAATTCTGAGACTAGGAAGACTTTTTCATTCTTTCATTTCTAATTGTAGTTAGTGAACATGTGTTTACAGTTGACAAAAATTGTTTTTGCAGTAATTTTACAGATGTGTACCTTATCATATTCCTTTCACCAGTCATACAATAGAGGAAGAAAACAAGACTGATCTATTTATAATAGAGTTAGGAGCCTTCCCATGCCTGGATATCACTTATTTCAATAGACATAATTGTAACCCTTCAAACAGCCTGTCGTTTTTCAGGGACCATACATATTTTAGGGTGGTAAGTGATTTATGTTCTCTTTGTCCTGCTTATGAGAGTATGGTATGCTCACCACTAGCATCTGTTTGAAACGTAGTGCACTAGAAACTGAATCCAAGGTTATGCTCAGTGAAGAAGGTAGAGATATGAGTTACAAAACTGCTTTTTATGTTTGTTTCTTTAAAACTCTTTCATTATCTTTCTTAATAGTGTGTTGCCATCACAATGGCACCCAATTGTTTACTGCCTAAACCTGGCCTCTGTGCTGCTGCCTCAGCAAACTTTTGTATTTGGCTGCTTCACAAAATTATTTCTATTTGGGTGAAAAATTGGTTTCAAAGTACGTTCAGGATCTATCTTTTCTTTCTGCATATTCCCTCCAATTCAACCATCTGTGCAAATTAGCAATGCTGAAATGCTTATTAGAGCTTTTTCCCCTTCCTTGATTAACACTTCTTGCATTTAATGAAGTCTCATAAATTGTGGATCAAATGTTCAGACCACTTATTTCACCTGACACAAGTCTAAGAAGAAATACAATGATGCATCCCTTCAAATCTGGGGCTCTGAAGCACCCAAAACAGTGAGCAAATGGCAGAGGTGCAATGCCAGTTTGTGACCTGGCAGACAGGATAAACCTGTCTAGAAAAGGTGAAACATCTGCAGCTGTCTCAAATCCTGTCTGTCTCATGGGCTTAGGCCTTTAATTGTAAGCACAGGTTGGATGACACCATGAAAACTGGATTCACATTTCTGAGGGTTTTAGGAATGTAGGCAGGCATGCAGACATTTAGCCTGAGGAGAGCTGTGAACATACAGAAGCCCCTTTATGTGGTTTCATCTTCATCAGAAGCACCAGTCATCAGGGCTGAGTGTGGAGGGGGACCAGCACTCACAGCACCTGAAAGAGAACTACAATACAAATGTGTCCATCAGGAATGCACTCTGGAGAAGGAGGATTGAGGGCTCAGAATTGGAGATGGGGGAGCAAGGGCCAGAGTCCAGACTGTCTGATTATACAGCCCCCAGTGTTGTTTTTTCAATCAAGATTGGGACATCTGTTCAGATATGAAACACTTTGAGAAGAAGATTCATTTACCTCCTAAAATTATCTAGTGAAATCAAACTTTTATCAGTTCAGATTGTGAAAATTAAAGTTCAAGGAAAATGCGATCAAATCTCAAGTTGTTTAGTGATGCCAGATACTTGAAATACCCCTGAATTTTTCTTCCCTTCCTCTCCCTTTGCCAGTATTGTGAAGACAGAAGGAAGGAATGGATTCAGAACTGGATTTACGTATGAGCTTGGAACATAACCCCAACAAACATTTTGGGGGGAGCCACTGTCAGAAGACAGGAAAGATATGTTTCATTCTTTATATAAAATCTCTTTACACTCATTTTTCATCTGTGAATACAACACCGCAGACAGTCTGACCTAGAAACATACAACTTTTATTTCCAGGTGTAATTCCTGCTGACAGCTTGATTCTAAAGATCCACTTTGCAGGCCAGTGTTTCTTAACTTCGTTTAATTGAATGACTTTAAGGATGTTTTCAGGAAAAGAAAAACATAGACCATCTCTACAGTGTCCTCACAATTGTCTTCATTTACAAGCAACTTAAAATTAGGCTAAAGTTTGAACGTTGATTTATTACAAAATGAAAGTCTGTTTTCTTGGAAGTACAGGGAATATGTGTGGTTTCTTTCAAATTTCACAGGCCAATGTATTAAACACTGCCATTGATGCATAAAGCACAATTTGAGAAACACAGCCTCCAAGAACTATTTGAGGTACTGTGTTGAATGCAGACTGAACAATGTCTTGGTTCCTAGGATGGCTGTCCAATCTATTATTGTGTTGAAGGCCACGTTTAATGCTTCGATTGCTCTCCCTGATGTATCTGCTAAGAAGTAAGCCAAGTGAATTGTATCAGGTAAGCTGCATGCTGCTGTTGTGTACATGCAATTTGGCTATTGACTGTCTTATATCAACAAGCAACTGCAACCAACACTGGGTAAACTGAAGTTTGGCAAGGCTGCCGTTGTCAGCAGATAGAGGGAGAGAGTTTTTGCAGCAACCATGTGAGGAAGTGCACAGATTAATTTCTCGTTTACCACCCTGCCCAATACTTTGAGGAAAGAAAAGGATCTTCACTGAAAAATGAAATTTAAAAACGATGATCCAGTACCGGCATAAAACCAAAAACCCAGCACAAGCTCTATAGCTTCCTGAATCCACAGACCTTTAAAATTTAGTCAGATACACCAAGAAAAGCATTTGATAGATGAAGAAATTCCCATGTTGGGCCTGGCAAAGGTACTGCATTGACATAATTCCTCCTTAAGATTCTAAGGTTCAAATGCTTCCCTCTTGGAAGAAAATACCAATCCAGTTATTATCCTTTGCTCCCTTGTATTACTGGTTTTCTTTTATACTGATCATTCAGAAACTGATTAGCTTTGCAATTTTCCTTCCTTTGCTTAGGAAATAGATAGCCAGAATTGTAACCCTCAGCTTTCTGTTTCAATCTTGTCAATGAATCACAATCAATTTTATTTTTTAGAAATACTGGTAAGGCACTAAATATGCATATTATTAGAACCTATTAAAATCATTGGGACGGCTGTTTTAGAACATATTTCCTTGAAAATAATTTTCAGCCTGAAAAGCAGGATTAATTAGCTTCGCAATGACCTACATAGATTGTTCAAAGTGCCTGATTGCTATCAGCCACCCAAGGAAAAAGTTAAGAAAATTGCACTATGAGTTGATCTCATACAGGGGGCATGGAAAAAGAAAGTACATTATTTACAAGGTAAAAAAATAACTTGCTAACAACATCAGACAATCTACTAACATCATCTGGCAAGTCATTTGAGTTTATACTCAAAGAAGATCTATTAGAACCAGAGGGACAAGGCAATAGAATAAAATAAGATCACTGTCATTATTATGAACAACAGGAACTGTCAACAGTCTCTGATGATTTTACTGTTGTCTGTCTGTCTGTCAAAAGAGGGAAATGTGTGTTTAGTATGTCTCTTTCTTGTCATACAGCATTTCTTATTTTTTTGTCTGACATTTTATAATTCTGTAAGTAGTCTAAAATTCAGTCTTTTTTGGTGTAGTTTTGTGCTATGTTGTACACTGCATGGACACTTGACTGGGTTTAGGGCTCTACAATAATATTTGTAAGGGAAAATGAATCAACCCAGTATGTGCAACACCTGTCCATTCTCCTACAGTAATAAAGGATAATGGTAAAACTGCGCAGTGTGAACATGGCAGGATATATGAGGAGAAGATAAACCAAGTCTTTGTGTGGGCTGGACTTCAATCTCTTGTACTACTGCATCCCAGGAAGAAAGCCTAGATGGGGTTCCACTAGAAGACTCACTGTGAGGGTAAGCCCTGAGAGCTGCTCCATAAGTGATATAGGGCCAGGAGACTGTCCTTCCATCCCTCAGATCAGCAAGGCTGATATAGCAGCCGGAGGGGGCAAGGGTTGCATGTGCCTGTTCAAAGCTCAGCATAATGTGAATGTGGGCTAGACTGCTGTTCTTTTGATGGCTAACCCGATGTTTTCGACACTGATGAGTTGAAAACCACCAACTCCTACCTGCCCATTCTCTCAGTTTGGTGATATCTTTCTGGTCTTCTTCACTACCAGGCAGGTAGAACCTATCCTATTTTTTCAGATCTGACGATCTGAAAAAAAAGTTTAATGTCAGGTGAGAACATGCAAATTTCCCTGGGTATATCCTTCCTCAGATCATTGATGAAGATATCATACAAAACCAACATCACTTTTTTTATGGACTGTTTTTTTCAACAATAACATATATTAAAAATGAGACCTACAAGTGGCACATAAGGTGGACAACTCTAAGGCAGCTAGATCATAAGCTGGACATTCTATTTAATTCGTGCTGAATCTAGCATGTACACTCTATGTGCAGCAGTAGAAAGTGGTACAGTACAGAAGATCTTTGTGAGCACTGTTAAGAAGGCAAAGGCTCATCCATCCAGACCACAGCGATTTTGCAGTATATCTGCCCTCCTCACTCCTGCAGTCTGCATAACATGCTAGAAATTTTATTCAGATAGCTGGAAGGTACTTACAGAGTGAAAGAGATGGGCTTTGTCTAGTGATTTAATCAGCAGAGAGAATCCAGGTTAGGATGGACTTTGTCACTTAATTATTTTCACAACTTTACCTTCAATGTTCATAAAATTATGCTGCACCTCTTGGGTAAGTCAGAAAGCTTTGCTCCTTAACATTTGCAGAGTTCAGATCTGAATATAAAAATGGTATTGAGTTACAAAGTAAAATCATAAAAGTAAATGTTTCCCTGAGAACCCAAGACTAAACCAGATCCAAAATATGTCATCTCCCTTGAGCTCTGTGTTACATCTGTAAGACCAGATACAAAAACCTTGGTAAAGTCTCTCTGAGTAACTAAGAGGCTGAAAAAGACAAGGCCAAATGAGATACAAAAATTATCCAGCCAAATACACAGTCTGCTTGCAATAGCACAGAGACTAGAAGTACTAAGAGCCTTAATGCTGTTTTTTGAAACTGTTATAGGCACCCAACTTGGGCAAAATAGTTAGGTGTTAGACCCACTGGGGCTCCAGAGCTTCTGTCCCAGCTGCATCTGTCCCCTTTATGACTAAAGAGAACTTTACCTTCCTGAAACAAGACAGAAGAGTTGCCAAGAGAAAGACATTCTGAAGCACCAGGCTCAGGTGTCTGAAAGGCACGAGAATTGGGATTCTGCAGTAAACACCAAGAATCAGTCGGGATTCAGAGCAACAAACTTGTTTCTACAGGTAAGCAAAAGGAGCACCCAGCTGTTGCCCACCAGCTCAGCTGTAGGAGGAAATAGGTTCTGGACTGCAGCTGCTTGATCCCATTTCAAAATCGGTGTGGGTGGGGGATGTAATAATCATAATAGCAATTTTTTTCAGGAATATTGAACACAAGCAATGAATCAAATAAGGATTGGCAGCAATTTATGTAAGCTGGGATCTCCCTATTCTTGTAAACAAGATCTGAAGATAAACTTTTAATCAATGACATTATAAAACTTCCTCCTGCTCAGTTTGTTACAGTCTCAGAAAAACAACAGCTCAGTCAGGTAGAACTCGTCTTGGGGCAGAAGGATGCTCCAGGACAAGATTTATTCCAGCCCCATTTTCTGTGGTAATAATTTAGAAGAGTTACGAAAGATCTTAAAAGCTCACTCACAAAAGCTAAGTGTTTCTGTAGAATGTGATAAATTTTATAATAATTTGAGACACAAGAAGAAACTGCAGCTCTGTGTGGTAGAAAGAAGGCAAAGTGAATGTTGTTCATTTGGAAATGTTCTAGAGGGAACGCTATAATATAAATTGGTTTATGATATTAATAAGAGAGAATTCAAAGGATGATTGTTGGCAGAGGAAAATTTAACCTGGCCCAAAACTTTGAAATTACCAAAAGTAATAGAAGCAGTACTGAAAAATTACAAGATATGTGAGTATAACTCAGAGACGATCAAACTGCTTCAGTAAACAAAATATGAAGCCAGTTGGAAGGAACTTGCTCTCCTGAGGGTTGCTTGCATGTGGAGGAGCTCATTTTACATCAGGTTGTCAGCATAAAATGGCCCAATGTCATAAGTGCCGGAATTTACAAGGCTGGGCCAGAAAATGCAATGGTGACTGTCAAGAAGCATTTCAAACTCAGGGTACAACCCCAGCCAAAGCAAATGATAAGGAGGCAGGAGGAGGAGGGGGAAAGGTTTAATGTTGATGGGAAGGTACACATTCCACCTCCTAGGTGGAGGGCTCTCTGCTTCCCTTTGATTATATAAGTTTTGGTAGTCTGAGTCCAAGGCAAAGTCTGTCAGGCAGTGAGCACTCCAAAGAGCTAAAAGATAATCTCTCTTATTTTATGAGCACAAGACCATATTTCTTCAGATGCAGAACTGATCCAGCTACATGTAACTTAACAGTGGAAAACAGGTCACTGTGCAAGGTCAGCGCTGAGGCAGCAATAGACCTATCAATATTAACCATAATCTATTGGAGATGGCTCCATGTGCCTGCTGGAAGAGACTGTAGCAGGCTACCTCAGCTACTCCAAAGCAAGCCTTCTATTCAGGGAAACAAACTGAATGAGCTGGGAAACAAACTGAATTATGTAGGAAACAGACATTTAAGAGAAAACATACATTTAAATCAAAAACTACAGAAGAAAGCAAAAAACAAGTCAAAATCTGGGATTAAATGAAGCATCATTTTTCACTTTCAGAAAGAAATTTCTTTTTGGCAAAATATTGTGGAAGACAAGGAGAAAGGAAGGGCTGAAGGACACGAAAGCCATCAGTGTCTAATTCACTATCAAATATTCCAAGCTTGTTAACATCCACAAAAACTCTGCATAGCCACCAAAATTTTTCCTGGTGTTTGTATTGAACAACAAATACACAGGAGAACAGCAGTGTTGATACTAAGTTCTGCTGATGTTAATGATAAAGAAATGGACAATTTGATAAAGAAATATAAAAAGTGTTTTTAATAACTGTTTCAGTTATTAATATACTCTAGTTTTTGTATTTCCCCTGCTATACTTTCCCTACTTCTTTAAGTTCATGGACTTCCTGTTGATGTTTTGATTCAGACTGACATGTTTAATTAGTGTATGCCCTGTGAATCTGTTTATTTCTTTGCTAATTTTGTTTGCTTGTTTTTGAACCTACATGGAATTGTTGTCTCCTCAACATAATCTGCCAATGAGTTGTGTTATGTAAATATTTAAGTTTGTGAAAGGTACTTTTATTTTTATTGCTTTGAAACTTCCATGTCTGCACACTTGTATATAGAGGGAAAGGCTCAACAGTTTTCCTATTTATTACTTCACTCTTCATATTTTTATAGATCTTTCCAAGTTGAAAAGTCCTTTCTTTGTTGTTGCTTTACGTGGAAGTTGCTTAAAATTTCTGGTTATCCTTGTTCTTCTCTATACCTTTCCTAGAGCTACTTTACCTACTTTAGTTCCAGTTCTAATGTGTGGAATGTCCAGATCTACACATTCTATTCAAAATACACAGCATTCAAAGCAGCATATTGATATCTTGTCTGCTCTCAGCAATTCTCTAAAACAGTTCCTCTATCATGGAAGATAATGCCAAGATTTCAGATTACTTTCCTACTATGCCTTCATCCTGTTTAAGTGCTCGTGTTGCACCTTGATATTTGTGAACAAAATTAATTATCTGGCAGATTGCCTCTTCACAAGTTCCCAAAATTCTACAACTTTTTTTTCCCCCATCTTTAGTATTCTTTGCTCTTCCTTTGGTAGCATTTATGCCCTTTTCTATTTCCCCTGCCCTTTTCTATTTCCCACAACTATATATGACTTCCACCTATTTGGGAGGATGTATTTTTAAGAGCTACTTTCTTCTTTAATCTGGCTGTTTCATGAAGCTGAATCCTTTTTATTTTGTGGTTGGGTTTTCATTGAATGGTTCTGTTTTCATTGAATGGTTCTGTTTAATTAGCACTGTTCATTAGCTGCAATCCTCTGATGTGGTGGTTTTAAACTTTCTCCATGCAAGCTATAAAAAAATTGTCCTTCTAGCTGCTCCTTTTTAGTTTCCTGTTAACTAGTTTTCTCATGGTAATATGTAGATCTATTTAAGAAAGTAATGCTTTTGTTCATTTCCCTTTCCATCAACTCAGTTCAACATGCCTATATGAAACTATATCACAGTCAAATTGCAGTGTTCCTTATATTAAATGTGTTTGGTGGGGGATTATGTTTGTTTGTTTGTTTGTTTGTGATTCTTGTTAGGTTTGGGTTGGGGTTTTTTTTTAATGCAGATAAAAATTAGTTAGTTATAAAAAGAAGGATTTCAAGACCTCTTCAGAAGCAAAATCCTTTCTGGATAAAGACAAAACCTGCCTTTTTATAGTGGAGATGTAGGTTTTTCTATGTGGTAAAGATGCAGTTGCTCCTCTGTGCTCTCGTTTTTTACATTGGATTGATCTTAAAGAACAAAAAAGTCTCTAGCTGCCTTGAAAAAGTATAAAGATGTATAAAAGCTTGAAAGGCAGGTGACTGCAGAGAACCACTGCTGCCCCTAGGCAGTAGCCAGTGAGCAGAAAAAGCCATGGTACACCAGTGTCTCTGACGTGTTAGTCAGGAACCTTGGTGAAATGACCAACGTAGGCTATCTTAGTCAAATGGAACACTCTTGAATTGGAATAGGGCAGCTAGCTATTTTTTTACCAAAAAAAAAAAAAAAAATCAATCACAATTATTTACTATTTGATTGCTGTAAAGGGGAAAAAACTGGATATCTCACACCCCTACAATCTTTTCTAAGGACAACCTTAGTCTTCCAACATTCCCTTTAAATTACTTTTCATTGGTACTAAAGTAAAATTATGTGGTACACTCCCTGTCCTGGTTTGAGATTTGTCACATAATATTATGTACTGAAATTTTGCTAAAGTTTTTTACAGCCCAAAATACACCCTCAGGCTTGTATGAGTACAAGTTGTCCCTCAGTCATATTTTCTTCTTGAGTTCTGATTTTGCCATTTTTGAAAACACTGGCAGCAAAGACCATAATAAGTGGAAATAATGTCTGAGTGAAAACTGCAGGAGCACAACTTTTCCACAAGTTATATCATATACTCATTGTTCATTGTTTCTCTATATAAAATGTTTCCTGACAACCTATAACATCAGGGCCAAGACTAACTTGTTTTATGGCAGCAACTGGTGTGTATAATCAAAATTAAAATCAGAAGACTTGCAGGGATTGTCTGTTTGGAAAGAGAAATAGACCAAGAGGTATCTGAACATCTCTTCAAATTCCTACAATGCACATCTGTGATGAAGTAAACACAGCAAGGAGCTTTTGCTAGTGTCATAAATAGGATCAGATATGAAAGATCTGGATTGTAATGTTCTTGGTACTTGAAAACATAAACCAGGGAAAGACTTATGCCATAGATCATAAAATTTGAATTTAAAATGTAGAATTGAAGTAAATTATATAATTCACATTTTTTTAAAAATCCCATGTAAATATTATTCAGTAATTATGCTGAAAATTTTGCTTATCTATAATCATCTAACAACTTTCTAGGATAACTGTATGGTATTCATTTTATACAGTTAACAAGTGATACATACAGTTAAGTGAGTTATGATACATATCCTAGCTAAATGGGATGAAAATAACTTAAAGGTGATATCTCTCAGAGCTTGTAATTCTAAGAGCAGAATCAGCAAAACTTGCAAGATTACCAGGTTAAACATTATGATCAGTGTGAATAACATGCACACTTCTTGACAAATTTTAATTTTTTCCACTTGTTCTGTTGTGCACTGGTTATGATAGAGGGTCAGAGAAAAAGATAATCACTCTTTGCTCTGTGCTACAGAATGGTTTGCATGCTCTCTTTACCTTGTCTTCTCTCCAGGCTCCTCACCTGTGTATAAGAAAAACAAGATGTCAGTGACTAGTTCAGCAGTGATTAAAGTTAACTTAGATGCCCAAGGGCAAACCAAAATCCTTCTTTGCTACTAAAAGACCTGATATTTTCCTAAGCTTTGCAGTTCACCCAGCATATAGGATTGTACCTGCAAACATGATGAATACCTAGGCACTGCACATGAGTATTCTAGATCTCAGTCAGGTTTTGGTAGAGAAACCAGAGAAAAAAATCCTCCTAAATTTTCAGTCCAAGTGGTAAAATCAGAGCATGCTTAATGTGCTAGTTCCGTTTCTTAAAAAAAATGCAGTTTGGGATGCTACCTTTTTTGTAAGAGTAAGAGAAGCATCCTTTAATATCACTCTTCACAATATTTATTGAGGAGATGGGAAATCCAGGAGGAAGAGGGAATAAGAAAGAACATGAAGAATGATCAAATGTGAAAATACAAGATGGGTTAATGAGAACCCTCGCAGAAATTCTGTAGAATGAGAGCTAATTCTTTAAGGCTGTTTTTAATAACATCTGCCAGAGAAAAGAGTGAATGTGATCAAAGTTATTTGTTGTTGCATGTACTTCCTTGATTCTCACAAAATCACTCTGCTTGGATAGTAGCTGTTGGAACAGCACCCGAAATTCTGCCTCTGAGAACAATTTAATGGGCAGTTTTCACATTAACAAATATGTAGTTCACAAGACTAGCCAGCAGAGAGCAACACTATTTAAATTTGAACTGAGCGTGATATCTTGACAAACTAATTATTACATTACTGTGCATAAAACTGTATAATGCAGCACATTAAATGTAATGCTCTGTTACATCAGTCACAGCCACTCACTGCCAATGCATTCCGATGTAATGCCTAACCCAGAAAAACATGTATGCAAATCATCTGCATACTTGCTTTTAATTTGCATGATCTTGAGGAGTTCTTCTGAGGTTATAATATATGGCAAACTTGTAGAATTAAACACAGATGTACTTTTATTTCACACACAAAATTTAACTACAAAGCTTTAACAAGGAATTTGCACAATGAAATTATTCCCTCTAGCCACCTTAAGGGGTCAGATGCTCAGAATTAATTCAGTTTGTGCAGGGCATATTGGGCAAATAAAAACCGTCTGTTTTATCTGCAAGTTTTTCTGTATCTGTTGGTGGAAAAAGTTTACCATCTCCTTTACATGGCAGCCCTCAAAAATTCCTAGTCTGGAATTACTCCAGTCCCTCTCTTGGTGCAGCCATTGGACAACAGCTATAAAAACTGTCTGCATAGTTCATTGGGGCATTGGTGAGGTGATCTGCTGAGTCCAGTCACCCTGAGAAATGCCCTTCAGTCTAGGCAATGATTTCTTTGCCCTTGTCTCTATTTCTTTCAGCTTCCTAAAGATATAGGGACCAACTTAAAATCCAGCTGTACCAAGAATGGCAGAGTAACAGGCTTTCCCAGATGGTGGGAAAGCCTCTTTACTCTGGCATCATGTCTATCCTGGTCCACAGATTTATACTGGAAGATGATGTGTCTGCCAAAGAACGTAATTTCTTAATGCTGCCAGTGAGCAGAGCATCTCTATCATTCTCAGCCTGGGAGATGTCTTGGAACAGTTCTCAGATTGATAGTAAGAGATACTGAAAGGTGGCAGTGAGTTCCTTGGCAAATATGAAATAGGTTCTGGAGGGAGAAATCCTGAACTGTCTCAGCCATATAGTATCTCTAATGTTCTTTTCCCATCTGCATTATTTTTCCACTGAGGCTGAACCAAAAAGTTAACAAAGACACAGACTATCCCTTTCAATTACTTAGGGATGAAAATTTTTTTTCGTTAAACAAGTTCCAAAAAAGAACAAAAACTAGGAAGAAAAAGCATTTAACTGAGAGTGTAGCATTAAACTTGTAAAGTGGCTTACTGAGCATCTTACAGCAACATAGTACATATATTATATTGAAGCAGAGGCAGGCAACCAACTTTCTATGAAAATCTTTCTGTTTTGCCAAATTAAATTATTTGGTCTGTGTTCATCCAGGCTCACCCACAAAGCATTCTTGTAGCCTGTCTTGCAAAAAGGAATATTCAGAGTAAATTTTACTTAAATATTGCTAAATATTTCCAGAAGGTGAATGCGAAATTAACATAGAGACTTCACAGCAGCAGTCTGATCCAAAAAATTGCACTCAGCTTAGGAAAAAGGAACTGTACCACGTATCTAGGCAAAATACAGGACATGTCATGAATTATGAGAGTTCAAAACAAATAGTGGACAGAAGGTGTAGAGGTCAATCAGAAGTCATTTTGGTTTTTTGGTCAGATTAACTTCCCAAAGCTTCTGAAAGAGTATGGAGATCTTTACAACACAAAACCGAGGAAATATCACTGAGTAAATAACCTGCTTCAAAAGATCCTCCAAACTTGCCTGTACTCCTGAAATCACAGGCGTACGTTACAGTGGAGATGATGTATTATACAGATTTAAAACAAGAATATGGGACTTTCAATATCAAGAAGTGTAACAGCACTGAGAGGAAGTAAAGAGGTACTGATTCCTCTGTTCCTTTTTTGGTTGATTCCTAGTCTGCTTGTCCTGGTGTGTTTGAACAGTGAAAGCTAACCGAACTCAGTTGGTTTCCACTCTGATCTAAAGTGTAGCAGATGATGCTTGCAGTACGAAGGGTGAGTAATAATGTCTTTCACATTTGCGTTTATCAGATTGTTTCAAATACAGCAATTAATTCAAGTCTCATATAATGCCAGGAGCCATCGTACCTTGTGTAAGCACAGTATAGAAGATTATTAAACCAGCTTTCTCTTAGAGCATTTAATGTGACACATCTTAAGTCATTCTCTTCACTTAGACTATATAGTCAGTACACTTCCCCCATTACTAAATGCCACAGGAATTTATGTCACTGATGTCTATGGGGCTTGATACTTATGGGGAAGACGAAAAAGCTCCAACTGGAAACTCAAGCCAAAAGGAATATTCCTCAAGGAGAACAGATGTGAGGGAATCCTCAGAAAGGAAGATCATGCAAGACAAGTTATGAATACCATCTGAATTGGAAGGATTAGTGCAAAGAGCTAGCAGAAAATGAGTTCATGAATAGAGGGACCGCAAAACACCCCTTTGTCTTCTGGAAAGGTTGTTCAATTCTATCATAAACTTTCTGGTACTATGGCCACCCAGAGGAAAATGCAAAGTTAAGAGCATCTTTTCCATCTCTTTTTATATGTCCTCTTACTCTTTATCTTCTAATTTTTCACAAGATCATTATTTAAAGTAAAGAAGCAGAGACAAGGCAGGCCATAAATTCATTTTGTGCCACATGGTGTGGTGTGCTTAGCACTCCCTCTTACTTGTGCCTGAGCACAGCCCTGCCCAACTTGATAGCTGTGATATGTCTGCTTAGAAGGTACAAACTGCTACAAGATCCAGTAGATTCAATGTATTATTCCAAAGCATTTGGGGCTAAGGAAACATTAGGCTGGCATGACCACAAACAGGACAAAGGCATAGCCTCGTCAGCAGTCTTCCTGCTGTGAGGAAATGGCCAGCAAGCTACAGGAATTGTGAACTCTATTTCTCACACATTAACCTGTTACTGACTGGTCCTTTTCATGGTTTTTAACATCATCAGGATCTCCAGAACCATACTGGAGGAACAGTCTGGTCCCAACAAACACATATAAGGTAATCATAGATCATATCTCCCTAGACAATCTGGAAAAGCCTCCACTGCAACAGACATTGCCTTCTTGCAGCCAAGGTCAGCTATGTCTGGAGTGCTGACCTGGTGGTTGAAGGTGACAGTGTCTCATGGTATCCCTTTTGCATGCTTTACAATCTAGCCTGCTCTATTTTCAATCTAATTATCTTTTTTGCCACTGATGTCTCTCTCAGTTGGGATGAACTGGAGGTCAATTGAGATGAACTGGGATATCCAGATGCAGAGGGAAGGACTGCTGTAGTGTTTTTCTTTCCAGGGCAAGGCATGGACATATCTTCAGTGAACATCTCAAACATCACTGCTCATTACCTCTCAATCCTGACCAGTCTGCAGAAGGTCTGGACTTTTTCTTTCACCAGCTATTTCTAGGGTCTTGATCGTCCCTTTCAAAGCCACCCACACTTTAAACAGAAGGGCCATGACACAAAAATTAGACATGTATAGAAGACTATAATGGAAGGCCATGTGTACAGCAACACTTCCCAGGCTCCATCAAGCCAGAACCCAAAGGTTTCCTGATCCTGATGTAGTATTGTTGTATAGCAAAAAATGGATTATTCTTCCATGAACTTCTCTGGAAAGATTGCAAATGGATTTTCATGACTTGGAGGAGGTTCAGCTGTGTTTTGTCTTAGCACCACTGCTGAGCAGGAGAAGAAGACATACTTTAGTCTAATCATATCTTCCTTATCAGCACATTTCAAAGTTCTAACAAATTTCTAAGTTCTAGGTAAGTGAATTCTTTCGGAAAATTTTACCAGTTACACATTAAAGATTATTCTTTAGCTGTGAGCTTTGGTTTGGGAAAATCAATATCTAAGTATCCATCATGTGAACACACATCTACCAAGTTGCATGCAGAAGAGATGCTAGGCACCACATAAATCCATAGAAGGGTTAGAGTGCTAGTCTTCTGCAATTATGACTGTTTCAAGTTAAAAAACAAAAGCATCAATTTTAAAAGTGTACTTTTAACTAACTCTTTCAGAGATTGGCTTCAGAAAATATGAGAATTCTGAAAGCTTTCCTTGGAAGATGGCAAAATCTTCAAAATCATCCCAGTGAGTACATTGCCAACGACTTATTTCAACACAGCTGCTAATCCATCATATGCATTTTATGGAAAGAGTTTCCTCATATATCAGATCTGTTGGGCTGCAAGCTAGTCATAGTATGTTGTGCCTTCACCTGAATTTTTTGACTGGAATAAAGGATAAAAGATATCAACCCTCTTATGTGCCAGGTTCTTGAATGACAGAGATAAAAATACATTTTGGAAGCTGCTTATTGCTACATTATGCAGTCACTTTTGAAATAGTTAAAACTCCAAAACACCAAATAAATAAGTTTGAATACCATTTGTTGAACACAAATTTCTAGATGTCTGCCCACAAGGGAAAGAGAAGCCACTTTTTGTATTTGTTGAACAGAAAATGTGGCATTGCAAAGACTATGAATTACATAGTGTTCTCCCTGAAAAATAGAATTGCATAATATGTTGTTTTACTACTGCACGTAGTAAAAAATCATTCTTAGGTCCCAAAGCCAGAAAAAACAACACATGAAAGGACAAACTGACTACAAGTTCACTGCTTTGGATATAAAAAGGTATCTGGCATGATGAAGTCTTTTTTAGTCCATGTGGTTTTCATTTGAA
The DNA here is from genome assembly GCF_009650955.1 of Corvus moneduloides. Lineage (NCBI taxonomy): Eukaryota > Metazoa > Chordata > Aves > Passeriformes > Corvidae > Corvus > Corvus moneduloides. Next base: position 11,406,716 of record NC_045481.1, on the reverse strand, counting down.
TTGGTTCATGTAAGGTTCTTTCAAGAGGAGGAAAAAAATGCGATAAATCTCCTTAGGAATAGAGCTGTGCAAGCTTGGGAAACTCGCTGGGCAAGCCAGCTTCTTTTGTTCGCCAAATTCTAGGGGCACAAGAGCCTAATGAGAGCTTAATTAAAATTGATGTGAAAAAATTAAACACTTTAAAGTATTGTTTGGGGGCTTGCAGAGCTCATGCCAGTGAAAGTTGATAATTTTGTGGGTTTGGAATTTAATTACATTAATTGGGGTTTTTTTCATCTACAGAACTCTCTTGCTATCTCTTTTCTTTCCATCTAAGAAACAAACTAGAAAAATATTGGTAGGAAAGAGCCCGTCTGTTTTCCTCAGTTTCCCTGGGTCCAGAAGAGTGAGTGAGTGTTCACGTCAGAGTTGAGATGCTCTTCCCCTTTCAGGACATTTTTCTACGTGGTCTTTTTCAGGCAAGCATGAAATCATTCTGTTTGAGCTTTGAGCATATGTGCATTCATGCTACGCATCCTTGGACAGAGCTGTCTGCTGAGCACAAATTGATATTTTCTGTCTTTCAGCAGGGGCTTTAGCTTGGGCTCAGCACTGTAAATGCAGTAACATGGCTTCCAGTTCAAGGCTGTCATACATCCAACTGGCTCAAGTCTTGGGCAGAAAAACTTGTATTCTGCCTGCAAATTGTATGTAGACCTTCTCTGATACTCATTCACACTGAGCTTGATCTGATGCCTGTTGGAATCAGTGATAGTCTTTACACTTCAATAGGTTTTGCAATAATCTTCCTTCAATGTCTTGCAAGAAGTATTTATCACTCAGAACTTCTAGGGGCTTAGGGGGCCCCAGGATGCCCAATATCTAGAAGTGTTAGATTTTGCCATTTCAGTTCAGACATCCCTTTCACACAAAAATTAACAATCTTGTTCCAAGCGAATTTCCAGTTTGGTAACAGATTTAGTGAGCATGAACACCATTCACCATTCATCATCTCCAACGGCTGCTTGAAGAACTTTGAACTCTGGCAAGTTCCTGGACAAGACAGGAGCTCACTTTGCTAGTAGCATTACCTGATTAGAGCCTATTGTGCACCAGTGCAAAACATGGCTGGGAATCAGTGGTGTTACATCAGCCCCATGAATTTGAATAGTCAGACTTTATATGGTTTTAAAGGTAATATATAAGTATATAAGTATATAACACCTTATAAGGTTGCTTGAAAGAGAAATGGCATCAGAAATGATTGTATTTTTTAATGGAACAGTTTTATCTAGGTCCTTACAAGTGACGCTCTCCATAGGTATTCTAACAAAGATTCAAGGTCAGGCAATTATTTCTCTGCTTATTTTTACATCAAAAATATTTATTCAAGCTAGACCAGAAAAGTTTAGTCTATCGGCAATGATTTTTTGGGGTTGTTGATTTTTTTTTCATTTGGCAAAAGAAGCTAAAATAAACAGGTTCTTTTGGGGTTTTTTTTAAAAGTCGTCTGGTTTTGGGAGGAAAACACCCACTTCCTGAAGTGGTTAATCTTGAAAACAGAATTTTGGGACCCCTCTGTTATAATTTTGTATTACAAACCAAGTAGAAAAACAATTATCTGAGTGGTGGAGCAACATGATCAGCTGGTTTTTTGCTAAAATTAAACCTTTCTATGAGCTAGGCCAGTGGATATCAGCTATCTCTGGATATGAATATATTTGTGTCTCAAGGGAATAACATGGGTATTTTGATGAATAAGTCAAGCCTCTAGACAGCCCAACAGAGACTATTTCTTACATATTGTTCCCAGGGAAACCAAACTGAAAGCAGAACTTTCCAAAGAGGAAGCAGCCATCACAAAACACTGACCAGCTGTAGGTGGATGTGCTTCACAGAAATACTTCTGGGTTTTTACCTCCTTTTATCTATTTCTTAACAGTAAATAGATCCTTTAATCCCATGGCTCCTGCAGGTGAATTCAGCTCACTAATAAAGAACATGCTTTTCCAGCCACATCGATTTTACATTTGTATAAAGTCCAATGGAGTCTGTTCAGTAAACACAAAATTCTTTCACTGGGCCTGAGAGGTGTGATGACAATGAACAAAAAACCCAGACAGAAGCATTTTTCCAACTTAATTTTTGCAATGAAAAAAATTTCTTCAAATCACCTGCAACTGAGCAATAAAGCTCAAGCACTGTAAATTCATGCATAAATTGGTTCTGTAATTTTCATCCCTACCTCTGTACCAAAGCTAGCTTCTTATATATGCACTCTTATCTTTCTACTAAAAGAAAAGATATTTTCTTTTAGTAGTCTCATCAATACAAAGAACTTTTAAAGCCAAGTTATGGCACTATCAGAGTCAACCCAGAATCTTTTGATCAAGTAATCAAATTAAATATCAAAAGGCAATTAAAAAGATTTCAGTCTACCTCCAGATTTCAGTCAAGCATGATGAAAGCATTATTATTATTTTATTACCTTCCACTTTCTTGAATCCTGCCATATGGCTCAGGTGATGTAGATCCACAATTATCGAAGAAGGTTTAACTTAGATCAAAGCATCATGGAATTCAAAATTTTACTACTTTCTCTGAATTTCAGCAATGCTGTTCCATGGGTTTCTTTCCGACCCATTGCCTTATAGTATAGCAAATTCTCAGTTTACACAACACTTTTTACATCCACAAAGACATCCAATATATCACAAAGAATTATTATTGCACTTAGATTTTTCATACCCTGTCAATTCTTTTCTTCATCTTCAATTAAATGTTCTTAGCAAGAAGAAAACAGATCTTCCTTTTTTTGTAACCACAGTATTTGGTATCCTGGGATATAATGTGAACAGTATGCTGCTCCTGCTATTATTATTAATAGTAATTTTGTATTATGTAATTTGTACCTTATACAACATTCAAAATCAGCATATTCCTGTGCCCAGAGTATTTCTGATTTTGGGGGACATGTGGCACCAGTTGTATCTGGATGAACTGCAACACAGAATAACAGAAGAATATCCTTAGGAGCTTAGTGACTGGTGGGATAAATATGCCTTCTTCTTTTGACCAGCCAGTTCTGCTGGCTTCAAAGCAAACCAACTCCATGAGCTCTCAGAATTTTTAGGATGACAAGAAGATTGCCATCTACTGACCTGAAGCTCATATTGTACATATAGATCATCATTAGGTGGCTGAACTCCCCAACCTGTCCCCCACATATAGAGCAGATGGAAAGAAATGGATTCATTAAGAGGAATTCAAAGCAGGATGTGTCCTGAAACACTGCTTGCAAAGGTATTTTTGTGTCTCTGGTGATTTTAGGAGGACTGAAGGAAGCCTCCTAACTGGGGCACTTAGTAGTTAGATATTCAGTGATTGGAGTGCTGCAGTGGTACAGGGAAAGGGTAGCTCCATTGTTCCTCTGAGGCCTCAGCCCATTTTTTTTTTCCAATAAATTTCCAAAATTTTTATAGCAAGAGCTGTGGTCTTTCTGCACCCTTTATATTTACTAAAACCCAGACATCCATCTGCAGAGCAATAGAAAGATCAGACACCAAGAAAATATAGAAAAAAAAGCAAAAAGAAGCATGGAGAGACAAGTTGTGATGTTAGTGTGTGTGTGTGTGCATCTGCCATGATGGTTTAAGTATGTTTTGGTGTTGATATGTCTGTAGGAAGGAAAGGACAAAATAATTTCAAAAAAGTATAACACCAATAAGGTGATCGTGAGGGAATGTAATTAAAGGGATGTGAGGCTATGAGTGCTGAAACAACACAGTGGAAAGGGGAAGGAAATCAGAGGCATGAGAACATAATGGCTAATGAAGGATCTTAGAAGCTGAAACCAAGAATTTAACTTCATAAAAAGTACATCAGGAGCCCAAGGATGTGCTCTCTTCAAGCAGACAAAAGCCAGATGTAGTGGGGCTTGCTATGCAGCTTTGGGTCATTATTACATGTTGGTTCCATTACTTCTGTCTTCATCAAGTGTTATTAACTCATCATCACCACAGGCTGCCTTTTTGTCATGTAGATCTTTGTACTCTGAGCAAAACGTCATTCATTGTTCATAGTTTCTTCCAAGCAGAGTAGCAATACCTTTGTGGCTGGAAGGATAGTCATGATACCTGAATTGCTGGAGCATACTATGGAAGCATGGCAGATCCTGCCAGGGAGCAGGAAGAAAATAGAGCAACAACTCATATGTTATACCTCTAAGATGCATAAGTGTGTATAGCCAAAAATTTCTTCATTGCCATAAACTGCTAGGGTTTGGGACCCAAATAAAAAGACAGCTCACGTGAACCTTAGTTTGGTTTCAAGTAAAAAGTCTATTTCATCCTTTATTTTTGATCAAAGTTATTACCAGGGTTTTTTTTCAACACTAAAAGGAGGTTTCAGTGTCAGCTACATAGCTATCTAAGTATTCGAAAAGTGTCACCAAATTTCAAGGGTTGTTCTTCACAACAGATTCTTCAACTTTTACAAGAGCTATAATTTTGATCGAGTTTCCAGTCAGGTGCACATTAGGAATGGTTTTAATCAAATTAATTAGGTGCCACTCATCAAATAAATATTTACAAATAGGTAATTTTACCTGTGATGGGGGAGAAAAATAGCAGACACTCCTAGAAAAATTTCCTGGCTCTTTCTGGTGTTTTTTTTTTCTTGCCTCTGTTATTAAGCAACTACTCGTTTCTCGATAAGCCCCTGATGTCAATTCAACCCTTTCATACTTCAAATGGCTCTGGGCTTTGGTTTAACTTGCAGCAGATTAATTCTGTCTCTTCCATTGAGTTTAGTTGTCTGTGACTTCCCTGCAAAAGCAGATATTTTCTTTGTGAACAAACTTTGCTTCTCTGAGATATTATTCAGCTTTGTGCAAACTGCCATCACTCGGAGAGGATGTTCTCCAGGTTTCTTTTGTAATCTGCTCTGTACCAAACTCAGGCACCTTCTAGGAAGCTCATCTGTGCCCTAGGAAAAATGTGCAGTCCCTCCCTGCTCAGTTTCTTCTCACTTTCAGAGAAAGGCAAGGCAAGTCTACTGCTGGTTGTAGTTTCTCTTTTCTTGACTTGCTGCCACACAAGGTTATCAGTAGACTGAGCAGAGGAGTGATGGTGGTTTGTTTCCCCTGTCACAGAGGCATAGCAACAGTTCACCCTCAGAAGATGTATGGCAGGAATGTGATGTCCCTGTTCCAGTGAGCCAGAGACAAAAATCTCTACAGCACTTGACCAGAATCAGCTGTTCTGCTCTGTCGTGCACTGGAAGATCTCTCACACCAGCTGGATGGGTGTCACAGCCACAAACTGAGTGAGAAGTACCAGGGTTTGCCTCAGGCATGGAGCCAGAAACAGAATCTGACACAGTCCCACAGTCATGCCTAGCTCCCAAATGCATTGCTCCTATTAAAAATCTCCATCCCTTTCCTGAAACCCATTTATTTTAGGGAACATCTGTTATGCCGGTGTAACTGGAGGGCACATTGTGTTGGTGTAAACAAGGCCAGGGGAAGTTTCATGCTGTCTTCCCACCATGTCTTCTTTGTTCTGCTCCCTTCTCATCCCAGTGACAGCTGTGTCCTGGGCAGAGCTTACCATTTCTGTGGAATAGTGTGGCATTTTTATCCTGATTTCCTAATAGTGTGATAATTGTGAGATCATGTCCTTCATGTGTTTGTGGAAACAGCCATTGTAGAGGTACCCTATAGCCCTTACCCTTCCTGGTAACTTTTTATCCTGTTTATCAGTCTCAAACAAATATGCCAGAAGGTTGAAGAGGTTCGAAATATCAAATGACTGGTATATCTCCTGAGAAAAAGGTGTGATGAAAAGGAAGGCATGGTAATAGCAGCACACCAAATATTAGACCTCAGAAAATTTGCAGGATTTCTTTTCTCTCTCCCTTGTATCCACTAGAGACAAATGTATACGAAACCTAACTCTTTCAGTGCTGCTGCTAGTTGAGTTACTTTTTGTCTGTAAGGCTCAGTGTAAACAAAGGTTATCTCACTGAACGCTCCTTCCAGTCTCACTTTGGTATGTAGACAAGACTGACAGTCAAGAACTGTCTCCTCCAAACAGGGTAATGATCAAAACATGGGGAATAGTGTGTCAGAAGACACTTTTATGTCTTCTGCTCTCAGTTTCCCAAAGGCTCAATACTGTGAAAGGCCAAGGCTTACACCCTTGCTTATATTTGGGGTTTGCTTTTTATTGTGTTTATCTTGCTGTTTCCACATCCACTGATGTATGTGGTAGCAGAGGCATGAACTGAGAACAGTTTCATCTGTAGATCTCCATATACAGCAGGTCACCCGGCCATACACAGGAAACTTGACTTCCATGGACAGGTTTTGCATTTTCTACTTAGAAAATATTAATAAGAAAAAGCATCTATCAGACCAGACAGTCTTCACTGATATGTGCTAAATAGATAAAACACCAAAGAACCAAAAATGCTAATTATGAGTAATGGGCAATTCAGATATACTTAGGACCCCCAGATCACTGAGTCTGAAGCCTTATCTGACACTACTTCTTCTCCCATCTGTGAAATTATGACATACTAAGTGCCTAGATTTCAGTAAACTAAGAGTGACCTGGAAGTTAAATTTAATATTCCATTGTCATGAAAGAAATGTCCTTGCTGCACACTGTAAATTCTGAGAAATTCCATTAATGTGTGTAGACAAAATACTTAGGCTTCACACTACGAAAAACCCCAAAACCAGACAAGGGCAACGGGCAACTTGATCCCTTTGTAAAACTTTGTAATTTTCTAACCCATGCTTTTGCTACTTGCAAAACTAAATTGACACTGAATTTAAATTTTACAAACATTGTAAAGAAAATTTCTTTTTTTTTTCCTCCTTGTCCTTAGCCTGAAGTTAACTTTATGTTTGATTAACTCAGAGACTTATTTGCTAATAGCTACTGGCAATAGTGATGCAACATTGTCATGAATTTTCATCTTGTTCCACTACATTCCATCAAAAACACTGAAAAGATTATCCTTTTGTATTATGCTAGGATTCCTCAGACAGGCTATGGTGCCTGTGAAAGGTTCTCAGTAAATATAGCTTTTATTTCCAGGTACAATTTTGGAAGACAACAGTTACACAACTTTCCAAAGAGCAACAGCATCCCAGCAGCAAAAGTTTACAGCTTTTGGACCAGAGCTATGGCATATGGGTCGGAACTGTTTGTGACTCAAACCACAGAGGAAGCTGATGCTTTCCTGCAAAAAAAAGATGGAGCTTTTTGCTCAGCACTGCTGGTAGAAAGGGGAAAAGACAGCTATCAAAATTTTATTTCCTTACTGCCTGACAGTAATGCCTGACTCTGAGAATTCAGGTAAGTAGGGAAAAATGTACTTAATAGAACATGAGTAGGTCTGTTTTTGAAGCATCAGTTTCAGCTAGGGAGATAATGGGCAATTGAAAAGCCTCCTTGTGCTGGACTGGACTAGACCTGCTAGGGAAGACATGATTATAAAATATCTCTCTCAGACATCTGTATGTTCTTCCTGAAGCCTTTTCTGTTTGTTTCTGATGTGAAATTTTACTTTATTTGCCACAATGGAGTAGTGTATATAATTCACTTCCCATTAAGGTCCATGGGGACAGTTAATAGAAGTGGGGCTGGCAAACAGCCCTCATCCATACTGCATTGTTTGAAATGGTTACTCAATTCCCCATCTTTGACATTGTTTTCAAACATGCAAGTTTTTTTTAATGAACAGAGTAAACTCAAATGTTAGATCAATTCGATTTTCTTTTATCCTTGGTAAGCACAACTGAAACAGGACAACTCTAAAAAGTTGCATAGACCTGTTAAATAGGAAGACTTCTTTATAAGGAAAGTTACAGAAAGCAGAGAATTGTAAAAAACTGAGGAGTGACAGTGCCATACTTGTAGACAAGATGAGTACATGAAAGAAGGAATGCTAAGGAGAAATGATCAAAAATGTGTGGAGATTGTATTAGTGAACAATCTCATTAGAATGATTCGTAGTTGAGCAATTTTGACTTAGAGAGGTTCCTTTAATTCATGGCAAGAAACTGGGAGGTCCTGGAACCATAGAAAACCAAGAATTAGTGATAGAAAACACCAAAAGTTTAGAATTTCCAACGTAGGTGATTATTCCAAATGTTTTGAATCTTGTAGCTTTGTCGTGTTAGATGTTAGATTTCATACTAATGTTAAATGTGGACACTCTGTCCCAAGACCATTGAGATCATTTCTGCAGTACTAGAGCAGGATGCGTTATACTTCATTGGTTTCTCAGAGATATTTATCTAACTTGTTCTTAAAAATTTGCAAGGAAGGAGATAAAATGCTATTCCTAATCTGCTCCTGTATTTTATTGTGGGTTCTGATCACTGATAAACTGGAGGGATTCTGTTAATGAGCAGTATATCCACCTTAGATGAAAAGATGCTGGACTAGATTTTTATAATGGCCTTATGTCTCATTTTCCAACTTTGCAGATCTTTACAATCACCTTTTCTGTCCAAAGGTGGTCTTCCTGCTGTCTTTGGGTTAACATAAAGCTAACAAATGACCAATGATAACTATTATTGCTACTTTAAAGGCACTGGCATTGCTATTACTATAATTAGTGGCACTACTATTTTACTTTGTTTATATGACGGATTGCTGGCAGAAGGAAACCAAAAATGAAACAAAATTTTGATAGACTAGTGTGTAAACCTTAGGAAAGTGGGATTCCACCTGAAATGCAGGAAAACATGAAGAAGTAGAATGGGAAGTGTAGTCAAAGTCCCTTTTCAGTTTCTAAGGGAAGTTAGACATCTAGGTATAGCAGGACTGGGCCATGTGTCAAGGGAACATTGTGGGACAAAGTGAGCATCTACCAGTCCAAAACATCTACCTCCTCCCAATACACTTCTCATCAATATTCCAGATTCTTCAAAGACCTACTTCCAAGATGCCCTGACAGGTGCAGTTGGTGACAAAGTGGAGAGTAAGCACTGTGTTGCCAAGTAGGACAAATGTAGGACCATGAGAAAATCCCTGCTAAATCACGTGATCTACAAAAGTGTGGCATGCCCACCAACACCCAGGCCTGAAACATCCGTTTGTCATCTTTCCAGGAAAATGTTTCCAACACTTTAAAGTTTTCCGTGCTTATTGAAGATTTTGTTTCTTGTGGCATTTATGTGCATTTACGTAACTTCTGTAAATCTGTTGCTAATTGTTGTATTTGCTTCTTTATTTCATTTGTCCGATGCCCTTTGAGTGGTTTCAATAAAATTGCATATTATGACTAACGGTCTCTGTCCCCCATCAGAGAGTACTTTTATGTCTCAAATAAAGAAGGTCTGACAAACAGACCCTACGCCTTTATTCTTTACACATCCAAGTCTCCCATCCCACTCTTTGACATAATGGGATTCCTTCAGGATGGGACAAGGTGACACTCACACTGTGCAGGCTGGGAAGGCATTGAATCCACATGGTAGTCAAGTTTCTCACTCAGCTCAGACAATAATAAGGCACTGAGATGTGGCCTTCAAGGTTTGCAAAGGATATTGTAATGGTGTGCTTCTTCTTCCCATTCCCATATATATCTGTATATATCCTATATTATATCCCATAATCTGCTCAGGTGGTAACCACCAGTACTGGTTGTAATGGTGTGTCTGGTCATGAGAGCTCACTCCAACTCACGCTGGTTTTTGGGGAGACAGATAGCAATACAATAGCCAAAGTTTAGAGCAACGCATCCGCCTAATCAAGGTCTGAGTCAAGCCAACTTTGGAAGAAACATTTGCAGTTGACATACAGATCCAGCTATGAGTCAATTACCTTACTTCTTAAATTGTGGGACCCGTTGAGGTCTACTGCACAGAAGTGGGCTGCATGCCAGGATCTCACCTGGAGTAGACATAAGGTTACTTCTCAAGTAACTTCTCAAAGAGAACTCTTACTGCATCTGATAACTCAGTAAGTGACTTGGGAAGAAGCATGTTGAAACTTCGAAATCTCAGCTAGGTGATATAAAGGGTTGAATGCGCACATATAATCCTTTAGACATAAACTGTTGACCAAGTCTGGGACTAAGCTGGATTCAGCTGCACCTAAACTCCCTTCTGAGAAGGGGTTTAGAAAGCAAGGGGATCCTTTCTGAACTTCAAAACTCAGCGGGAGGGTGCCTGTGATAGTTTTGTCTGACCCTATCAACTGTACCTTACCACCAAATCTTGTTAAACTACTGTCCTATTTACAATCAAACTTTGTTAAATCACACTGGTTTATATCAGTTAACATATTGTTACTTCTCTCTTATGAAGTGCTTAATCTGTGACAGAAATGCACTTAGAGCACACTCAGCAGTTATAGTGTATTTGGTACATTCTAAGTAAATATCCGTCTGTACAGATTACTGCAAAACTCAGCTATGTTCAAAGATCTAATTCACAAAAAAATTGCATATAAACATGTTAGGGTCTCCCCCCCCGCCATGTGGTCCTGGGAGAGGGGCCCTGGGGGGAGGCACAGGGTTTCCCTGCCCCTGGTCAGCCTCGTTCCCCATTGGTTGTTTTGTGTTCCCCTGCGCGGGCAAGGACCCTCGGGTCCCGCGATTGAGCAGTTCCTCAGCAGAGCTCCAGCCATGTGGTTGGAGAAATAAACATCTCTCTGAAACATCTATGAAGAATCGTTCCATAGATATTTCTTTTCCACAGGCCTCATTGTCTGATACGCGCGTTGCAGTTTCCCCACTGTAACATAAACATCTATAGTGCTAATTGTTACAAAGCAGTTCTACTGAACAGTGCTGGTTAGCTGGAACCAGAAATGGTTCTGTTCTTAATAAGGTTGTTCCAGGAAAAGTGAATCCACAAGTAGCTACTCTTTTTCATTTCCTCCATTCTCCTCTGTCTGAAGCCAAATCTGCTTGGCACTGCAGCAGCTGGCTTCCAAGATAAGGCTGTGAGATCTTGCCGAAGCATACTATGGTCTCTGCGTATGCACAGATGTCAGCAGCATTTCTGCAGTGCAGGGATCCCTCTGTAGTGGCTTGCGTCTTGACAGTGCTATGCATTCCTAGACCCTCCCCTTATGCAAACCCAGACTAATCACAGAAACATCACAAAGAGAAATGTGGAAGTTTGAAAGGCCAATGCCATCAAATTCCACAGCTTCAATAGCTCCTAGCATAACCCTGAGCAGTGAGAATACATTGACCCTAGCAACAGGTTTGGTATGCTGGTCCAGAAGACAGTATTAGTATTCTAAAGACTGTCAGTGCAATATCTATATACTGGTTTAAAGAAAATTAGTGACTTTAGTCAACAAATGAGCTTAAAACGTCTATTGCCAAAGTTTATGTGCGACATAATTCTACAGATTCATCTTCAGTGGCCAGTATCCATCTCACCCACATTTTTAAAATATCCCCATTCACATAAGGCATTTTTATATAGATATAAAATAATAAAATGTTGAACAAATTCTTACAGTTCATAATATATTGGTGGTTTCTTCCCAAAGCAACACAAATTATAATGTCAAAACACTCATTTTGATAATGTAGAAAAAGCAGGGATTTTCATTTTAGTCCCTCAATAATATAATTATATCTGCTTTTTCTGGAATTCATTTGAAAGTTGATGGTCTGAAATCCTAATCTTGACATTTTTTTTAAAGTCATTTAAAAATAAACCTCTGTGATTCACTTTTGCAGAGACGCAAGTTTCAAAACATGAATAAAATGGAGTCAAAAATCAAATAGGAAACTTTTTTCTTTTTAAAAAGAAAAAAAAATTGATGATATTATTTTGGGGCCTGGATCTTTATCTGAATACCTGACAACTTGGAGGAAGGAGATTTCTTTCAGGAGTAAGTTTGCATGCAGGCGTATGTCTTTCTTTGAGTTCCCTAGGCCCAATTTCATCATATGTTACAGTACGTTTTACTTTAAAACAACGCTTGGAGGCAATAAGTAGTTTGAAGTTGATCAAAGGTCTGTGCTTAAGATATTCCAGCTCCAGTATTTACTACTGTATATTCAGAAAAACATAACAGTAAAAACCAGTCTAATGTCAGAATGCGATAACTAGGATATAAGTAGAAATATTAGTGAAAAGAACCTAATGAGAAAGGAAAAAAGAAAGAGTATCATCCACAGAAAAACCGCTGTGATTTCCCAACACTGATAAATGAAATTTGCTTTGGGTAAATAAGAAAGAGGAAAAAAGTCAGCTTGTGTTTCTGGGGTGGAAAAGAACAGGCCATCCAGCACAGGCACTGTGTGTGGCTCTGTTAGCCATCAGCACCAGAAAGAAGACATTTTCTTGGTCTTAGCCTCGGGTAAACTGCAGAGGCTATTCAGTTAACCTCACAGACTACCTTAGAAACTAGAACAGCTAAAGAGCATCTGGAGTATGATCTTATTGCTCTATTTTTTTCATAACTTTGTTGCAAATTCCACATTTTCATTTTTCAAGTAAACTTATTTAAATTCTTGCGTATGAAACCAACTTTGCATCATATGACGCACATGGGCGAAGTAGTCTTTAACATCAAATTGTGCCACTTTCACTCTTGCAATGTCCTGGAAGAGGTCCAGCATGTTAAGAGAACACAAGTGTGCCTCTGGCTGTACTGTAAAGGCCAGTAGACATTAGCAATGTGGGTGACTTGTGCTGAGGACATCAGGGCCACCAGTGAGTATGTGGCACCCATGAGTGCTCTTCACATCTGTTATGCACTGGCTGCTCAAGGGCTCTTCAAGAAACAGGAGAAAATAGAAAGAATAGAGCAGTCACCCCACAAGAAGAAATGAAGAAATGGCGAAGAGAGAGGGCCTGGAGTTAACAAACAATTCACAAGAGATTAAGAGATGGCAGAGACAAAGATGAGGTAGGGCAGAAGGGAAGGACCAGCCTGAACCCAGGCGGGCTTGCATGAAGATAAACTGGACGAAATTTCACAGGGTACGGGGAAGGGTATTGTAGGACGAAGGTATGAGATGGGAATATGAGGCTCATTGTCACCAGGGACAATCTCATGAAACCAAGCAAGGTATGGAAAGAAATGAAGATCAGTTTATCTGCAGTGGAATTTTATTACTTTGCAGAGCAAGATGGCAGATCTTAGCAATCTCAGGCAGTCTGAGAAGCAGCAAAAAAAAAGGTATCAGTGACGAACTGTGGAACACCTTCTTAGAGAGTAACCTTATCTTACTGGGTAATGCCTGTGCAACAAGGCACACAGTTTTCTGCGGTCCAGTATAGTTGCTTAGAGGAACTTCTAACAAAAATGCAAAAGGAGATAAATAGAACATTTCTTCGCTTGACTTCAATGTACTGGGAAATTACATAGAGAAAACAATGGCAATTGATAAAAAACTATGAGGCAACAGAAGATTTCCAGCAGAAAGAAATAATTGCCGAGAATTACTATGCAAGTATGTAGTCTGCCACAGGAACTGTATATAAGTATTCATTTTAAAAAGCCCAACTGAAACATTCACAAACTAAGTGCAACCAGCTTGAACAACAAAACAAGAGCTTTAGTAGCAGCACGGGTTGACAAACTGGATATTATAATAAAAACCAGTGGCCTACACTCACGACTAGAATGCAGGTGCTGGGGAATATGCACTGTTCAGTCATCATATGATCAAATTGGTAAAAATAGTTGTGAGCATCTTAAGTTAATTATGTGGTATTCTGCAGAATGAATCGTGAAACAGAATCCTTTTGGGTCTAAATCATCCAAAGGAAGAAGAATGAACAAAATTATATTGTTGCAGTCCTGGGAATGAGCCATGGGCCAGTACAGTAAGAGTGGGGAACAGAGCTCTTGTTAACATTATTAAAGGCAGAAATCTGACAGGAACAGTCTCATTTGAAAGACCTTAATTTCCAGATAGAGGTTGGAAAGCAACTACGACTTTCTGCCAGGTGCAGTAAAAAGGTCTGGAGTCAATTTCATGAGGCTCTGAAGAAACATAACAAAAGCAAACACAACCCAAGCTTTAAATGAACCCCAACTGAGCTCCCTCTCCGAAATTTGTGAAGCTAAATTAACCACTTGGGCACTTAAGAATGAGCAAGACTTCTTCACTCACATGCCTTGACCTGTGAAAAAAAAACATTTAAAGAAACAGATATATGAAGGGAATAATTTGCTACAGGCTTCAGTAAGAGCAGTAATGTTGACCACCAGGGTGAAATTGGGATGTGTGGGAATGGTAGGGGAAGCAAAATTCAGAATTTAAAATAGTCTACTTCAATATCACATATTCTGCACTTCAAAATTTCTCAGAAACAGATACATTAAATTCTAGTGTAATAAATTACCATACAGGAGTTTTATTTTGTGAGGACAACATCTCCCTTTAAATGGAACATAAAAAAATACATAGATTTTCTAAAGATGAATCATGCCAACATATCCCAGGCCTTTGTTTGATATTTAAAGGCACGAGGGATGTTAGAGGAAGTACAAACCTACCTCTGAAATTTCCGCTACTTTGTACAAGTACCCTCACATGAATTTTCTAAAGGGTGCTGAGCATCCCTTGCAAAAGAAGGATCCACAATTCCAAATCAGTCAAGGGTGTAAGTATCCACCACATAATATGCTGGATCTATTTGTCAACTGCTAAAGCATTTGGACAGAGCAATTAAGCATTTTTAGGAATTGAATGACATTTAGTAAGAGAAAACACAAGGCTATGTGTGCAGAGCTTATGGCAGTTTTTCCTTCAGGGTTTAAAATAGGCCTAAAACTATCTACCTTGAACACAGTTTGTATGGAAACAGAGCCCCTCTTTACACAAGCTGAGACATTTCTTAGGGACAGGGTCATCTTCATGTCATGCTCTTTCTTTAATTAAGGTCTTGATTTATTGAAGTGCTGCTTTTAATAAATTCCACTTGATATATGTGTATGATCTGGACAAGAACTGATGGAGGCTTCTGATGAAATGCAGCTTGTCAGGAAATGTACAATTAATACAAAGTCCTTCAACAGGAATGCCTTTTTCTCAGTAAATAAAATTTTAAGATCACGATAGTGTCCAGGTTTTCTTTCTCCTTTTTGACCTGGTTTCTGTTGACAACAACAAAAAATAATTTGAGAATTCTCATAAAATTAGGAAATTGCCAAACTGTAATGAACAAATTTCTATATTGCCATTGCCAAAATTAACAACTTTTTTAATTAGGAAAGCTATTGCTGTTGGGAGTTGTTGTTGGCATCCTATCTTTACCAAAACAGAGAGGAAACAAATTTCCCTCTCTGGCAGGGTTAATGGTGTAAGTGAGGTGACTGTGAGAGGTTCAGGCATGACTACTACAACCAAAAGGAAAGTCTTGTGCTCTTATCAAAGTTCACATTTCAGAAAGAGATCATCTTCCACTTCAGCACCAATTAAGCTTTTTGCCACAAGTATACTGTTGCAGAACTTTATTTCTTTGGTGTTAAGATACTTATTTCTCTTGTAACTTCAAATCAAAGTTTATAATGCAAAATTTGTTAGCTAATTTTTTTGGTACTCCAAAATAGTTTTTTAATTGTTTTTTTTCCCCATCCTTGTGTTTACCCTCCCTACTCTGCCCAAAAGAAAGCAATCTCTCACATAACATTTCAATTCCTTCAGTTCCTTCACTAATAATTCCTTTCTTCATTGTTTCTCTTCATCATTCTTGAACAAAGTTCTCCAGATTTGAATACAGCACTCAAACTAAGATTTCCACAGATGTTCTGTCGATGACTTTGATACTGGCATAACTTTTTGCAAATTCCCAATTCACCACTGTACATTTGTATTTTAGTAACTGTTTTGCATTGACAGCACATAGTCCTCTTGCACTGAACAAGTATTTCTAGCTCTTTCTCAAAAACATTTTACTGCTAAACTCCTAGTTGCTACCAGATGTTGTTAATACTGTTTCTTTAGGTTACTTAGTTACATCCAATCTCTGCAGGACCTCAAGGTTCTCTTACGCTTTAACGTGGTATCATGTTGTGTTAGTGATGACTCCACCTTGGATAATTGGGACTTTTATTTTAGCATAACCCTAGTATTCTTCCAAATGGGAAGATTGAACTGACATCTTTAAACAAGATAAATCCCTAAACAAACAAAATCAAACCACAAACTGTTGTCAGTACTAACTCTTTGTAACTCTTGCCACTTTTAATGGTTAACAGGTATTTGTTGTTGACCCTCTGCAAACCAGTTTCTCACCTTCTTTACAGTTCCTGCAAAGATGTTTAACCCCAAGGCAAGATAGAAGAGATACAGTTCAGAAAAATATCTGGTAGAAAATACATGGAAGTATTTGGTTGGTTTCACGTATCTTCCTTGGGTAAACTTTTGCTGTGTTTTATACCTTTTTCTCTTTGTTTCTGTCTCTTTCAGGTAAAAATCCAAATCAAAATAGTTAATCTGCTTAGGCTGAGAAACGCATTGATGCCACTATGTTACTTTTAAAAACTAAAAAATTCGTCCAAACTGTCGTACTGGGCTTTGGTACATGGATGCAGTGGTCCATTCAGAACTTTAGGCTCTTTACACATTCAGAGACTACATAAATATTTAGGCACTCACAGGAGAAAAGGGTGGCAACTGGGCACTTAAGAAAAAAAGTGGAAATCCAAAAAGCTTTACTTGGCTGATATATAACCCTGGAATTACATAAGTAACTTAACTTAAACAACAGTTCAATAACATACCAGAAGGTTTTTGCAGCTGCACCTCTAACTCAGAACACTCTTCTTCCAAGGGGATGGGGGCTGGCACTGAAATGCAAAGGCTAAATGTGCCTCGTATCCATTCCCTGATGGAATGAACCAGAACTTGTATTCTGATCCCTTTCTCTTTCGTGTATTTTTAACAGAAAATTTCCCTAGGTTGCATAATTACATCATTTGCCTTTTCAAAATGTGTCTTACAAGGAGCTTTTGTTTGTTTGGAGAGGTAGGGTATGGCTGATGTGAGTTTTTCTCCACTGTACACGTTATGTTGCTAAGTGACATTTGGCAATGAATATTGCATGTTGCTCCTGTTTCTCTGAGCCAGCAGCATTTTGTTGCTATGTTCCAGATGTCAGTGTAGTGAGATGTCATCCCTATAAAGATCTACATTTGAACTGGAGGAGAATGAATGATTGGCAGTGTCTTCAACAGCTTTATTGGTATCAAAACTGATATTAGTTATGAAACCCATTTTATTGGCAACTTCTAAACAGAATTTCTCAAAGCTATTGAGGTCTTTTATGTTTTGAATAATGGGACCAATATAAATCTACTTTTAAAGACATATATTTCCTGAAATAAAAAAAATGGGAAACTTCTCTGTTGTTTTTAAAATTCCTGTTTTCAGTATGAAAAAAATAGGTTAGGAATTCATAAAAGACATGCACACACTACAACACAAAAAAGGTATTGAAGACAGCTTATATTTCATAACCATGCTCTGAAAATAAGTACGTGGGTAGATATTTTGATCTCTCTGAAATTTTATATATGATAACTATCTCATACTGTGAATTTGGCTCCTTATCCAGATGCAAAATATTCTACTTTTCCAACTCTTAAGCAGCTTGGGGCATGTGTGATATCTTATGCAATGCATATCCTTTTATTTAAAGACATACTCATAAACATGCTGAGTCCTGTGACCCAAAATGTATGTTGTGATTTTTAAAATGCTCCCGTGCCATCATCATGATATAAACAGTGACTCAAATAGGTGTACTTCTCCAACACCAATCTTTGCATTACAGCTATGGGGCTATCAGAAAACAGACAAGCAAGTAAAAGGGTTATCCAAAAGCAGAAGAGCACTTATTTGAAGTCTTGACTGAATCCTTAGTTCCTATCCTTACACAAAAAAACCAAAAAGAATATTAAAAAGTGTCATTTTTCTTCATCTTCCTGGCTACATACTGGCAATCCAGTCTCCTTGCTCTTTGAGTCTGCCCTTTCACCACCTCAGGAGGTGGTGCAACTTTCCTCAGGCTTTCTCACACCATACTCCAGCACTTGACCTGTCATCCATAGGGCTGTCACAGGGGACAAAAACTGCTGCTGAACTTTATATTTGATGCAAGAGTCAGGACACTCAAACAAGTCTCAGTGAAGTTTTCAGCACTTTAAACTATAAAATGCATGCTTAGCTTGGCACCTGGAGAGCAGACCTTTTAATTTCATCTTATTGTTTGTGGTCATGAAGTTGAGTATATGAGAATGTCACTTCTGCCAGACCAGGGCCCCTCAGCTGTAACCTAGCCAAGAATACATAACTGGGCAGAAACGTCTTCATGTGAAGTGCTGTGGGGAGTCTTCTTTTCCTTCTATTGCCTCTAGATCTGTAACAGATGACAAACGTATCCATATCTCTTTGATCACTACAAAAATAAATGTGTTTGTCTAAAGTCTATCATAGAGCAATAAAAGAGTATTTTAAATGTGCTCAATGCAAAATCTCATCAGGAAAGAAAGTGGAATGAACCATTTGCTTCATGCTCTTTTTCTATAAAAAGTCTTGTTTCTTGGAAGAAACTGTGTTTAAGAGAGCAAAAAGGTACATAAATTGACCAATTTAGCAGCACTGGTCAGATTAGGGAAACAGTAACAAATTCTTATTCTCCTGATTTAGAAAGAGATAAAATGTTCTGTTTTCCTGGAAAACAACATAATTTAAGTGAAGATAATACAAATTAATGGTTTAATAAGAGAAAGGGTAAAAAAAGAGATTGCTGATATTGTGACTGTGCTTGCAGACCAAAATACCTTTCTTTAAATAAATGTGGGTAAGGGATTGACATTGTGTGGCTCATCTAGGGAGTGCATCATAATTTGTGCAGGTGTTGCAATGCAAAGGGCCAGCCTCTGTGAAGTGATTTGTTGCTTGACATACTATTAGGTGATTGCCCAGACCTTAGTCTTTAAACACACCAATGAAATTCATTGGTCAATGTTTGCTTGTTCTTACATGCAGAGGTGTGTAGAGTCTCTCATGAAAAGCCTTATTTCTTCTGTCCAATTAGAGATTCACACCTTCTGCTAAGGGGTTTGTCTGTTTAGTTACTGGCATCAACCAAAAGATGTTTTAGTTCTGAAAGCTGATCTTCCCAAAGGAAATCTGGAATAACTTCTATATCCATTACAGACAAGAGGGGTCAATAATTCACCGTCAGAAAATGAGCTTTGTTTCCTTTGATTTTTCTGGTTTAGGGTCTACTTTATTTTTGCTATATTGTCAAAATTTCTTCTTTCCAACTCCATAATTGCAAGCCACAGTGCAACTAAAGAACAGCTCTTGGCCAACCTCTTTGGAAGATTTTGTTCTGCTGTATGGATTACCTTTACCCAACAGTGAAGCACACCATTAAATATATGTAAATGCCTGTAGGCAATGAACAAAGTGGTAACTTTAACCTATAATTGTGTTGTACCGCTGTTTTCTCTCCACATTGCTATTTTACAAAGGAAACGTTTAGATCCAAAACCTGACTCTGCTGTAGAGTGACTCCTGGGACCAGGGAGCTAATACAGTTCTAAGTATAATGCAGGGATTGGATGGGATAAGCAACCTATGAATGTCCTATTGAGAAACATCAAATCTTGTATATCTTGAAGCTTAACTGGTTAGGCTTCAAAGAGGAAGTGGCAGTCAAGAACTGTCTTTTTTGAATAGTCTACTGGTAGATTACAGTGACCTACATATTCAGAAAACTTAGTTTATTCAGGCTTTGCACCCAGCTAAAAATGACACAAGTGAACTAGTGATTTTGCATCAGTGTTTAACAACTGCAGTAAACTAAACTCTGGCTAATGGATTTTCTAGGTATGACAGCCAACCTATCATATCATATTATATTTGAATTTTATTAATTGTATTTAAATAACTACTGGAATAAAGCACTTATAAATTTTAACTGCTATAAATACTGTTGCATTGTAAATAAGTTCCCTGTTCCTAAACAGACAAGTAAATCAAGCGAGGCCCATATGAGTCAATGCAATAATAATATCTCCACTAAACTTTAGATGCTCATTATTTTTAGAATTCAAGTTTTCCATCCCTTGAGAACCTTATTCCTACATCCTAAATCAAAATCACCAAACACATCCCAAGTTTATTCTTTAAATATACCCTTCATTCCTTCAATACTGACAAAAAGAACATTGCTTCAAAGCCGAGCCAAAAACCAAAACACTACTTATTCCAAAAGTGAAGTGAGGGAAATAGATTCTTGTTCAGGAATTTGTCCAACTAGAATTGAGTGCAGTACAGCTGCAACATAATAAAAAGCAATGCTGGAATCCATGGCTAGCCTTTCCTCTGTGCTACAGACAACGCCAGAGCTCTTAACTCTTCAGAGACTCCTTGGGAAATGTAACACAATGGTCACCTGGCCACTAAATCCTAGAATATTATGTATGTGGCTATGTAAATTCTATCTAAAGCAGCTCTACAATCTACAAGAAATCTAGATGAGATACATTGACAAAACTGAAGTAACTCGAAGAAATTCAAAGATAAGGGAGACAGTCAAAGAGATGGGAGATAGTCAAAGAGAGACATAGACATCAATTTTATTTGAGTTTAAAATTCTGAGAGGTAACTGTTTTACATGTTTGGCCATAGTGCATGTCACCACACAGGATGAAATAACATGGGCACTCTCACTGTGGGTCTTCATAATTTATTCCTTGTTTGGTGAAAATTTCCCCGAATCATTTTAGTATGTAATGGTGGTTGTGTTCCAAGGCATTTTGGAGGAGCAAAAGAGCAAAGGAGGGAAGCAAGAGCATTTGAGGTGGAACGGCATGTTACGTTGTTTGTTCTGTCCTTTGATTGTGCCTATTTACTTAGGGCATCAGATGCTTTGGTTTGCTTTTCTCTAACATGCAATTATTGTGGGAAAGCTACGTCAAGTAAGTGAGTATTTTCCTTTGATCAAAAAGGCGATGAAATATGTGGTCATTCTGATGTGTTCTGGGGCTAAGCTCCCCAGCACAGCTGCTGATCAAACTCTCATGAGTCCCACAGATAATTCAGATCCCTGGTACAAGGTTGTTTTAAGGAAAATTGACTGATTCAATTGATTGAATTGGTCTTAGAATTCATTTCTTCTGAGGGCATGCCATATCCTTAATTTAATTTAGAAGATATTTGTTGGCACCTGTAATAAACTTTAACTGCAATTTCAAGGTCCTGTTTTTGACAGGCTTTGGGAGGTTTTGTAAATATTTACCACAAAGGGACTTGAATGAAAGAACTTCATCATCAGGACTAAACGACAGAAAGTGCATATTTCAGCAATATGCATTGAATAAAGGGAAGTGAGATGTTTTTACTACAGGTATTTACTGCTTAGGTATTCAACACATCTGATACAGACAAGATGGTGTCAAAACACATAGAACTATTTCAAGTTTAGTATATACGAAGTCTTTACATTTTAGTGGCTGGCATCCAGTAGTCTTTAACTGAGAAGTGGCACAACTTTTTCAGAATAGCTTTCAGAAATGAAATGGAAATGAAGGAATATGGGAAAAAATCTTGACTGGAGTTTATGTTGATCTGTTCATGATAAAGACAAGAAAAAACTTTGTCATCTGCTGTAGAATAGAAGTGTTGATGGTGGGCCAAAGGGATTCCAGGCTTCCTGAGAATATGAACAGATTTCTTTTGGAACTGTTATTTGTTTCTTAGTCTTGAAGTGGGTTTTGGCACAGAACTCAGACCATCAGGGATGTAACTCTGACACACAGTGATCTTATAGCTTTGTGCTTCAGAACTGTCCTTGAGTGTTTTACGTCCTACTGGTTATACTGTAGATTGTCTGCTCCACAGCAGTGGCCCAGAACCATTGCTACTTGACTGGAGATAAAGCACATAGTTCTTGAGGATGAAAAATATTAAAATACATGGTACTTAACTTCAACAGAAAATGAAGGAAGGTGCCATGTCTGCCCACAGTAATTACCAATCAGATATATCTCTATTCGTGTTGCTACTGTTATTACTATTAATAACTTTATTGTTCAAAGGGATCAAAATCACATTATGTTTGAAATAGTACCAAAGAGAAACAAAGACCATCCTAGTCCAAGAGAATCTCTAACTGGGACACAGAATTCAGTAACACATGAACAAATAGACTAAGGTGCTTATCAGGTGCAATGGAGTCACCGGTCTAGCTCAGGGCAAGGTTATGCCTGAGTGCATTGTAATTGAATGGGCAAGAGTGCAGATGATCTGAAGATGGATACATACAGAACTCTGGTTCATGAATGTCATTCCAACAGGTCAAGACTTCATAGATGATTTGATGATAAATCAGTTAGATACAAGCTATAGGTATGGCAGGCAAAGAAGGAAAGAAAGGAAGAAAAAACAGAACCTTCTTTCTATTCAACCATGCTATGCCAAACTCTATCTTGCTGTAGTACTTTGAAAGCTGTTTTAAATTAACTGTAACTATTTATGCAGCTACAGTCTAAAAGATTTTTAACATATTTAACACTTTCTGTAAAAGGTGCTATATCATTTATCATTTCAGAACACTTGAAATTGATTAAACATTTCACTTGAGAAGCTACTTCATTTTATTTTGTATTTTAATTTATTTCACTGCATAATTAATTTGTAATCAAGACTTGTTTTGATTTTCCTAACTGTATTTTAAAACCAACCGTGAAGCAATAATTTGTGGATGGCTTGCAAAATAGTAAAAATGTGTTCCATTAAGAAAAAAATTGAAGTTAGTATTGTGCAAATTTCATGCACCACAGAATTAACCATTCTTTAGTAAGACTTCTCAAAGCATGATCAAAGGATCCCAAAGGTCAAGTGTTGTGGGATGGTGGTAAAGTTTTAAGGTCTGCAAAGTCAAGAGAACATGAATGACTACATAGGCACAAATGACCACCTTATCTCACATAATTGCCTCTTAAAAAATTTGACTGGACATTTAATGTAGTTGTGCTTGTCAAGATTCATGTCAAGATGAATCTCCTCCAAGAATGCATGCTCCTTGCATTGTTTTTAATAAAAATATATGTAAATCTCACTCAATTTAAAATTATGCAACAAAATGTCATCACATTTCTCACATCTCTTGTCCTTATTGGGAGTGTACACAGGCAGTGTCTAAAGTTAAAATCCCTTTTGAATTAAAAATAATGTTTCATTTATTCTCCTGTTACAAAAGAAAAAAACAAAACAAAACAAAACACAAAAGAAAAAAACCAAAACACAGACCAACTTTTGCCTCTAAGTTTTGCACAGAGTTGATTCTCACCAGAAATCTTGGCAAGTGCATCTTTTCCAAGAATACGTGCTCAGTGCCATTTGTCCATTAGTCTTACTAGAAGAGAGCAAACATTGTACCACTGAGTCAACAGGTCAACAGAACATTTCTAACTGCTCCAAAGAGATAATTGACCAGCTGAAAGTGTAAGTTAACACCAGAACTGAGATCACCAAGTAATGTGATCTCATACTGAATGTGAATATTTGTCTGATTTTGGGGGGTGAGTTGGAATGAGTATAAGCCAAGTTTTGATTACCAAGGGCTACGAGTGGGGAAAGGGAGTAGGGAGAGAGGCCCAAAGGAGTAAGTTTAAATAGACATTAAACGAGATCAGCCATTTATATGACTTTCCTGTACAGAAATCAGGAGGTTGGAAGTAGAAGAGGGAGGATAGAAAAAGGTCAAGTCCCCCAGTGGATTGTTTAAAACTTGTTCATTTTCTTCCATAGTGCTTGGGAAAAAGAGTGAGTGCAAAGTCTTCACTGCCTTTATTTAGGTTCTCTCTGGCTTCAAAGATTGGCAAGTTCTTACTATATTTCTACTAAGCAGACTGCTTTTCAGGCAGGTTTTCTCAAGTTCTTGCTTTATGAGTTTTGGAGAAAGATTCTGGCCAGAGATGTTCAGAAGAAAAAGTGTTTGCAGTCTTTGGAGGTTGTTAATTCCTGGAAAAACTTCTGGCAAACTCCACCTCACCAAAATTTCACAGAAAATGTTTGCTAGAATTTGACCAGTTTAAATGAGTTTCTTGTGTTGGTGTCTTTACCTAGTGGAAGTTCGAATCGTGCTTGGTTTTACACACAAAGTCAGGAAATACTGCCAATATATACAGCCCTCTTCTCGCCGAAATATTTTATTTATTTACTCTGGAGTCTGAAGACAGCTTAGAGACATGTCTCTTGCCAGTGGTATTTGCAGTGGTATTCAGAGAGTTGTCTTCTAATTTTTAGAGTCAGTTTGCACTTATTTCTTAGACTCATGTCGAGATTCAATTTTTAGTAATAACTCTCCTAACCTTGTCTGAGTTTTCCACCATTGTTCTGCGTGGTCATTGAGCTGGCCATCACCTTCTAACATTAGAAGGTTTACTAAGTTCCGATGTAAAGCTGCCTTATACTTAGAAAGTAAAGAGGACGTGAACACTGTGAAATCTTTATTTAAAAATATAGATAAATAAAGTACATCTGCATATGTCGTAAGTTATTATAAGGATGGAGGATGGGAAGAGGCACTTTGGAAGAGCAAATCGGCATGATTGTTACAGAAGTAAGTTGAACAAATCTTTTCCAGGACTGTAATAGGCTCCACAATGAAACTAAACAGGGCTTGGCCATGGGCTATGATCTTTAGGTTGCTAAGACTGAGATCTGAAAGCTCTGACCTGTAGCACTTTCTTGTAGATCACCGCAGAAATATTGTCAGAACTGGCATGTACTCATCTCCCCTTGTGTTGAAATAGCCTGAAATGCCCTTGTCCCATGAGCACTGAGGGAGAGATTTTAAATCTCTCAGCCTCTGTATTACTAAGATAAACACACCAATCTCATTCTTCCGTAGAAGAGGCTATCCAGTACTCTTAACAGCCTTACAGACATTTTCTCTGTTTCTTTCAATTTGGATGGGACTTTCAGAACTGCGGCATTTGCCAGTAGTGACAGATTTAACTTATCTCTTGAAAAGGAAACCATTGGTGAATTATATCCTGCGACAGTGAACCCCATACATATTCATTTAGGATGTGAGGAAAGAGCCTTCCAATTTGTCCATCTGTGTGCAACTCATAACAAGTGGTCTTGAAGGTAACAGGCAAACAAGAATTGTCATTCAAGTTTGGCAATCTGGAATGACCCTCTGTAGCTAAGGTCCCACCCTCAAGTTCAGACCAGACCTTTATACTTTAAAATAGGATTTTCATCTGCAAAAAGATAATACAGATGCATTTGTGTGTAATTTTTTGTGGTTAGACTAATATATGCCACATTCTAAAAAGCTTCCTTTAAGGCGTAGTTTGATCATAACTGAAACAAGAACTACATTAAATTCTGGTGGGCATTTCTGAAAATTATTAAAAGAATTCAATTTTTGAAAAAAAAATTATTCTACAAATATTATTTAATAATTTAAATAATAAATTATTCTTGGCTCTTAATTTATATGAAATACATAAATATGGCGAACATCTTTAAATAAGCCTCATATTCAAAATAGTCTTGCCAGTTGCTAACATCTCAGGATCTGTCTCTTTTCTGCTCAAACAGATATTACTTCTAAAAACTTAAAATCCACAAGACAACAGCTCCCTACCAGGAAAATGAACTATCCACCAAAATGGAAAATAAGAAAGAAAGAAGGAAAGAAAAACAAATCTGCTTCACAAGAAGAAAACGAGACCTTTCTAAAGCATTTCAGGATGACCACACACCAAGTGAAAAAAAAAAAAAAAGGTTGAAAATGCCTGCCCCACACAAAGGATAACTTCCCTTGGCAGAACAAAACACTATCTCCTTTTCCTAAGAGCTACTCACTCATCAGTCAACACCACTTTAACTACTTAACACAATTTTTCCACCTTTCATAGAGTACATCACAAGTTCAACACGTACTACCAGCCAAGTAGAATATCCAGTAGGCTATATATAAATACACACACACACACATATATATACATATATACATATATATGCACAGTTACAAACACAAGTGCATATATTCCTTTTTGAGATAAAACGAAAACTAGACATTGACAGCAGGTATATGACAATGTCCATTCTATTATTCATTTAAATTTCCCACTTTTTAAAAGTTTTACATAGAAAGATGTGGAATAGTTGCCTTTCCCATCTCATGTTGCCAGTCACATACAGATACATATACATACACATATGCAAAAAGCTTCATGCAGTCATAGAATCTTCAAAATTAACTACTGGGCAATTGTGACTGTTATTTTTTCTGCTTCTTATAGATGTTATGGTTATAATTAGAATGTAGTGAATATAGATGGAAAAAAAAGATGAAGGGATTGGAAAAAATTTACACTGGTTGTCTAGGGTAAGCAGTGGAATAAAACAAAGGAAAAGAAAGAAAACCAGAGACTTTAGTATCATCACTTTAAGCTGCCTAACTGTGCTTCCCAAAGGAAAGGGATTTAGAGAGGGATTTGAGGCAAAGCAATGAGACAGATTTACAGATATTTTACAGGAAATTTGGCCATCAAAACCACAAGGATC
The DNA here is from genome assembly GCF_009650955.1 of Corvus moneduloides. Taxonomy (NCBI): domain Eukaryota; kingdom Metazoa; phylum Chordata; class Aves; order Passeriformes; family Corvidae; genus Corvus; species Corvus moneduloides. The sequence continues at coordinate 11,380,184 of NC_045481.1, read as the reverse complement.
CTTGTCTGGGAAGTTAACAGGGGGAGCAGGAGTTTGTAATATATGGCAAATGGAAGTAGGCATAAAGAGCTTTGACTCTGAAAGTAGGCAGTTCTCTTATTGATGGAATAAAGAATATAACTGAGGACTACAATGTTGTAGTCACTAGATTTAGTTTAGCATGCTGTAACTTTCCTGAGAGCTCAGCAGGGCTGCTTAGGGCAATGCAACCATTTCACTTTCCTGTAGTCCATTTCGGACAGCCCCATGGTGTTGTTCTGGTCAGCTATCAGCGCTACAACCAGTGATGGCAAAGGAGGCAGAGAAAGGTCTCCCATGAGGGTTTGAGATGACTGTAATCACATCTTGTCCCAGCAACCCTCAGAGGTAGAGAGACCTCGCGGTGTGGGCATGGGGGTCTTTTCTCAGGGACTCAGGGGCGGTCCCTGGGCGGGGTTGGGGTACAGGAACCAATAGGGAGAGCCCAAGGGAGTGGCCCGGACTAAGGGCAGGGGAGAGCAGGAGGGGGAACATGGCATCACGAAAGCAGTGGGTTAACATATCACCACAGTATGAAGCCAGAAATACATGAGAGATACATTAAACATCCCTAAACTTTGAAGCAGGGATATTGTTTTTTCTCCTGCTTCTTAAATGAACATTAGGGGACTAATAGGGGCTGAGAAAAATATACTGTATAGTTTGTCCGGAAAAAAGAACGGTAGAAGGAAAAGACAAACTTTTTAATTGGGGTCATAGTGATAGGACAAGGGGTAATGTCTTCAAACTGAAAGAGAGTAGATTAGATATCAGAAAGGAATTATTAACTGTGAGGTTAGTGAGGCACTGGAACAGACTTCCCAGAGAGGTGGTGGGTGCCCCATCCCTGGGAAAATTCAAAGCCAAGTTGGATGGGGCTCTGAGCAACCTGATCTAGTTGAAGGTGTCCCTGGTCATAGCAGGGGGGTTGGAACTAAATGACCATTAAAGGTGCCTTCCAACCCAAACTATTCTGTGATTCTCTGATTCTGTGATAAGAGTTTCAGCAACCTGCATGGCTGGAAAGCATTATGTCTTGGAAATTATATTTTTGCTAAATTTATACATCACTTGGCTGTGAGGATCTAGATGATAATCAGAGTAGGGATATCAACCACATTAAAGTCCACAGTTAGTGAGGAGAACATAGGGAAAAGGTCTGTGGTAGAAAAATCTGTCATTCAGCCAAATTATGTTTAAATAGTAAATCATTCACAAAGGTGTCAGTTAAAAGTTTATTTAGGACAAAATGAGACAGGAGAAATATATTGGTAGATCTGTGAATCTTCAACAAAGAGATGACAAGGGAGTTTTTGGTTGTGGGTAAAATTACACAAGGCTAAAAACCCTGAATTTCTTTACCAAGTACTGGAGGATCCTCCAGAGGATGTATTAAAGAAATGATTAGAGAAGCAGCCAAGGAAAGCCAGACCTGATGAATCCCAGAGAGATTTCAAGGGCAGCAGAAGCAGAAAGGCCAAGAGAAGTTACGGTTATAGCAGTGAGTCTGAGATCTGGCAAAGTAGATGCCATTAGATGTTGTGGAAAGAATGGTTTCATTTAAGGGCAGAGGAGGGAAGCCAGATTGGAAAAGCTTTAGGAAGAAAAAGTGTAAACAGCATATTCAGAAAGCTTAGAGATGAAAGAACAACTGCAGATGGGCCAGTAGCTAGAGATGGAAGGAGTCAAAAGTGTTTTATTTATGATGTGAGACATTTAACATATGGTATAGCAAGTAGAACAGACTAGAAACCATGAAAACAACAGAGACCAAGAGGTCAAGGAAAGGAACAATGCAGGGGAAGAGAATGGACATGTGGAGATGAAGAACCAGGAAGAAAGAGGGTAAGAGGATGCAAACAGAAAGGAACACGTGAAGCATGTCTGTGTCCAGGACCATGCAGGATAAATCAGCAAAACAGGGGAAGGGTCCCAAGCTAATAGGAAGATGAAATATCATGAAATATCATATCACATGTTTAAAAAAAAAAAAAAACAGAAAGGGAAAGAGGGAAAGAGGGAAAGAAAGAAAAAAGATCAAAAGCAGAACTTGCTAAGACCTTCTGTCAAGAGAAAAAGAGAGTTTAAGCAGAGACTTAAAGATGGTGAGGAGATGGGCAGAACTGCAGGATTAGAGTACAATTAAATTTGAGACAGCACAGCTCTGCAGCTAGACTGATAGCAGAACTGAAAAAGTAAAGTTGAGTGGTGATGAGTATAAAATGCTTTTTTAAATGCAGTAAAAACTATGGTCTTCATATTCAATATTTTCAAACCTCTCTTCTGAGAATTAGAAAGGCCCATTAGAAAGGGCCATTCTTCAGGACAGGATGAATGCTTCATGATAGTTTCTCAGCAGAATTATAAAACTCATTAATTGGCAATGCTATATGAGAATAAGAACATTTATAATAGTCATGAAATCACAAAAAATTCTGAAATTAGCACAGGTAGTTTTATGACATGCATATTTCAGTCACTGAGTTATTTTGTGTAAGCTTAGCCTGAATGATGGCAAGACACATTTCCAGTAAAATATTTCCAGTTGAAAACAGTGTTATTTCCCCACATGGAAGACCCAGCCCTCTCTTTCCATAGCACAGTGTTCCTTAGTGTGGTCTGAGAGTCCTGCAGAGCACACGTGCAGCAGCTGCAAGGCTAATGCAAATCACAGAAGGCAGAGACTGCGACCGTAAAGCGAGATACAGACACCGTTAGCCATGTTGGCTGCATTATGTACCAGATCAGGAAACCAATCCAGGTTAAAACTAACTCAGCAGAAGGTTTATTTTTAAACTGATTCATTTCCCAATCACCTTCACTGACTAGCTGCACAAAGACTTGCAGTTGTAGAGGAAAGGAGATGAATGGGATAGTGGCAGAAGGGTAGGGGAAGAAGGATGCAGTCTTCTTTCAGGGTAATCTGGGCATTTTTTGTCTCTCCTCAAGAACTAAAGTACCTTGCAGATGGGCTGAATAACTACCTAATTTTAGGCTGTCCTAAATTAATAAAATTATGTCTGACCTAAGTTTTCCAACTTCTCTAAACTACACTAGGTTCTCATCTTGTGACATCTTAGACTTATTCCCTGCAGCAGATGAGACAGTTTGTACCTGGCACAAGTGAAACTGAACCCAAGTTTCTTAAATAGCCAGCTCATGCTCAGAGTCAGCCAATTATTTTTTTAAAATTGCCTTTCATTTCCTTAGCTTGCTTACAGTGCTCTTTCTCATAAGTCCCTAATTCCTCTTCTTCCTCAAAGTACTGTCCACCCCTCCCAAACTTAGATTGCAGCCATGCCGTCTTGCTCTTAATCTTGCCTAAGTGCCAGTATTGTTTCTCTCCACCAAAGAGGTGACCTTATAACACAAAAGCACTCAGGAGCCAACACAATTTTATCTGGTTTTCTGTACAAGAGATCTTCTATATCCCATCTCATCTATCATTTCTTCTTTCCAAGTATATGCTCCCTGGCGAATTCACTGAATTTGTAAACTAGAGGTTAGCCCTTGTTTGTAGGGAAAGTAGGAATCAAAAATGATGATTTAACTCATGCCTTCCAGCATGTTTGGGGTCAAAAGTTGTTCTAACTCCTTGCCAGTGAGAAGAGGCAGTGGGGACTGTTAGCACGCACACACTCAACACCACTGGAGAACATCATCTGAAATGTCCCTTTCTAAAGACTCCTTTGGAGAAGCACCGAATCCGCTACAGCAGCAAATTCTGCATGGCCCACAGAAATACACTGCTTTGAATTTGAAATTGCCTCAGAGCCAGGGTGCAGTTGAAGAGGCAGAATGAACATTTGCCCTTTAGTATGCAAGACTTTGTGATCTGAACAGTTTGAACAAGGGCTCAAATCGGTTCTTGCACTTCCCAGATGTTTCTAGATTAAAGGTCTCCCCTTTTCGTCTTCTTCAATCAACACTGGATTGTTTACATGAGCGCTAGTGGCTGAGAGGAGAGACTGCAGAAAGGCTTGTTTGGTAATTCAGTGGGCAAAGAAGGTGCTTACCAAGGGCTTCTATGTCCAAGATCCAGCCATTTGTCTGGTAAGCCTTTGTCCTGGGGTGACTGTGTGATACTGTATTCCCTATCGTCTTCTTACTGCCCAGACATGAATCCCGTACCTTTAAGCTAGGTCCTGGAGAGGGGAGGAAGCCAGTGGAATTCTTTCGGCGGCTGTGTTCAAAAACACGGATAACTCACTCACTCTCTTCCCAGCTCTCGGCTCTGCAGCCGGGAAGAGAGTTGCATTCCTTTGCTTTTTAGCTAGCTTCTTGTTCATTTAGCTGAGGCAATAAGTTTTCCTGGGACTGTGGCTTCTTCTTCTTCTGGAACTGTTCAGCTTTGCTCCAGTCCAGAACACCATCACTGGGAGGCCCCACACCGTGGCCTGGAGGGGTCCACGCCACACCCCAGCTCCAGAGAGAGCAGAGCCACACCTGCAGAAAGGACTCTGAATCTACCAGGTCTTCTCCACAATGAGAAAGTTTATTATCTAACATTATTCATTTTTTTCTTTCCTTTGTGCCTGTGTGCACCTTGCTTGTTAAATAAACAGGGTTTTTTTTCACTTTCCTCCAAGAAATTCCTTTCAAACATGTGGGGGACGGGCTGCTGAAACCTGCCTTCCATTAGAGGATACATTCATCTCAGGATGTTTCCTCCTAATTTGTCTCAAACCAAGACAACCTTCTTGGATAGCACCTTTTCTCTAAATCATTTCCTCAGAAAACAAAAATGGGATGATGTCATTTTTGCTCTTATTTCAGACAACATAAATGTTGGAACACCTAAATCTTTCACAAAAAAAACCCAAAACAGAGCAGCAATTGTGTTTTAGCAAGTCCTGCCTGGAGCCTTCAGTTTGGAATCTTGTTTGAAAATGCTGACCTGTGCAACTCTGTCTGTTTCATGAACAGGACAAAGTCTGCCCAACAGATGAACTCTGTAGGTGTCAATTTTTGCTGATCTGGGTTTTTTTCTAAACTGTTCTATAAAGCTTTAAAAATGAGATAATTTTGCACTTACAGAAATTTAAAGTGAAATAACTTTCACCTGAGAAATGTCTTTGACTCTTTATGCTTCTTACAGATCTGGTCTCCCTTTTCAGCTGGCAGCTCCATAATGCCCAATAAATTCTCTGTCTTCACATACACATTGACAAGTGAGGTGTAACTCATTGCAGACTGTAGAGAGCAGACATGTTGGTCTGGATGGCCCTTTTCTTAAAAAAGACTGCAGGGAAATGTCCCTCTGGTTCATTAAATTAATGAACAGGTAGAATGATTTGTGAGAAACAACTGTTTTATAGGACCACCACCTGCAGTATAGGCTGGATCCCACAATGTGTAAGAAATCCAGAACATTTCAGATTAATTTCTTGACATTTCATCCTTGTCCTGCACCCCATCCAACACAGAACATATTCAAAATTAACATTCTGGCGACACACTGCAGCCATGGGAAATTGGACCACAAGTCATGCCAGATCTACTGACAGCTAATAAAGTACTCCACAGCACTGCAAAAGATGTATTTTCTGTGTCTGAAGATCAAGTAGCTTGGTCTGGGTTTTACTAAATAGTGCTGAACTTTTGGCTGTTTATTCCCAACTCTGTGATGTAAGCTGGCCTCCCTGGGAGCCAGACTCCAAGTGCGGCAACCATTCTGTACACATACACTGCATGGAAAGAGTTACCTAGTAATAAAAAACATATGAAGCTCTGAGATCAGTTCCTCTTTCTCCCTCCCCAGGTGTTCCTTCGTGGTTGTGATTTGTGCACAAGTCTATAGAAAATGTTGCATATACAAGCCAAGATATACAAGGATTTTAGGCTCCCAACCCCTACTTAAGCATCTTACTTTGGGATTCTATAAAAGAATGGGGAACCCAAATACCTTTGTAGGTCTGGCCTGCAGGATCCAGTTTGAATGTCAGGAGAGTGAGGTTTCATATGGCTGCTCACCAGCCAACAAGCACCCTGAACTTTCAGCCCACTGGATTCCATTCTGGAATCACTTGGTATTCAACTAGCTCTGGTTTTATTACATGAATGCATTAATGTGTTTCATATATAATTAAAATTTTAACATTTAACATATATAATCAACATTTTAACACTCACAAACTGACCACTGCTTTGGATCCCCTGTTTCAGAACGTCTCTATCCCAAGACACTCTTTCAAATCTTTTACCCAGCAACCTTATCAGAGAATGTCTTTTATTAAACTTTCCCTTATGATCTACATTTTTCCTTTGTAAAACCAAACAAACACAAGCACTAGATCTTTAACTGGTGGTGGAGTTTGGCCTTATTCCACTGACAACACTGTAGCTACACTGTTATGCACCAGTTCAGAATTAAAACCACTCAACCTGCGTTGAGGTACCTACGTTTCTGAGGTAAGGCAGGTTTGCTGCATCAGAAATGGATCTGAGAATTAAGACTGTTTGCAATATCTGGAAGTTCTTTCCTGAAGTCCTTAACAGAACTTGATTTCCACAGGAGCTTTCTGGAAAGATTTTTCTTTTTTTTTTTTTTTCTTCTGATCACCAATACACCCACTGACACTTGCAATTCCTTCTCCCTTCATCTTGTAAGCAACTTTTGCAAGAGTATTATTCAACCCCTCAAAATGTGTAGCATCATTTATCTTAACAAGAATGTCATCAAGACCTTTCAGGCTTCTATCAGAACCACCTCCCTTTTTCATTAGCAAGCAACATATAGTTCATTTTTTCAGCTCTATGTATGTGTAGCTTATTTTCTTACTTTGCTTATGGAAAAGTCACTGGGCAAAATCCATCACTTCCTAAAATCACAGTATATCATCTCATCCACTTTTCTTTAATCACTGGAAGAGTTCTGTCATGCAGATAGAACCGACTTTTTGACATTATTTTCCTATCAGTCCTGCAAGGCATTTTGGTTTGGTTTTTTCCCCTTATATGGTTCCTTACAGAACCTGTGCATCAGAAACAGAACTCCTTGCTGCATGATTGTGTTCATGATAAAGGTTACAGGTGTCCAAGAGGAACCAGACAAAATAAGGAGTTATAAATGCCCTGTAGGTTACTAAACACAAAGAAATACTTGAGCCGCTGGTCACTGAAGATTGGGAGAGTATGCTGAAAAACTGTTATTTTAAATATTCTCCATTTCTATTATCTTACTGAGTACCCATTTTTGGCCACTGCAGGGGAAAAGATAGAGAACTCAATGGAGGTTTGGACTAACTCTAAAAAGATCAGTCCTGTCATATACATTGATTCTTAATAATGTGTATCGGTAATTTCTAGGAGGCAAATTTAAGCTACAGAGCCAGTAAGATGGACAATGTCTTTTCCAGCTTCTATGCCCATAAATTCTCAGAACAATCCCTGATCTTTGCAGATTGCTTTAGCTAGAGCTTTGAATAATTTGAGATGAAATTTACAGGTCTCTGCTGATTTGAACACACATATCATGTGTATCATCCTTAGCCTGACCTTTATTTGGTCTATTTTCTTATGCTTTAATCAAAATGTTCTTAATCATCTTCTTTTAATTTTCTTATTTAGGTTTTCTTGATACAATCCAGGTTCTCCTTTTTAAAATTCTTTTTTCACCTCCATTATTGTTCCCTTTATTCCTACAGATTTATAGCATTTTTTGCATTCTTCCTATTTTGTATTCCTTTCTGAATTTCTTGTCCTCAAAGTCCTCTTAATGCATTCAGTTTTCTATCTTTGTGTATTTCTTATCTCAGTTTTGGAAATAATTTCCTATTTTATTGTTCTTTGAAACCACAGAACAATCTTTACTGCCTTTTAGATTAATTAGAATTTTTCTCATTGTTTTCAGAGAGAAAGAACAGAGATTTTTCCTTTGTACTTACACATGTATGAAGTGTGCCTGCCTACAGGGCCAGAGCTCACTTTAGGGGAAGTATGAGCAGACCTTTGTGTTTAGGGATCATGGCTGACACACAGCCTTGGCTAACCCAGGCTAGCACAGTCACTGTCAGAACCATCTATCTGCCAATATCTCAAAAGATTTTATTCACAAAGCTGCCACACAGCAGCCTTAGGTTTCAGCAGTACTGCACTAGGTGACCAGCAAATAATTGGGTTCCATGTATATTAAAACCTTCTCCTCTAGACCTCCATGTTTCATTACAAATTGTACCTTACAGATACAAGAGTTAATCAGAAAGGACAAAAGAATTCACCAATTAATTTAAATTCATAACATAGTGGTTTGAGTGTCAGCAGATGTCAGCCATTATGTGTCTGCATAAAAATTTATAAGACAATGTTCATAAGTACTTTAAAAAGATAGTGTGTCCCTCTTTACCAGTTCATGGCATGCTATGAAAAGATTAGTGTTTGAAAAAGTTGGATAAAAGGTGCACTCATCAATTCTGTGTACTGTGCTCATATGTATGTATAAGGGATGCAAGATACTTGACAGAAGTGATTTAGATTCCAACCCTAACAACGGTTAACCATGAAAGTACTGCCTCTAACATGCTTGGCAGATCAAGGCCATAATGAAAAGAAATCTAATTAATTCTTGAGACATCTAAAGAACTTAGGGGAAATCTATAATTTTAAATTGCCAGATATTACTTCCTATATTTCTTTCTGTTGTAATGTAACTAGATGCTCATCATAAAGGGAAAAATTGCAAAGGATAGTTATTCAATTGTTTATTTGTATTTTGGTAAGCAGCCCCACTGTTCAGTGATCAGCACCTCACTGGCTGGCACTACACAGAGCAGCAGCTCCAGCCTCAGAAATATTCCCGTATTTGAATCACGGTTTCTTTATGACTTCATATATGCTAGTGCAATGAAATGCATAGAAATACCAGGTATCTTAGAAAGATATATCATCTGATCTGATGAGATAAAGTCAGAGGAAAAGATTTGTCTCCTAGAACAGGAGGTTCTGAACTCAGTCACAACAGGAATATTTTAGCAAGTACCCTGCAGCAACTACCAAGGGAGTCAAAATTCCTGCAATTCTGATTAAAAGGGCAGTAGCTTCCTATAAACTACAGCCATTTTCTGTCTCACTTTCTCCCATTGACCACATGAAAAACCAGCTGAAGAAAGGATGAGAGATACTCTGCTCCCTTCAAAAGCATCTAAAAGAGCTAACTCATGACTAGGAAAATCTTCTAGGCTGCTCTTTCACCTGATGGAGGAGACAGGAAGCTTGGTGTGGTGTCTGGGGTGGATCAACCAAAGCAAGCATCTTTTCTCTCCTGTGCATGGGTGAGGGGAACCTGGGAAAAAAGCTCTCCCAGGCTGCCCTGGGCTGGGGGCTGGGCAGTGTTAAGAAGCCTGGGTGCTCCTGATGCCCGTTCAGGACAAATCCAGCATTTAACCAAGATTTGCTGTGCTATTTTCAAGGCAGAAACCCAAGCCAAGGGTTTGAATCACACGTTCAATTTTCTGTGTTTCTAATTAAAGTTTGCAGTTTTTATGTTTTTTTTCCAGTGTTTATTTTTAGCCAGATGATGGATCCTTTTATTATTAGAGGAGATAATTTTGATTAATGTTTTTTTTAATTCTGAGAACAAACACAAAAGGAGGTTTCTGTAGAGCTTTGTGTTCTTGCTGAGCGTGGGAGACTCTTGGGGCATGCTTCTCTTCTCCACAAATAATTTTCAGGGTCAACAAATGTTGGCCAACATGCAGTGGAGGGAAGAGGGACATTTAGAGCAACTAGTGTGAGTTGTTCAAGGTTAAATACAAGGGTCTATCCCTGGTATTTTAAAGTCAAAAAATCTCACATACAGAGAAGTTCAAAGCCCCAATCTTGGGATATTTTTACCTCATGATCCATGAAAGCCTGTCAAAGATTTTGTTTGTTTCAGACATGAAGCTGGTCAAACCTGTTGAAGTAAATCAGTTTTTCCATTGACTGCAGTGAGAGATGAGTCAGTGTACTGTTCCCCAGAACTAGTTATTGTATCCCTGTGGTTTTCCAAAGCATATTTTCAAATATTTTAGTTAATGAAAAGAAATTAACAGTCAAAAATTCCTTGCTAGAGGCAATGGTGTCAATCAAAGGTGTTTCACAGCTACTACTACTTTGGAGCTACCTCTATTGCCTTTTCATTCTGCAAATCCCTTTGGCCCATTTTCATGTTGTTTGACAGTTCAGAAGTTGTTTCTGAATTAACTTACTGGAAGACACATTGGTGATATTTATACAAGCTCATGGTGCTCTGTGAGCTGATCTGATATTTCTAATGCCCATAGTGTTCTGTTATCCATTGTTCTGCATCAAATATCTTTGCTTCCTGAGCTATTTATCAATCTCTAAATGCATCTGCGGACACTTAATCACTTCTGTGTATTCTCAGTGCTGTCGATTCACTAGCAGTGCCTGTTTCAAGTCTTACTCTTTGTTAAAAATCTGAAATAAAGGCCCAGTCTTGGAAAGGATCTGTATGTGTACAAATCCCTTCTGACTATGGAGTGCCTCTGAAACAGCATGGCAGTCTTCCTAGAATGGGAGTATGGAACAATGTGAAAAATGAAAGACGGGTTTTTAGAGGATGCACCATTTTTGTTAGCACATAACATTTTTTCTATCATTTGTTTAAAAAACCATGAAGCATGCAATTAAACCCTCAAGCATGCAATTAAATTATTTGACACTTGAATTTACTTTTGAAATTATGCTTACTTGTCTGTATAATTTCCATACATAATTGGTTTAAATTAATTCATTAAACTCTTTGTTGCACATGGTTTAAATTAATTCTAATCTGTAGCTCAGGCACATCAGAATCAATATCAAATAGTTTCTGCTTGCATGTCTATCCACAAAAGGAGAATATTCTCTTGATTACAGCATTGAGGTAAGAAGAGAGGTGAAGAACTCCAGAAGGTTTTAATAATTGAAAGCAGTACAACTGTAGGGTAGAGTGCTTAAAAAATTCTGGTATGTTCTAGAAGCATTCAAATGTACTACATAATCTTTCTATGCACAGTTCTTCATACAAAGAAATGGTATTCAACCTTTTTTGAGGTTTCAGTGTCTTAGTGACGCTTATGATATCCAGAATGGATTTTTTTTTCTTCACTGACAGTAGTGAGAATCAAAACATAAAGCCAGATAGTCGTGAAGCTGGATATGCTACTGAGTGAAACCTTTTTTAGTTTAACATGATGCTTCTGTACTTTATGTTTATATTTCTCAGGAAATAATTTGTCATTGACTTAACCTGCAATTATTACACTGTCTTATACTTTATCATATCCAAGACCATTATTCTACATTTATGCAAAAGCTGGTGCATTGTCAAAGTTCTAACCACTGACTGCATCAGTCTTCTTGTATTATCATATTCCTGTTGCTATTTCTTTCCCATCTTCAAAAATATTGTCCAGAAAACTGATTCTTCCTCTTTCAACTGTGGAATAACAATCAATGGATATTTTTTAAATTTATACAGGTTAAGCCATTAATGAGCACAAATAAAAGCATTCCTTTTTCAATTAATCATTGTCTTTACAGTTGAAAAAGATAATATTGTTGACTATAGAGAGATTTTCCCTTATGAAGATGCATTATTATTATTCTGAGAGAACGTCAGAAAACCAAACTTTTTAAATTTTTGTCATGAGGCAATAACATGTGCGTACAGTTTTTTACTTTTAAAACTGCCATAATACATTTTTTCTGTAATTTTACATTTGTTTAATAAAAATGTCTGTCTGTTTATTTCTTAGAAACTATGCTGGAACTGCTATTATAATTTCATCGTGAGTGATTAAAATACTTTTTTGCTTTATCTACAACAAATCTTGGGACAGTTATTGTGCTCTTTCCTGGTACTTAAGAAATAATTTCTTGAGTAAATAAAATACAGAAATTCATATTCAACTGAATTAGTCAGTTTTGACTTATTTAAAATAATTTTTCTACTCTATATTACATGTATTCTGGGCTTATACTCCTAGATATTTGCCTATAAACACAGGTTGTTTATTCCATTAAAAAATAAATTTAAAAAACCAGAACAATCACAATCTTTGAACAATTGAAGCCTGGGCATATCCCAGCTGCAATTCCTTTAGAAGGACTGCAGCTATTTTGCAAATGCATTTAACCCTTTTGCATTTTAAAAGTCTTTGAAATCTTTGCCATGCAAATTATTAAAAAGTATTTGGTGCTTTTGATATTGAACATGCTGCATAAATGCAAATTGGTATTGCTTCATCTCAGTTACACATTCCTTTCTTTTCAGACAAGACTTAGGGAAATGAAGACACATTTGGCAAAGAGGCCTTAGATTCAGTCACTCATCAAATCTCCCCGTGAGAAGCAAATCCTGTCATATTTGCATTAATCACTATCAGTCCTTGGTACTTTTCCTCTCTTTTACCAAATACAAAAGAAAAAGTCTTCCAGCAGTGTTGGAGCTGATTGGTGTCCACTTCAAATTTTTGTGGCAGAACTTTCATTTCCTTCAAAAGACTTCAAAGATTCGACCTGTCCTGCCTAAAGCCCAGAGAAAACCTCTTTGCTGTACCTCCCCCTTAGCGGGGAAGCTTCCTCTCCTGCAGCCCCAAGAGCAGCTCAGAAAATATTGCCATGTTGCACATTCCAATCCTGCATGCTAGCCATCAAAACTCTGCAATACACTTAGCAGCATTCATAGGTACCAAGCATTAGCTGTATACAGAACACTAATGAAATTTGTCCAGAAATGTTCCTGGGTCACACATGTAAAACTAAAGATCTGTGTCAATAAAATTCTCTCTTTTTTTCCCTTTAACAGAAAAGATTTAAAATTAACCTTAATGGACATTTCCTATTTCAGGTTTGCAAGACAGTGAGATCTTCAGAAAGTCCAAAAGAAGACACTCTTTTTGAAGGAAGATTTGTGGATAGGTTTTACTTAAAGATTGGATTTGTTTTGATTGAATTCTACAGTGAAAACAAAGCTCAATTAAAAGTTTCATTATTTAGTGTCTTTGTAAAGCACTGGTTTGTTGACTGAGCCTTTCTTTCATTCTGGAAATGAAAGAATGAATTTTGTAATATTACTTTGAAATAAGGAATGGATGATCTCCCTGTCTGGATGTACCAATATTTTGGCCTTGACACCACCAACAGTAGCCATAACAAAGAAAAAGGTCAAGCAAGATATTGCTTCAACCTATCCAGCTCATTTCAGACACACATCTAAACCCACTAAACACCCCTGCAGCACAATTTTCTGGGCTAAAAGGCAGCTACAAATGATCTACAGACCCAGACTCACTCAGATTTCTACAACAGAAGCTTTGTACCTTCACTCAGCTGTAGCTCTTTAATCATGTCATTTTTTGCAAGCTAAATTTAAAAGCAATAAAACACAAATTAAATAACACTAAATTTTATACTATGCTGTTTGCCTGGCAAATCTTCTGAAAGAAATATTTGAAAGTTTACCAGATAGATCAAGTAGTGATATTTTCCAGACTCTGGTTTTATCATCATGTAGTTTAAGCAATGATAGATGGCTTTCAGCCATTATTGGTCAGATAAGTACCAGTTAAAGGACTGCAGGGTTGTGGTGATGATATTTCTGCCATTGGTTTAGTTCTAGTCTAAGTTGATCTGTGTCTGTTGTGAAGGTTTTCAGTTGTTGAAACATTGCTTCATTTGTTCTCCTTCTACTGGTAAAAACAGATGGGTTCAAATCTTCTAAACACAAAGGAATTGAAGACAGTGTCTGAAGGGCAAAATGAAGCCATGTGACTTCACAAATTAGTTTATATGTTCCTTGACATAGAAGAATATGTATTTTCTATTTTTTCATAAAAACATTTCAAAAACTTCATGAGACATATTAAAGTTGCAGATGTGCCAAAGAAAAGAGACTTGGACTTTGTGTGTGTCCTTTGCACACACAATGTAAGGTTTCTTTGAATTTTTCCAAGTCCCACATTAAAAAATAGATTAATCTGTGATGATACCTAATAATTTTAACAGACATAACCAGTATTTGACAGTCTTCCATAGAATACATAGATGCAGCTGGTTTTTTTCAGAAATTTTGGTATTTATGCTACAGCTATTTGAGTTAATAATAAGAACAGGATGATACTAGTACATAAGTTCTCATCCCATTCCAAAAAGAATGACTGCCCTGGGTGTGATTCCAAATATACCTCTCTCTTGGGTTTCTCTTGTATTATCTTAAATTACAATGAGCCATAATAGTGCATATTTTCTCTAGAACTTGGCTGTGTCCCAGGTCTCTCTTATGGCTCCTTCTCTATTCTGCTTCCCTACCCACTGGCGCTACTGAAGTCCCTTTACTCTGACATTGAAATCAAGTATCAGTGAAAAGTTAATTTTGCAAACATGTTGAGATACAGGTTTTCTTTATCAATTAAGATCCCCTCAGCCAATACACCATAAATGAAGATATTATGGAAGTTCTGGCTCCTTTTACAATACATTAGAGCAAGACATAAAGAAAGAATATTGCATTTTAGGCAAAGGGTGTTACTTATACCTGGTCATAGAGAAAGTTTTCTGCCAGTTGGCTGTTTAAATTCTGGAATTATAACATTTGGTTATATATATATATATATATATATATATATATATATATATATATATAACCTGATTTGGTTTTATACCTTCCTAAACATATTCCAGAAATAGTGTTTCCACACCCACATTCTATAGCTATAAAGGACGAATATCAATATTAAAATAAGAAGAAATTATCCTTCCAGGAAGAAACAATGGTATGTACAGAAGTAATTTGTTATGATCTAGCATCTTCTATTATTGTCAGGAGCAAGGCTCCAGGCCTATGTTTACAACCAACTATTATGGTGTGTCATAGTATTTCCAAGAACCTCATCCACTTAGAGATTGTTTTGAAGGAGATATTATTTGGTGCCATTTGGAGCCAAACTAATTAACTGCCTTAGTATTCAAACTTTGTTTTCAACCATCTGATCTCATATTTATAAGAGAGACATACTAGCTAGTATTGAGATGCTGCTCCCTGGAAACATTAACTCATCCCTGCAGATTAAATCTTCTAAAATATAAAACCTATTGTAGCAGATCTTGACCTGCAACATTTTTCTTTCTTGTGGGTGGGAAAAGGCAAAAATATTATTAATTTATCTTCTTTAAATTAAGGAAAAAGGAAAAAGAAAAAGACTAAAAAGGAAAAATAGAAAGAGGAACAGACTTTCTTACAGTAGAGATTAATCACCTGTCCTGCATTAAATAGCCAATGCTTAAATGTATGGACAAAATTTAGGTTATCTCAAAAAGAAAAAAATTGAAAATCCAGGCACAAATTTGCTCTGGACTAGTAGCACTTTTCAAAAATT
This sequence comes from Corvus moneduloides, assembly GCF_009650955.1. Lineage (NCBI taxonomy): Eukaryota > Metazoa > Chordata > Aves > Passeriformes > Corvidae > Corvus > Corvus moneduloides. The sequence goes on along the minus strand of NC_045481.1, from coordinate 11,364,804 downwards.
AGATTCTTTCTGAAATTTACTGTTTTATTTCTGTTCTTCATTTGCTGGCATTTAGCAGTCTAAGAAAACTGATTTAATATTATATGCAGATCCAAGTCATCTACAACATGGGGCAAATGCAAGTTTGCATTTTGCAAAAGTAATAAATGGGTTGGATTAAGTTTTGGATCCTAATATTGTTAATATTGTAACACAGATATGATCTATTTGGATATTCTGTTTATTTGAAAGCAGTGTTAAATACTATAACAGGTGGAAACTCTCTCTTGACAATAGTTAAATTATTACCAATACTCACAAAGTCTGCTTTTCTATGACAGTTTTAGACCTTTTGTTACATTCATGGTATTATAAAAAGTTATTTTACTGGCGTTCATTTAACCTGTGAAACTCTCAGGGAGAGCTCGATGGATCAGGGAACCCAGTCATGGCTTCAGCAGGAGGGTTCCTGGAGTGAATCCTGTGCCGCCCATCCTGCCTTGGATGCAGCAGGCGCAGCCAGCCTGGCTGTGCTGCCAGCTCACTGCCCTGTAACCAGCTGCAGGATCAAAGCCCGCTGCTCTTGGATTCCATCTTCACAAGTCTCGGTCTTCCAGTGCTGGAGATGAGCACTGCCATCCTTAGGAGCAAGGAGACCAAGGTTGGTTTATTTGCATAGGGCCACACAGCGAGTCGGCGATGGAGCAGCGCAGCAGCCGCTGGCCGGAGCGTGGCCACGAGCACACCGTGTTGCTACAGTGGTCAGGCCACGCGCCAGTACAAGCCGAGACATTCTAGGATAAATTGGCAGTATGCGCTCTGAGAAGTTTTCCTCCATTTATTTTATTATGTAGTGAGTGATACAGCAAAATCCTGTCTTAAAAGGATATAAAATAACCATACACGTTCACTGAAAATTTGTATCATGGAATGCCAGCCTGAAGAAATGGAAGCTGGAACAAAAATTAATAAAGTAACAAGATAAATCAACATTCTGCCACATTTTTAAGCATTTTAAATGTGTACATAAACTGTGTTAAAATGCTCAACAAACCATTTAGCTGTTAGGTGGCATAGCAAAGAAAATTATATTGTTAAAACTCCCCAATGAGAAGGAAGAGACTGAAGGAATTGTGACATGGTCATTAGCTTGGAGGATGAAAACAATTCATTGATATCTATTCCACGTGTTAGCCTCTGGCCCTTAGGGAGGCAATATGACTTTTCAACTTGAAGAAAACAAGATTTTAAAAAAAAGAAAAAAAAAAAGTACTTGAAAAATTTTCCCAGAAAATCTGCTTAATGCTGGCAGTATTAAGTCATGGGCATAGCTCTGTGACTTGGGACTCTTGGAGCACTGAGCGAAAACTTGAAACTGGGCCGCTGGGTCCCTGGTGACAGAGTCAGTGTAATGTTACAGGAATGCTCATGTTTTTTGATACAGGGAACACTTCAGCAGTTGATCCCTGCTCCTTTTCTCTCCCCATTCTTCTTTCCTTTGCAGAAATGTCATTTATTTAATTAGAATAAATGGGCTATGCTAAGTATTTGAACCAAATCTGGGATGTAACAATATTTGGATGTGCCCTCAACCACAAACTCAGCATGCCCATGCCTCTACAATGTTGACTTTGGACTCTTGAGAACCCAAGCACAACTGGGGCACTTGGGGCAGGATAACTGGATAAGAAGAAATTTGTGGGCCAAGGAACTTGACCAAATATTGTGTTCCAAAAGGCAGCTCGGTACACAAAGAACAAGGGGAGCAATATTTTATTCAAGTGGCTCAACACAAAACAGATGGTGAGATTTCAACAGAGCAAAGGCCTGATGGGGTAGTTACAGCAGACAGACACCCTCAGAAAACTGAGACCTTAAAACTGATATGTTTAATACTGTGATATCCTACGAGACTTAAACTTCTAAAGCCAATTTGAGTGTTTCAGTATGTTAATTGACAAGTAGTGTTTCCTCACAGAAATCTGATCTGTTTCTAAAAAAAGTTTCTGGGGTTTTTAACACAGTATCACAGTTCAGATGTTGCCTCTTGTGGTTTTGTTTGTGGGGTGGTTTTTTTTGTTTTCTTTTAATTTTCACATAAATATAAAAGTATACCATCAACCTAAAAGTTTTCAGATTTTTCTGTGAGACCTTTCCTACCTCCAGGCAAGTTTCCTGCCCTAGGAGAAATATTTTCCTCTAAAATTGAGATTATTAATATCTCTTGATATGATGCATTGTTCTTGTTTTCACATTCCTGAAAATCACCTCAAAATATCCCTTAGGTATAGAGGAGGAAAAGTAAACTAGTGAGCTATAAAGAGTAAAAATTAGAGGTACGACTTTGGCTTCTGGTGACAGGACTGATGAGATTTTTCATTTTGTCAAATTTATAACAAATTCTAAAATCATGCTTTTTGGAGACAGAATAGAACTCTAAACTATTGAGTCTAAATTTCCTTTTGCTTCTGGTAAAGTGCAAGTTCTAGGCTGTAGCAGGTTTTACCGTTTTGTTTTGCTATAATTTTATTCCCCTGGTAATCCCAGAAGCAGGACAAGAATTAATTTCAAACAAGGATCTTTATTGTTTGCATGGCTCAATACACTGTTTAATTTAAAAAACATGTTTGTTGTTTTTTTAATTTAATTTTCTTTGAGAAAATGATGGTTCAAATTAAGGGGAAAAATATTTTTTCAAAACTCAACAGTTTGGTGAAACCTTAAACTGTTTTTCTTTATGTTGTCTAAAGTTTTGAAAAAAACATAAATGCTACCAGTTGGGTTTTGTGGGTTTTGGGGATTTTTTGTAATATCAAAGACCTAATTCAGTTATTGATTATGGTCAATTGAGCCCAGACAAGTAACAGAGGATGAATTTTCTAATCACACTATCATGTTAATATATGTATTTATTTAATCCACTGTATGTGAAATTGTTCTGAACATGGAGGTCAATAGTTATTAGTCACCAAAATTTCACTTATATCTCAGGCTTCCATATTGCAATGGCCAGTGTGTCGAATCTCACTAAAGACAAACAGATGTTGAGCAAGGAAGAAAGGGTTAGTCAGCTTTGAGAAATAAGAATGCCAAGTGGAAATGATCTGTGAATTTAGTTCACAGACCTGAAAGTGAGGATATGTTCAAAAACACCAAAGATTAGGCCAAAGCTTTGGTCTCACAAGAAACTTAACATTCACTGGAAGAGGGATATTGCAAGATGCATTTCCATGTGATCTATGTTGCCACTTGTTGCAGATGACTGTAAAGTCTCCTACTGGGAGACAAAAAGCTCTGAAACCTCAGAATGATCGTGAACCTTTAATGGAAATTACCTGATTTTAAAATTCAGCCTAGACTACTTTACTTCCTAATGGTCTTTTAAAACATTTTTTTCTTCCAATCATGAAGAATTAACTGCAATTTGTTATCAGCATTTTAACAGAAGAACCAATAAGATTTTGCTCCAGTGCCTGTGCTAATTGCACCTTTTCAGACTGTGATGCTTTGACAACAAAGGGACAGATATCCATAGGCTCAAATTGTCTTTTGCTTTTTGATGGTCATAGAAAATATTCTCTCAGGATTCAGGAAGAAACAAAAACATTTGAAAACACTGTTACGTGGGAACATAAAATCTCTGTATTTTTACAACATAAATGTCCAGTAATACTCACCTACATACCCACCTAATATACAGAATTCAATCAAAGCCACTGAATAACAAATAGGGCAGGAAATTATGTAGTTCTGAGTACTGCCCTTAGGAACCATCTCCCATTTTGTCCCATCACCTCATTCTAGAATTCGATTTTCATATTGTCCAACATGTTTTTATAGCCCAGAAATAAGTTGTCTACAGTGGGTGTAATCTGCCATATTTCAAATTGTCCCATTCACCACATTAGAAGGACCAAAAACTCCTGTAAGCCATGATGTGTATAATCCATTCATCTATTCATTTCTATGGTGTTTTTCAAAAATATAACATTTAATAAATGGAACAGAAAGAAACTGGAGCAAATCTTGAAAGATATGCTGCACAACTAATTTGATGCATATTTTGAAAATGTGCAATTTACCATATCCAGTGATTCACTAAGCATAAATCTTTTGTATTAAGTATACTAGAGATGAAATCTCAAATCTGTTGAAGAGAGTGGGAATTTCCTCTTTGATTTCTAGGGGCCTGCGTTTTACTCTAAGCACATTTTCTCTTCTAAAAGCACAATTCACATGGAATTATTTGAGTGGACAAATTGTATTAAAGTGGGTTCATTGCCTATTTCTGTCTTTACACATGCACCACATACTGTAGACCTGAGATGGTACCAAAGAGAGACTGAATTGAATGAAAGAATTTCTTTACTTCAAAAGGTCAGCAATATAAAATCAAATCTTCTATTCATGCATATTTATGATATTCAGGAAACTGATCATTTAGATAACTTCACCAAATAATGTACTTGAAAATATATAGTTTATTTCAGAAATGAAAATAACCTACATTCTATGAGGGTATTTTATCATAAGGAATACTTAGGGACTTTATTTGAAAAATGTCCTAGAAATAGTTGAATAACTTCTTTGGTTATATCTGACAATTATTCTCACTGAAATATTTCTGAATTCTGTATTCTAGCTTCTTCAACTGAAAAACTAAATGTGAAGGTGGAAATCTTTAAATAATTCACTCATTGTATGTATCTAAAATTTGTTTGCATAAGTGTTTAACCAAATAGGCTGGAGGCATAATTTCTGAAGAGCCAATATTAGGCCTTGTCTTAGCTGAGGGGCTTAAATACATGCTTTCTGAAAAAATGTGAGATATGCATGCCTGAAAAATAGGAGTATTGCTGTCAGCATCAGTTCTTGCATCTCAAATTAGATGTATTCCCAAACTCTTGTTAAAATGTGAGTTTTATGGTTAACTGTTCAAAACCCAATATTTGAAGGATGAAGTCTGACAAGAAGAACATCACTTTGTTTCTTTCAACTTCTCTGAGCAATCTGTGAACTCCTTCATGAGATTTCCTTTCCTTGGTGACCTGAGATGACTTGAATTAACTATGATGCGCTTTGTGGAAAACATTGTCTCCAATCTGTCCTTCCCCACTTCTCACTTTTAATTTATTGGCCACCCACCCCTCTTTTTTCTTTTTGTTCTTGTCCAAATTTTCCTATTTCCAGCATATGTTTTAAGATTAAAAAACTCTTGTTTGGCAGACAGTATAAACGCTGTACCTCAACAGATGTTTTTAGTGTCAGTGCAAGAAGCGGCCACACGCTGATGCGGTTCTGCTTGGCACCATTTCTTGTCTGGAGAGACTGACACTGCATGAATATATTCATTTTACTGCTGGGTTCTTTTTTGTCTCTTTTTTTTTCCTCCTTTCCACTCTCATGACATTGTGGTAAATTTGGTGTTTCTGTGACTTTTTCCCTCTTTGCATATGACTTTGTTTTATAAGTCATCCAAGTCTTGTTTTGGAAGACGCCAGTTGACCTGAATTTACCTTTGAGCTCCTCTCCCTTTCCTTTAACTGTGTTACCAGGAATATGTTTTCAGGTTAACTTGTAGCCTTACCAACTGTTTTCATGTCTCAGTATCACTATTTCTCTCCAAAATGTATTGCTATGCAGGCACATGTATCAAAATAGTTAGGGCCTCAGTAAGTACAATCCACAAGTTCAACAGGTTTTTTTATTTACTCAGCTGGTCATGTTCTTGTACGAAGGAGGTTTTTTTCAAGCTGTATTTGAAACAGGGGACAGGTTATGTAAGGGCATAATAAAAATATGGCTTTTGTGAAGGCACAAGCATGATCCAAAAGAGGCTCTCTTTCTAAATCTCCTTCCATCTTCTAATCTGAATGGATTTTTCTGGCTTTCTGATGACAGAGGAGGTTCTTCTGTGGAAATTCATGCCAGGTAGCAGCTGAAAATGAGAACTGGTAAAGTGGACAAGAGAAAAAAAATGTGAAGCTAAACGTTATTAATTTAGAGTGCTTGCTGACCATAAAAATCTCTTCTGGCTAAGTGTTAGCAAATGGTGCCATATGAGACACCACAACATTTCCCTCAGCTTGCGAAAGGCCATAATTGTGGTGCTCCAGATAACCTCATGTGGTAACTGCTTATAAAAATTGACCCTTCAATGGCAAATGTCTGTCCCATATATTTTCCTTATTGCACCTTTATACGAAAAGTGAAGCATAAGGTGCAAGAAAAAGAAAAAAAATCAAGCAACGGGGCACTTGATTTTCAAAGTACAAGAATATCTATCATATCCAGTTTTACTGTGAGATGTCTGATGAACAGCTCTCTGGAGTTCAAAAAAGGCTTTTCTAGCTGACTCCATCAGATAGCAACAGTGCTCTATCTCCTCTACTACTTATATCTGTTGCTTTTTCAACCACTCACAGAAGAAATACATTCTTTTGGGCCACCTTTGAGAAAATAGAAAACTGGTGTGTAAACTACTCAAACTGTGTGGAGAAGTGTGTTGTGACCAATGTTGTCCACTTTCTAACTGCTAAGCTACTACACAAAGCACAGATCTGTAGTAGTGGGTTTGTTTAAAGAATGAGCCCTGCTGTCTCAGTTTTTGAAACAAAATTTCAGGAGGAAACACTCTGGAGTGAGTGTCTCCTCCAAAGGGAAAAGGGCCTCCCCTTTTCCTCCATCAGTGAGACAAATGGGTCACAAGAAGTGAAAGTAGGAAAAAGAAACCCAACTGTTTATTAACACACAAACAAAACAGGGTAGAACAGGATAAAAAAACCCTCAAAATGCAACAAATTCCCAGAGAGGGAACAGACACGTGGGCTCGGACCAGCCAGGCCCACCCCATGGGCCCGCCAGGGCTGCCCCCACAAGCTCCCCGGACTGGCAAGGAGGGAAGGGAGGCAGTGAGGCAAGGGGGAAGGAAAGGGAAAAAAGAACAAGAAAAAGACCAACAAAACCTTTTCCCAGCTAGCTGGAACACAAAGGAAACCTGGAAAAGCAGCACAGCGCTTCCAGCCCACTCCCTCCGGAGCGCTGACCCTGGAGCCATTGGGCTGAGCTGTTCAACCGCCCCCTCGGGTCCGTGGCTCCGGCCCCACCCCCGGGTCCATCCTAAAGGCACAGCGTCCTTGGGCATTGAGTGGACGGTTAAGGAATAAAGCGGCTTCACAACATCACCCCAGGACACCTGCTCAGAGATGCATGAATCCTTTCAAAGTCAGCATCAAGAAGTGGACCCGGTCCCTGTACTCCGAAGAGCTCATCTTCGTTTTCTCTCCTTTTTGCTAACCATCTCCTGGAGCTGCTTATCTCCTCCCCACATAATGGCTGTGAGCTGCCTGCTGGGCTTGGGCACCTGTACAGATAGTTTTGCACCAATGTCACGTCCCTTTGGAGCTCATTCCAAAAGACAGCCAGCGCGTGAGGCTGCCCCGCAATGGTGTCAGAAGAAATGATGCTGCTGTTTGGAAGGAGCAGTGTAGGGAGCAACTCCAAGAGCCAGTCCCACTGCTCATTTTGCTTTTCACTTGCTATAGATTCCTGCTGGATTCCCTGGGCCTTCTTCCTCTCTCTGCCTTGTCCGAGTAGCTGAAGATGTTAATTCACAAGGTAGGGAAGATGGAGCTCAGCCTGGCCTTAGATAGCACTCAGTGGACTATCATACCTCTACTGCAGCTGGCACAAATACACAAGTCTCATTCTTCTGGCTGCTTTTGTCGCAAACAAATATTTATTTTGGAGAAAGCAGGGGAAATCCAATTCTCTAGTTGTGGTTTCGATTCCTTTTGTCTGCAGCATGTTCTGCTAGGGAAGTGATGCACAGCGGTTTCTTTTTCAAATTTGCTTCTGGCTCAGCAAGAAGGTGGGTGGCAGGGCGGTTGGAAGTCATCAAGCACAAGCAAGAATGTTTAGTAACCTTTTGTATAACTCTGCCCTCCAACCACTGCAATGGCTTCCTTTCTCTGTTCTTACTGGGAAACAGATCCTTGGAGGTCCTGACTAACTTTGAATTTGTCTGAGAAATTCCAAGTCTTGAATTTAAGATTCTAAACATAGCACAGAAAAGCATCACAAAGTTTTTCTTATCCATGGTGCAAAAAGGGAGCCAGACGTAAAACTGGGGTAAAGTGAAGCAAGTCTCCTATGGGCTTTGGAAGAAGGCAGCAACAGGACAATTAACATAAGCAGGCCACAATAACTCTCTGATGCTGAGTCAAATCCTAAACTCCTGCACACCAGTTGAGTACATAGGATCTTTATGAAATATTTATACCCAGGATGCAGCAGGTGTCAGATTTTTCTCACCCCAGTGGCAAGCATAGCTGCCTTATTGCCACTAATTAAGCAAAAGACAGCATGAAAGGCATGTTCAGAAAAAAAACTGCCTCTAGATCCCAGTAGTTGCAACTGGTTACTTGCTAATGACTAACAGTGATGATTGGTGATATTTATTCATGTGGTAGATTTTGAAAGCAAGAAGTGAAGTTTAGCATCTTTGGCTAATGCTTTCCCAAAAGCAATATGATGGCCCACTCAATGTGCTAATAGTTCTGTTAGCATTTTTGACATGCAGATTTTGGAAAGGAAGAGAGGCAACTTACCAGCAAATGTATGTAGTACACAAATACCGTCATGCTATGGAAGAAAGTAGCAAAAATATCTGCTTTTTGACCATGTAATTTTTCTTTCTACATTATTTTTCCTTCCACTCTTTTGTCTAGAGGAAAAAATTATTCTTTGTCTTCCTTTACGTCCACCGCAAGCAGAAAATCTATATGCATACTTTGAAGAAAATGTCTTACTTTTAGCTGTTCTTCTATTTCATAGTGATTGCACACATGTATATTGACACAACGTGAGCCCAGAGGAAGGCTGCATATTTACCCCAGAGAAGTAATGGAAGTTTTTCATACCAATAAAAATTGTAAGAACCTTGCCAAGTGCAGCACCATTCCCGGATGCTCCCGGATGGCCAAGTACCCCATGAAATTGAAAAGAGAGCCACATGAACGCTCATCAGATGACAGGGAAGGTGAAATTTCTCAGCATTACCACCCACTTAGCTGAAGAGCTGGTGGCATTCACTCCAATCATGGTTGCAGTCTCAAAACAGTCCATGACAGCCTCTCATCTGTATGAATAGTCTGCACACAAAGGTGACAACATCCCCAGATCATTAAGCTGTTGACAGAAAGAGCCTCAGAAAACACCTGGAATTTCTTATCCTGTCAGAAATCATAAATAAGAAGAGAAACAAGAAATAAGATAGAGCTTTACTAGCATTCAAAGTGTGGAGGAAAGACATGAATAATTGACAAAATTCAAGTTTCTGACTGAGATGGAATTCTGAGACAGAAATAAAGATAGCTCTTGAAAGAAACATCCCATGAAGAATGAAGATGATAGAAAAAGATTCTCTTACCCTTCTGAAGGAAGCAATATTCAATAATAAACACATCTTTGACAGATACATCAGTGAGGAAGTTGCTGCAGGTACACAGAGAGGATGTAAGTGAGGGTCATTAGCACCAGTTTCAAGTCTCATGGAGGAGGAAAGCCCTTAAGAAATGGAATCAATTTCATCAACCACTTCAGAAATTTGAAGACCAGGAGCCAGAAATCCATCTGCAAGAAACAGAGTATACTGCTCATTTTGCAACCATATTCCCCCTTATGATGGCCTAGAAGATAAAAAAAAAAAAAAAGTAACTCAATTAATCAGTTACAAAAAGGTACTCTAGTCTTTTCAATAACATCCAAGGTTTGACTTGTTCCTGGAGAAAGATAACAAAACAGCTGCAGAAGCAGAACATGCCAAGCTGGTGTCTGAAAGAAGTACGAGTATTCATCCTGACACACTCCACATATTTCTAGGAATGAATTTTAGGCAGGTATTACTAAGGGCCAAGGATTCCTTTTCTTCTGCTCTCTCTGAAGCCTATCAAAAGACCCAGCAGCAATGTAGAAAGGCATTGTCTTTGCTGAAGAATGAGCTCCAGCTTCCAACAGACATTCTGCCCACCCATGGTTGTTTGCATTCATTGCCTCTCATAAAATGTACTTTTTATTCAAAGACAAGAAACAAAGGAACTTCTGCTGGTACTGAAATCTTGGTTTGGATGTCAGGGCTAATGAGGGAAATGTGCTCTTACCACCTCAATTCAGACAGTTGGTGCAGGAGATAGATGCCTGAAGGGTTGAGGACACAGTGTCAGTGAAGAAGGGCCTGGGTTTGTGTCATGTCCCAGCAATTGTGACAATAGAGAGATTGCTTCCAACCACTTGGCACTATCCATAAAGATTGTTTTACTCACAGTGGACTTGCTACTGTGACAAGAGTGACACAGTCAACCTGTTAGGACCCAGAGATCTGCTGGAATAAAGGCACAGAATGTGGTAAGTACCTTTTTTCTTGGAATTCTTTTAACTGGCAAATTTAATGGCACCTTGATTTTGGGGTTAATGGCCTAAAAAACAAGCAGGAGTGCAACAAAATTTTTCAGGGCATAGGAACATCTTTTCAAGCCCTTGCAAATTTTGGTGCATGAAATTATTACTGGGATGATGAAGTGGGATGACACAATCTGACCAAGTAGATGTGGTTTTTACCCATACAAGGTAAAAGCAAGACCACTGGCAGATATATTTCTGAAGATTAGGCTCTCCCATCCTGTAAGCTTGAGGCTTGAAAGGTGGACACTTTAGAATAGTCTGGAATATGCCTTTCTCCTAAACAATAAAGGCATCTCGCACACCAGTAAGTTGAAGCCAGAAGGAATGCTGTCACTTTCTTGAGAAGGTTCAAATAAAAATTGGAGAACTGAGATAACATGCAGAAGCTGTACACAGCTCCCCAGAGGAAATGAAGTAAAGAATAGTCCAGGGTTTACCAAAGGAAGTCTAACCCATGATCACACACTGAAAGCTGTCAAAAAGCAAAGAACTCCAGCACAATTGTGTCACTGAGAAGGGAAACATTATGAGACATTTCTCATTATACATATGTGCATAATTCACAAAGCTTACATGCCAAAGTGCTGAAGGAATAAAATATGTGGTCTCAAGTGAGAGGGTTTATTCATATGCTCTGTATGAATGTATATGTTGATTAACACTTAAAGCCAGGAGATCATTTTACATCTATTCTTATATAGATCATACTTTATGAATATATGCATTTTTTAAAAATCTTTACTAGTGGAACTTGCAATTCTTCTTTACAAAGGAATAACAAAAAATCAGATTTGGCCTTAATCCTTAAACTGACAAAAAAAATTTAATATTCATCCTATGAAAAGAGCAAAGAATTGCTTTGTAAATTCTAAGAGTCTTTGTTTATATTACTATGACTTAGAAACCTAATTGTTTAAAATTATGTGATGTTGGAGGTCATGATCTCCCAAATATTGAAGCACTTGTTTATAATTTGTTGTTTAATAACCAAGTGCATTACACACTTTCTTCTCTAAATTAACCAGTTCTTGGATCTTCACCAAATTGAAGAATGCTACTCCAGGAAAACTCTATCCCCAGTTCTGACAACAGTTTAAGCTGCTTTATATTTTTAAAACATCGATTTTTTGAAATATTAGAAATTAACTGAAAAGAGGTGATTAAATGCTAACATGAAGCAAAGCCTCAGACAGGCATTAATTTATTTTTGTCAAGCTAATCCCAGATTTTTGTTTCATATTTACTTGTCTCCTTTGCTATCTGTTTTTGATATTTACAGGATATACACAACAGAAGTGTTTTTGAAGCACTCATTGTTAAGCCACTCCCAGCATGACTGATAAATGCCAGCCCATATAGATGAAGATACAGTACTGGACTGAGTTACCATATTCAACTGTGGATGTACTAAAATTAGGCACTTTTATTCCCATTTAGCTACTTGAGTCATTCACATCACTAAAAAGAAGGCCACTTGTTTAGGTGGCTTTAGTTAAGTGACTAAATTGAGACCCCATGTGGCATACATATTACAAAATAACATTAGCTTCTTCCTTAATAGACTCCCATGAAAGCCAACGGGAATTTAGCCATGGAATTCAAAGGGGACAGACTGCACCCAGCTATTGGATTGTGTAATAGATTTTATTTTGATGTTAAGTTTTCGGTACATTTTCTCAGTAAAAAGATTAAAAACATAAGTTAATAAATCTTCTAATTAAACCACTTACCAATATTACAACATTAGTGTTGGGATAAGAACAAGCAAAAAGAAAGGCAATTATAAAAGAGGAAAAGAAACAAAGGAAGAAAATGCGACAAGTAGGTGGACTCTGGCTGTGTCTGTCACTTTGGCTCCTTGACTCTCTCCAAGGCGTCTTTTGGGGGACTGGACTAGGCAGCAGATTTCAAAGGTGTTGACAAGCCTGGCAGACCAGCCGTTTCAATTTGTCCCCCAGCAACAATGCCAGGCAGCTGTAAATGACTCTAACATTCTCTGCTTCATGATGATTCCAGGATTAGGGATAGGTTTTTGCTTTAAGTCCAATATTGACTCCCTTCTAAGAGGCTCAAACTTCCTTAGACAGTGAACACTTTCAGTCGACAAGCCACAAGCCTAGCCTCTTTTCCGAAGTTAAAAGGGGCAGAAATCTTTTAGAAGTTGGAAAAGCTCTTCAGGAAGTAAACAAGAGGAGTGTGAAAGAGACACCACTCATCCACTTTTCTTTCAAGGGGATATATGTTCAGAAATCCCTTCAATAGTTTGGAAGTCTTCCACCATTAATTTGGAGGCATGTTACAAGTTTTGTCCCAGTGCAGATGACAGAAAGTTGCATACAATATTGCACAAAAATAAAAATTAATTACATAGATTTTTAACAAATGGTGGGCACATTTCCCAAAATGTCCCTTTGGTGCTTGAACAGTCCTCTTCCCGTAAACTAAATGGTGTCTCCTTTTGCTGCCTGAGCTCAGGATCAGACTACAAATGGAATCCGCAGTGGAATGGTATGTCTGGCAACGTCATGGGCACTGATGGACAGAACCTGTCCATTCAAGCCCTTGAGAGGATATGAGATCTCACATAGCCATGCTGCTCTCTATATCACATGAGGTGTCACCAGAAGCACTTGACACTTCCATCCCCTTTTCCTTACACCTGATTGCCCTGAGTTACTAAACCTTGGTTTGCAGTGAAGAAACAGTGAAGAAACTAAAATGACTGAAAACCCACATTTTTTAATATCTTCATGCACTAAAAAAAGGTGGAGGGGGTTCGCCTACATTTTCAGCATTGCAAACCTGCAAAAGGAAAAACCAGACTTTGGCTCAAAATCAAAAACTCTTAATCTGTAGTTGTGAATGTTGCACAGTTCACTCTGAACCATTGAATTAAATGAAGTTTTGTCATTGGTTTCACTGGAAACTGGCACCAAGCCTTCATTTGGTAATTTCAAATCAGTTTTACAGCTGTGAGCCAATGCACAAAGCATATGGTCTCTGATGCATTACAAGTTAGAACTGCCTAATGATCATCTTAGAAGATCACTTTCTTTTATGTATAATTTATTATGTCTTTATCAGTGAAACCAATTCAAAGCACAAATGCAAAGGAAATATACTGGGGTTGAAGTTAAAAGTACAAGAGAATATACAATGGTAAATGTGCAAAACATTTTATCTTTCTGCAGTAGTTCCAATGGAAACCTTCAAAAAATTGAAGAGTCTACTATAAACAAATACTGTCTCCTTTCAGCAGACTTTGAAAAGCTAAGACACCTGGAAAAATAAGTGTTTCAACTCATTTTGAGTTAAAAAATAAAAGAAACACTAAAGCATCATCCCTTTCAGGATTGAATAAAATCAAAATGGAAGTTTATGTCAATAACTCAGGGGGGAAAAAATATTGCTACTCTGGACAGTATCAAGAGAATTAAAATTTTATACTACTCTTTTTCACTGTCACTTTGCTGTCGTCCCAGCAAGTGCCAATACAAAAACCGCATCCAAATATTCAAAACCACTAATTGTTCTGAAACACATATGGCTGACTGACAATAAGAAATCCTTTTTTATCTTATTATTTCTTTCATGGCCTAAATTATTAACTTGCAGTTTGACACATATAATTCAGTTTGGGAACAAAATTATCTGTGGATATAATATTTCCAAACTGTTTCCAAACTGGTCACTTAAAGTCATCTCACTGTTTAATGTGAGTAGAACTTAAAATAAACAGAGGGGATTTTGTGTACATAGATGTGGGTGGGGGAGAGTAATATTAACAGAGTATTTCTTATCCTTCCTAGTTACGCTTCTTGTGTTTGTCTAAGCAGCTTCTTGCCAACCTTAAAATTCATTAATATGGGAAATACTGAGCTCATTGGCTGCAACACCTCCATTTTAGAAATCAGACTACTACTATCCACCACATGTTCTGGCACAAACCCAGGTTCCTTCTCTCCCTGTTCATTGCGCTTGTCCCTCAGCCTCATTAAAGCCCTACAAAATTACATATGGAAAGAAGAGCTTTAGAAAAGTAATTTCGAGGATCGTGTCAAATGCTGCTGCTTCATGGCCAGGGCCACGGCAGGGGAGCAAAGAACTCCATGGAGGTCATGAGGGCTCTGACTGGGTGCAGGGATGGTCCCACATGGAAGAGATTACAGAACTGGAGAACGAAGCCAAGCAATTTGCTCATCCTTCACATGGTCATGTATTTTGTATATGTTGTGCAGCAATGTACCTTTAAGTTATTTCATGCTGAAGTTAATCTTACGTAATGCTGATCAGTTAGGCCACAGATGCTGATTTAAGTGGGCCTTCAGGAGCTGGCCTTCGTGCCCCTGAGTGATTACAGAACCAAGAGCAAAGTGTACCAGGAGTAAAACAAATCAAGAACTGAAGGACAGCAGTCCATACAGGGCTCTAGATGGACACTTCATCCCAAACTTCTCTTGTTTTTCTTTGCCACCTGAGCAGATTTTTGATTACTGCTGCCAGTGTCCAGGTTTTCTTAGAGTTCTGCCAGAAACAAGAGCTGGGGCTTGTTTATTTCTGAGGGCAGATCCAAGAAAGGGGCTAAGTTCAGCCAGCTAGCAGGCACTAGCATCCAAGGGAATGAAAGAGGACATGGGGAAGGTTCATAAATCCATAGCTTTAAAAACAGAAATGGACTTGTCAGTAATTGTTCCTACAGACATACAGACTTGGAATGGGGAGAGAGGTTAATGGGGTGAATGCACAGGTGGAAAAGGATTTGAATGTAGACAGAAATAGGAAACTTACAGATGAGTATCCAGGACACAGTGAAGGAGAAAGCTTCAAGATATAATCTCAGCAAGACTGGGGTGACCTGGCAAAGAAAATACACCAATAGTACTGGAGTAGACTGATCATGAGTGGGAAGGCCTTGGTACGTAGACATCAGGGAAGATGAGATTGCTGGCTGGGTGATATTTGGTGGTATACAGGTTTGGGGGATTTGAGGATTTGGGGACTAGGGTTGAGGTAGAAGAGGATCCTTGTGCAGTATCCCAGTTTGGCATTAAGGATATAACAATAGCATGATGCTTTCACCACAGTAAAACACTGCCACTCCCACTGATACGCAGTATTTCCCCCCTTCCTTCTCCTCCCAATGAGGAGGTCTGCAAGAACATTTTCTCAAGGCTTTTTTTCAATGTTGGAAATACAAGAGTTCGAAATCACAGTAATAAGCAGAATTTAAAACATCCAGAAATATGGAAAACCACTGAATATTTCCACAGAGCTGCACTGTGCCTGAGGAGGGTTATGAACCACTAAAAGAAAAATGGTCAGCATTGCAGTCATGCTCTTTACTTTCGGTGGAGCAGAAGCATTTGACATTCCTGATACTAAGTACAGCACAACCTAGTAAAAAAGAACGGAAGACCCGCAACATCATGAAACAGTGTTGAAATGCACCTTTTAACATTAGGAATAGAATAAAAGTTCTGTGAGGGAGAGCTAGTCTGCGGAATAACCTCTGTCATTCAGGAGCTAGCCAAATTCCTGATGCCAGACAATATATGGGATAAAAATTTAGGAATACCTTTACTGGAAGCGTTACAATTTATCCCGGATAAGTGTTAAACCATGAAGCACCAGGTAGGTGGTAGGAAGCAAGAAGAGGGCAGTTTGCTCTACAGAAATGTTTGGGGCATCTGCTTGACTTGAAGGACCTGCTCCCAGAGGAAGAGCTTCTTCTCGGGCAAAGGAAGGGAGTGGACAGCTTCTCTGGGGATGGAAGGTCACATATGGCACAGGTTTGTAAGAGATTACCTGCATCTTGAGGGAATGAGGCTGCTGCAGGAGGAACCAAGCACTTGCACTGAAAGGACGTAAGGCTGTGAGGCTGCTCGACCTGTGGTGCAAAGGTACAGGGCCATAGGTTTCTAGGTGGGACAGGTCAGGTGAGTTGTGCTGATCTGCAGGAGTTTGGGGACACATCTGTTTTGTTCACACCACATTCTAGTTCTGTTTCTGTAACTGGGCCACCTGACTTCTGATATCAGCCCTGGCCAAACACAGCAACCTTTGAGCCCTGGCTGCTAACCATGGCATTGGGTGCTTGGTGCAATCCAAAAAAGTAACAGTGCATGCTTGCTGTAAGTGTCGTGTTCTGCCAACTTCTTGTCCACTGGTGTCATTTCAGCACGGTGGGTGGTGGGAACTCAATGAAACTTTTGGAATTAAAGATGTTTGAATTCAGAAATAAATCTGTTTCTCTTCTTTTTGTTCTCATCATTTTCATCTAGATATAGATTGTCTAGACAGAGTGAAGCTATATTAATAACTCCATTATTATTATTACTACAGCTAAAAAAACATTCTAAGTGCTTTAAAAATAGTTTAGTTCTTATTAGTGGGAAGAAATTTCATGTCCAAGATCTGGCTGAGCTGTCCTTCTCGTGCTGCCTAAGTAAAGGAAGGCAATGACTGTCCTCCCACTCCTCTCTGGATGTCTCCTAGGAAAGCCCTTTAGAGTTTGTGATTTACCCCTATATCAGTAAGTACTAACAGCTTCCTCTTACAGCAGCTGGGCTTGTATTGTCACTGTTCATATTCAGGAAAATTTTGCATTGTTTATTTTGCTTTGCTTCAGCTGAAAAAGCAAATGGCTTGCAGATTCCAGAACAAAGTTAACTGTGGTAAGGGATTCTGCAAATACTACACAGGAATCCATTTCTATCAAATGGAGCTAGAAAAGCAACATTTTTGTAGCCTACTTTTAGGATCTTGTAAAAGATGCTCAACTCACATTCAGAAGGCCTGGACATGGGTATTACTTAAAGTTTAAATTTCAGTGGTGAAAGATTAGCAATTGTACATTCCCTTGAAGTAGCCTAAGAATTCAGGTTGAACATCAGATTTTTAAGAATATTGCATTACTTTTATCAGAGCACAAAAATCAAAGAACAATAATTTTTCTTCATAATTGCATCAGCTTGTGTTTAAACTAGTTCGTTTTAATCCAAAATCAGAGAACTGAAAACTTGGAAGCAATATGAAGCAAACCAATTTATGCTCAGATGTAACTGCAAAATCCACATTTGCCTTCATTCTCCATTCTTTCTCTAATATAGCCTCATGAAGCTCATCTTGCAGTGTAAAAAGCTCAAATGTATCAATCTCTAAGAAGCTGCAGGTGACAGAAATGTCAGCCATATAAACAATTCATGCCATATGAACTGAAATTTTCTGACTTTAGCTGTTTTTCTAGTGGAAAATATTTACTAATTAATACCAGCTAGAAGACTGCAATAACCTTTCACAGAATTGAAGAAGATTTGGCCAAAGATTCCAGAATTTAATCTCAGAGTAGTGATATTGTTTGATCCAAGTGAACTACATAGGCTTATAGAAACTTATTATGCGAAGAGGGCATTCAGCACTAGCAGTGCTACATGTTCAAGCATTAAGTCACAGATTTCAAAAGGAGCTTGGTGTAGTTTCTTCTAGTAGTATGCCCCATGAAATGGACAAAAAAAACATTCAGCATGTCTTTGATACACTGCTCTGGGTATTTGACACATATTCCCAAGTCAAGAATTTGAGTTAGGCACCAAAACTGGCTACCTGTGACACCTTCTGTAACTGGTTAAGAGAGGCATGTTCCTCCAGCAGTAGAGAGAGTCAATGTATGTGGATTAGATTTTTGGATTGAATTCTTCCAGGAGAAGCTTTTTGCCCTTGACTCTTCAGGGAGATTTTGGTACATACTTCCAGCCTTCCACAGTAAAGGACATCCTTGAGAGGTTTTGAGCTTAAACAAGTGATATAGCTCATCCAAAATATGGCCTTTCCAAAGAACTTGAGGTTTTGTGCCTCATGCTGCCACAGTTTCTGTCAGCTGCATGTCTGCAGGGGCATGTCTCTAAACATACCAAGTCCCCAGCAAGCATTGTAACACTTACCTCAGGCTAATATCATACTGATATTAAAAGCAAGTGTCTAAATTTCAGTTCATGTTCAATGGTTAGCTGTGGACGTCAGCAGAGATTTGTGATGGCTATTTGCGCACTTAGTTAAATCCTGAGTATGAACAAGACAAAGCAGATAGAAAGTGAATTTAGAAACACAGCCGGGTATGAGAAGTCACACTCAGCAATGACACTAGACAAAGAGAAAAATCTATGCTTTTGCAACTGTTCTGGATTCTTGCCCTGAGTTATTTGTTTCAAAGTTGTGTGGTTGGTTACACAAAGTGCTACTGAGCTGAGAAGCACCAAACCCAGGATCTGTTGGATTCTGAGCTATTGCTCACACAGTTAATAATCCAACAGCACCTGGGCAGTTAGGAGTGTCATTTCCAAAGGCCATACTTTAAGATGGTCTTGTTTTGGCAGTTTTGTTTCACTTTTCCTGTTTATTTTCTAAAAGCTCCCATGGCACTGAAGAATTGATACTGTGATGGAAATAAGGCTCAGGTCATTTTTTTGTACAGTACTATTAATATTCTCTACCCTGAGTAAAAATACATCAAATATTAAGTGTTCAATTGAGGAAATTAGTATATATCTAATGGCACAGGTTATTTTTAAAACAAAATGTTTATATTTTCTAAATTAAAATTTTTAAAAAAGAGAAATACACTTTATCAAAAATATATTTTTAATTGATGTCTCGGCTAGTTAAAAATTTTATGGTTTATTTTTCAGTTACAGGAAACTCATTAATGACCTCTAATTCATCAGAAATTATACCCAATGCAGGCTACACCCTTCACCAGAAAAGATTCTGTCCCGATGCATTTTTTTGGGAAAGGGGGTTTAGCCACTGCAGGAACAATAATGTGCTGCCTTTTTCAATATATAGAAGTAAATTGCAAATTAACAACTTTGTTTTCGAAATTAAAGGTAAAAGGCAGGAAAGCTGCTCTAAAGGACACCTGTCACTTTAGAAACTCTGTAATAAAAACCCAATTTTTGTACCATAGCAACATTTGAGAAAACTACCAGGAGAGTGTTTTCAATCAAGGCATTCATTTCTATCCACAGCTGTTCTGCATTTAGTTTTTTAGTTCACATTACTCCTATCTGTTTGTCCAGGGCTAATTCAAACTGAGAAAGAGCTATATGTCACTCACTAAGCAAGAGTATAATTAAAAGTCCTACTACTACAGCTGGTTTAAAACATTTGAGAGCTTGGGAATTGCAGGGAACTCATATTAAAAATAAAAAGGATGTAATCACAACCTCCTGTACAGTTTAATGGGAAAAAGTAATTTCATGATTGCAGTTGGTTTGAATTAAGTACATTTCTCTAATTATCCATATCATGTGTATACATGCAAAGACTACAATCTATCTATAAAATCAGGGTGATTTAAAATATTCCTGAATTTCAGGATTATAATTAATCTGGGAAAACTATTTACAAATCATGAGATCATTTCATACCATGCTGTAAGATAGAGCTTTCTTAAAGATGTATCCTAGTCACACATTTAAATTATCCATTTTTGCACCATGTCAAGCCTTCTGGGTGGATGTAGGGAAATACACTCATGTTGTAGCAGTTTCTTTTTTAAATACTGAGCAAGTAAACCACATGGTTCATTGTTTGGCATGCCACTGCTGAGGATGCCTACACGTTACTCTGTTCTTCACCATACTACTCTTTCTGGAAAAGTCATTCCAGACTGATGTCAGTTTGGATATATGAAGGCTGCAGACTTGTTCTAATTGTAGTACTAAAACAAGCTGTGCTAGTGCCAGTACTTTACAAATTTCATTCCAATTCACAGCAATTTTTGCTTACTTTTGAGTAAAATCGTTTCTGTCAGTTTTTGTCTTATTAGAAGAACTGTACTTTTCCCCTATAATTCTTACTCCAAAATGCTTCAGATAAAGCTGAAACAAGAAATATCAAATGGTAGCTATTTTTTAGATCACAGCAATGACTCAAGAAGCAACTCCAGGCTGAACCTAATCAGCTTTATATTCCTAAACTAGAACTATTCTATATTAGCATGTCTAGACTACTAGCTCTTATAGTGTTGCTTTTTATAGCAGGACTTTTGCAGATTAGGACAAGTTTGGTGTTTCTTCAAAAAAGTTTCAATTAAGAAAGTTGCCATTATGTAAATATGCTTTAAAAATGTATTTGTTAAAAAAACACCAAGTTTTCTGTCTCCTTCTGTCTCTCTTCATCTCTCAATTAGAAGAACTTTGGAAATTTTTTAAAAAAAACCCCTGATTCTACAAAGTTCTGATTGCCTCCTGCAAAAGAAAACCAATGGAACGTAATCATGGTCAGTGCCTATATAAACAGACTGACCTGCCAAATCAAGAGAAATACTGAGAAATATTGAGAAATCAAAAACATAAAAGAGCTAGTGGAAAACCTAGTTTATATTTAGTGGAAACACTTTAAACACTTTGAGTTAACCTTTGGAACTGAGAGAGTAAATGAAAATGTCTCTTTTATGACAGCATGCAGGGTATACAGTTGAAATAATTTCTGCTGTCCAGAAGAGGGGACATAGAGTTCCTAACAGAAGCCAGGAGTATTCATTATACATTAATTTGAATCATGGAAGTTGTTCTGAATGACACACTAACAACATGAGTATTACATACCTCAGCATTTTGGTTTAGTTTGGATTAGGGTACAAAGGACATTGATTCAGGCCTGTCTTTAAGATATACTTGATCAGAACTTTTGAATGTTTCTCTGATCACAAGGTTTCCAATATGATGCCTTATTCAGTGTTGCTTCGAAGTGCACAATATCATTTTAATCAGTTGGGAACTGCTTAATTCGCCCTCTAGTAATATCATTAAAATTTATTTCATTATTCATATTGGAATTATATGGTTGATTCACAGAATATGTTTTGCACTCATTTTGCTTTCTGTATCTTTGGAAATGAAGTCCTAGATGTTTTCCTATTCTTAAGATTTAAATTCAGTTCCCAATAGCATTTCACACTTCAGTGAGGAAAATACTTCTTAGCACAAGTTAAAGCACACGATATTAATTTTGAGTATATTTCATCTGTGATCTCTGCATCAGTTCAGGTAGCTGCTTAGCCAAACACTTTATAAATGTAGTGTGCCTGATTTACAAAGAACTCTATTCAATGAAATAGCAGAATACCCTTTTGGCTTGCCCAACTGGATACATAACAGAGACATCTGGAAAAATGGCCTAATTTCACATTGTAAAATATTGCAGAAAAGTAAGCTCTTCCCCTGTTTTCCTTTACTTACTGAGAATCACATTGTGTAGACAACTATAACCCAAAAGAATATCATTCTACACACTGTTGGTGTTATTTTAAATACTTTTCTGAAAATTATTTAAGAATTCAGTTCTTTTTTCACCTACACCTGACATATGCCTATTGTTATTCTGACATTTTCAGTGAATTATCTCCTCCAAAATCAAGGAGAGCCTCTTAGGTCAATTTTCAGTGTTTCATTTTGTATTTATTTACAGATACAGAAAATAGACCTGCTATGTGTTTGTTTCGTCTCAAGCTGTTTTAGGCTAATTCTTTTCCCACAATGGGGACACTCTGTCTTTATTTAACTTGATTATATTTAAATTTTGTCCTGTAACCTTTGTTATTATTTTTTTCTGAACAGAAAAGAGATGATGCATTATTAATGTGCCTAAATTTAAACAATTCTAGCTTGATGTGCTTCATTACTTAATATATTTGAGATTGCCTAAGTTTTTCCCCCATCAAGACCAAAGAGAAACATATTGGTAAAATGAGCAACCTAAAGATGACAAGCTTACTGTCAGTATCCTGCTCAGCATGTAAAGTTGGCAGCTGCTTAACACGTATTCCAATTTCATAATGATGGACACTGGAAAATGTAGTATTTTTCTCTCTCAGCTGTCCTAATTCACTCCATATGTAAGGAGAACTTACCTCATGCACCCAGATTTCTAGCACTCCCTCCCCAAGTAGGGGCAGGGTCTCCTAAGCAAATAAATAAATAAAAGTGACCTTGGTGGTTTGTGGTTTTTATACACACTCTCAGTCACACATACTCAGAACCACTAAAAATCACCAACTCCCCAGAGAGCCAAGATTTAATTTGGATCACACATTACAGGCCAGACTAGAGAGTATCTTTACAATAACAATATTTACTTACATTCATCAACAGATGGTAAAACAGCATAGGGAGAAATGCTTGAAGAAAACTGAGCAGTTTTTCACAGAAATAATGGCCACACCAGCACTAGATCATCAATAAAAAGCAAATCAGACATGGATAGAATATTTAATTCTTGTCAAACTATAAGTTGGGTTTTCAAATTACATTATAGAGCAGAAATTTCTTCCTTATGTCTAACTCAAAACTGAAAGTCAAGATTATACTATTACTCTCTGGATTTTTGCCAATGCCCATTTACTATGCAAGACAGAAATCAGAAACAGCACTAGTATGAGGTTTGACATATGCAGCTGAAACCAGAACATTTTAGAGTTGTTTCCAAAAAGTTGACTTCACCTGCCATGGTTACATGTAGCCATGTGTAGAATTAAGAGAGAAGAACACAAATGCCAAAGCAGAGCATAACTCCCACAATTATTTAGCTGTCTTTTTATATACATCACTCTTTGGAATACCTGCAAGACTAATATAATTTCTACTTTGGCTCATTTCCTACTCCCTAAAATAAGTATTATCACAAATAAATGTATTTTTTAATCCCTTTTCAAGAAGGCTGGTTCACACTGGGTTTTCCTTCTATGTTATACTAATGTGCCCTTGTTTCTTCAAATCCTAGTGTATAATCTGCCAGTTCAAATTGGGCTTCCACTCAACTTTCACTTTATACACTGTATGCCTCCAGTTAAAAAAATAAAAGTAAGTTTCCTGCCACACACACCTACTTTGCAAAATAGTGCCATGAAGAAAAGCATTCTCCTGTAAGGTAGATTGTCTTCATTTCTAACACTGTAACACAGCTCTCCCTCACTACCAGGAAGACAGATGAAGTCTTCCCAAAAAGAGGCAAAGGAATAACTCAGAAAGGACAATTATTTATTCTGCTTGAAGAGAAAGCCTGCAAGAACTGGTGCTACAGGATCCATTGTTCAGATAAAGGGCAATTCGCTCATTAAATTACATCAGATACCATTCAAATTAAATCCAGTCTGCAGAAGTCACCTGGAGTTATTATGCATGATGCAGAAACCTTAACCATCAATCACATACTGGAAAATTCTCAAGTGGCAATATATACTGGCACATAAATTTCTACCATTTTTTTATTTTCTAGCATTTCATCCATTCATATCCCACAGACATAGAAGATAGACTGCTCAAAGGGTTGCAGAAGACTTAGTGAAACCAGATGATCTTGCTAAAGAAACCAAATTTTTATGCATTTTACTTACTGAAATATAATACATAGAACTGGGGATTTTTTCCTGACATCAACTATAACAGTAATCTTCATGACTCATCTGCCTATCCTAACCAGGCTACTAAAAGACAATCTGGTTCTTTTGAATCAATGTTCCTTAGGACAATTTACTACAGATGTGGAAGGAAACCTCGGCCCAGCATGAAATCAAAGACTTGTTTAATAAGTAGTTTAAGCATTCATGTGAAACTGTAGAGTGAATTTCTGTTTGTACAACATGCAAAACTTTACTTGCAAGACATTAAAATTTTTCAGTAGATGTTCTGTTTCTGATGAAGTTATCATCATTCAAATTATCAATTAGTGTAGTGAAAAATGCATTTTAAAAAGATTTAGCAAATGAAGACTCCTGTGGTCACTTCTGGAAGTTAAGGTGTGCACCTGGCAGCTTACTGCAGTGGAGAGGAAACACTGCTGCTGGCTGTAAACTATGAGTACAGTTGCACAGTTTGGCTGCAGCAGCATGAAGTTCTAGGTAGGTTAATTTAAATAATTTTTGTAACCATGCTGTAGACATACCATATCTAAAAGTGAATTGCAAAAAGAAATGGAGAGTAAAAATCTCGTCTGATGTAATCTCTGAACCACTATTTGTAAAAAATCCAATGGTGCATAAACAAAAACACACACTTGTCTGTCTTGTCTCCCAAGGCTCTGAACAAGACTATCTTGTTACACACACTGGGTCTTTCTAGGCAGAGCAATGGTTTGGAGGTTTTTCTTTGGTGATTTTTTGGGATTTTTTCCCAGCACTAGTGACTTTTCCTGACATTATATTGGTTAGCTATCACCTATAGAAGCTTTTAATTATTAAAATACGTATTTTTTTTAAGCGCTGATATCCACAGTATCATAATATTCATCCTTTTTCTGCAAAATAAGTGTGCATTTGGTTACATCTTTTATCTGGGGCCATCCCAAGAAAGTACTGCTTGTCCTAACAACTTGAGTTACCCTGGAAACTTAGCAGGTACCAGCCTGTAAACAAGCAAAACAAGGCACACTCACAATAAGAAGCAATTTTGGAGTGGAACACTGTACCCCAGGCGCAGCTGACATGGGTTCAATAGAAAACTAGACAAGTTCATGGAAGAGAAATCCACTGAGGCAAAGACACCTCCAACCCACATCGTTATATCTGGTTCAAGAAGTCCCTGCCTTTCAGAGTGTTGCAGAACTGGGAAACTATTCTCAGGAAATATCACTGCCTGCTTCCCTCCCTTCCATGCCTTTGTAAACACCAGCTTTTATGACACTGGCAGGGACAGGATGGAGTGTGGCCGCCAGAGCCACTCCAGTGTAAACACTCAGGAGCACGTGCAGGTCCGTGCTGCCCGAGTTCAGCACTTGCTTCAGTGAAAACTCTCATGGACTGTTAACACAGTTAACACAGTTAACACAAAGCAACCTTTGGAGATTTATTGTGGACAGTAGCTGCTCAAAGAAGCTGTAAATTAGAAAATAAGCTTTTCTGGGCAGGAGACAGCTTTTTTGTTATGCGTTTGTATGGTGCCCACAAAGAGATCATATAATGAGGACAATAGGTTTACTGGGACAGTAAGTCCCGAACATTTCCAGTCACAGCTTCACTTAAGGGGCATCATGACCTCTCTTTCTGTAACACTTCTGGGATTATGTCACTAGTCCTAGCTCCTGTGCCTTTTATATTTCTGTGACTATAACCCCAAACAGAAATTACAAGCCCATATTTGGGAATTAGTGTCCATGACTGCTACTATACTACAAGAAGTACAAAGCCCCCAAAAGACTCGTTTGTTAGCAAACAGAAATAAACTTCTTAAAGACTGAGCCATAATTCTCTCCTGTAAAATGTCTGCCATTGTCTTTTCAAAGAAACTGAAACAATAGACTAAACAAAGACAAGAGTTAACCAGGATGGTTTTTATTCTTTAAAGAACAAGAAGTATAGCCATAGAATCTTGCCAGCTTCTGTTGCCATTTAAATAGTACCAAAGATACAAGTACTTGGAAAAGGAAGGTGGAATATGAACCTGCCAAGCTGCAACAATAGAGCTCTTATCTGTGGTACAATAATATGAACAAATTAGTACAATAAAATTAGTTTATAAGGGCAAAAATATCAACTTGCCATAACAGTTAAGCTTTTTCTCCCTTTAAAAATTTCTAGTAAATAAAATATAAAGATGTTAAGAGTTATTCTTTCCCTATTTTCTTTTGTACATCTGTTATCTTCTTGCAGCCAATTTTTTACTGAAAAGTTGATGTTTTATTGAAGCAAATCCAGTAGCTGTACAGCTGTGCTGCTGTGCAGAACAGCAACCCATTACTCACCATCCTGAGAACCATGCAAAACTTGGGAAGAATAATTGGCTCTGAATTTCAAGGTTCTCCATACTTTCTTCCCTCTTACAGTATTCTAGAGAGCAAGGGGTAAAATGCAGCAGTCTTTTATAGTATGTCATCTAGCCCTGCCATGAATGCAAGGTAGCTTCTTCCACCTTTTATCAAGGAGAAGTGACTTTTCATTTAGTGTTCATTTTCTGCTGGGCAACAGCCTGGATATGAACAACCCCCATGCCATAGCTGGCATATTGCTGGTTGACATTCTAGCCTATGTCTTTCATTTACACTCACCTTCAGGAAAAGAAATAGGAAGGTCACCCATTTTCAACAGCAAAATGGTGCAATTTTGGACTTTTTTTTAACCTTACAGACAACCCAGGAAAACAGGGTGACCAGCTCTTTTTGAAGTAATTTTACTAATAGTAGTCCATATATCAAGTACAATTTTTTATCATATGGTAGGGCGTTTATATGTATTCTCAATATCCAAATGCAAATTTTACCCAGCTCCTATGCAACTAAATCCAAAATAATAACATTTTCTACCATCCCCTCACATAGAAGATAAGAAGTTTTGATAATTCATGCTCCAAAACTTGTATTTCTGCTTGGTAAATTTTTCCTTTTCTTGATCAGCTTTTCTCTGTGCATTTCACAGCTGTACTGGTCCAAGTAATGTTCACTGGTGGAAAAATATGTGTGTGTCAAGTGGATATTGAAAAGGTTTCACTATTTACATCAAAGGTACTTCTACTCCTCTAGAGGAAGAAGTTCTTCATAAGTGTTTAGATATGCAAATATGGACACTTTATTGCTACTGCTCAGGGATTCTAGGAATGCAGTATCAATGGACACATTCATATCTGCTAGATTGGGGACTGATTTTTAGTTGGTTAATGGTTTAGTTGGTTAATAGTTAAGGATTTCTACTTTCTTACTTCCCAACAATCTCTGAGCATTGCAAACTTCCCTGACATGAAGTTTCAGTGTACTGCAGTGCAAAAACTCTTTGGGTTATCTCATGTTTCTGTTTATTAAAGAGGCCCACAGATGGGTTTTAATGATCATCCTTTTGTTCCGTATATGAAACCAATGTTCTTTTCTAAAGAAAATGACACTGTGGAGATGAGGTATGTTCCAGTTAGTCCTAAATTAGAACCAAAGTATTCAAAGATGTCTGAGTGTTCCTGCCCTCAAGTGTTGGCAAACTCTGTAGAATACTTTTATAACTTGCTCATGTTGAGTGTTTCTTTAGGAGGAGATGTATAAAGCAGCATTATATCGGGTCTAAAGGGCAGTAGGAAGAAGACATGGTTAATGACAAGTAATGGCACACAAAACAAGCCTATGAAATCTCATCAGCAAATTTTTCCTTCGTGGAACAAAATATTTTGACATCCAATCATCAGAAAGTTATCAGTTCTGAAAGGCAATAAGCACTGAAACACACTGGAGAAAATACAAGAATCAGTGTGAAAATCATTTCCCCAGTGACACACCACCCTAACACAACCTTTCTTTTATCTGCTGCCTCCTTGATGTTTCCTTCATATTTCCTTTCATGCTGTTCAGTTCCGCAGTAATGGAATTACATTCAGCCTTCTCATTTCACTCCTTCCATTCTCATCTATAATTTCTACAGAAGTATTATTTTCACTTCTGTATCACCACTTCCACCTCTCAATCCAACTCAGTAGGTCCTCTTCACCTCTTTGCATTTTTTGCACTAATTTCTGCTCTTTTATTTTGTATCTTCCTTTGCTATTTAAGCTCTTTTAACAATACAAAAGAAAATATGTTGGACCATTTCTCACAACAAAGAACAGATATTTTAATTCTGCATCTGTGATTACATCATGTCTTGCGCTGCTACAGATATCTTCCCAAGCACTCACACCCCTGATGTGCATTTGGGTGGTTGGAACTCATCCTGCTCAGCATCTCTTTATGTCCTTCTCACAGTCATTTTCCAGATAACTCCATGCTTACTTTTCCACCCCAAAGCACAGTCTTTCCCAGCAACTTCATCACAATTAATCTGCCTCTTTTGCTCAAGTCACAGGTTTCCTGCACAGCCTTTTTTCCTTCATGTGATTGTATTAGTACTGTGCTCTTTCTCCATTGTTGGGGTTCCTCCCCCCTGCCGTGGGGTCTGGGGGGAGGGGACCCTGGAGTAGAGGCACGGCCTATGGGGTTTCGCTACTCCCTGGTCAATCCTGTTCCCCATTGGTTGTTTTGTGTTCGCCTGGGTGGGAAGGACCCTGCTGGTCCTGTGATTGCCGGGTTCTTTGGCAGTCCCCCGGCCATGCGGCTGGAGAATAAAGATCTCTGAAACATCTACCAAGAATCGGTCCCTATTTCTTTTCTACAGGCCTCGCTGTCTATACATATTGCAGAAATCTCTGCTGCAACACTCCATGTTACAAGACGTGGCTGCATACTTTGCCTTTAAGCTGACAAGCTAGTATCCCATCAAAAATTTCATGAGGAGTCTGACAAACCATTATGGATATTGTTCCATGTACCACCATGTGTATGTCAACATCTGAATGGAAAGCCAGTCCTGTGGATGCTTCACCAAAGAATATGAGACGTGGAGTATTTTAAAGAAACATATTATCTGCAAAGCATCATCTAGAGGGTGACATTAGCATAAATACCTAAATATTTCCTGGATTTTCTGTATTAAAAGGCATGGGTGTGGCCACATAGACTCTCTGATACAGGTTCTGCTCATAGTTATTAAAGGAATTAATGGTTAGAGAAAAGAGGAAAGAAATTATGAGGAAACCTACTTTTATACTTATTTTCACAAGGGGATGCTAATTGGGAGTGAGTTTGATGGAAATAATAATCAGTTGATATGTCCCATATCTTAAATTCTATGTCCTCATTGAAGGCAAGCTTTTCCAAGGGCCACCTAAGGTTTTATTCAGATTTTAACAAAATGAAGCAGCCAACGACCAATCAGCTTGGAACTGAATGAAAACCCATGACAGCTAATGCAATGTAGATATGTTCATGAAAAATCTGTGTATGTATGTAGGCATGCACAGTATTATACCACATAAAAAATACACGTTAATTTACTTACTTCAGGCCAAGAAGATCTTATGTTGCTGTCTTTAAAGAAGGTGATAATGATAGGATTGCACCAGCAAAGAAACTGTTATTAAACTGGTGGAAGAAATGTTGGGAAAGTCCTAGCTTCCCTTCAGAATATTCATGTTTAATCTCCAGTATTTCGGACTCAAATGTCTAGTTAGAGAAAAGTAGATATTAATCAGCTCTAGCTCAGGACTATGTCTCTATTCAATATCGATATCTAAATATTAATATACCTATGTAGGTATGCATACCTACACAAATATCATAGCAGTAGAGAAAGCAAAAGCACAGGAGATAAAACCTTTTGCTTCCCTCTGCCACTTAACAGGAGTAAGATATTTCAAAGGTATTTCATCTGCCTCATCCTTTAGTTCTCCCTCTTTAAAATAAGAACTTGCTTCTATCTCAAATGGAAGAACTTGGTGAGAATTGCATTAACAGGAGTGTTTGCTAAAGCTGACCTCC
Organism: Corvus moneduloides; assembly: GCF_009650955.1. NCBI lineage: Eukaryota > Metazoa > Chordata > Aves > Passeriformes > Corvidae > Corvus > Corvus moneduloides. The sequence goes on along the minus strand of NC_045481.1, from coordinate 11,335,044 downwards.
GCTAGGAAATTTCCTCCTATTTCCACTGGAAAGGAAAGCTTCTAGCAATACCGTTAAGCTACAAAGAAATACGCTAAATAGAGAAGTATTATCAATGTTTATAGGATCTGGAGGGAGGGAGTTCCAGGGACATTTTACAGATAATTTATTTCCAGTCACTTTAAAAATATTATTCACAATAAATGTAATACACTGCAAAAAGAATTGCATATAGACTTGTAGTTCTGCTAGGTTTGACCTGACTATAATGTAAACACATCATTGCTTCAACAACAGAAGACAAATAAGGCTACTTCTGACTGTATCTGCCTCCCTGAAGTAATTCATTGGAAAAAGACTTTCTTCAAAGCATTTTTAAAGACTTTAACCTGTAACATAAGTTGCACACACATGCATCTCCTTTCAATGGATATAATTTACTATTTGTGAAGTCACAAGAGTGTTCTTACACTATTTAGATTTTATAGTACTATTAATGGGAGAAAAAAACTGTGTCTCTTTCATGTATGTCTTACCTTACAAAGTAGAAAGAGGGTACAGTTCCCTATGTGTGATGCTCCATGTTTTTGAAATTACAGCCCTTAGAGATTTTTTTGGCATTAAATTAAAACCACTAACAAATTGCTAGTGGTAAAACATTGCATGAACATTGTTTCTTGCAAAATATTGGAAATAACTGTTGTAGCATTACTCAACAGTTAAGCAACCTCTCTCTGTTTACTGTAAGTATTAGCTCCTTGAACAACGTGTCCTGCATACATAAATTCATTCCCTTTGGAACCGAACTCCCAACTCCTAGGACTTGGATCAAAAAAGTAAAACAAAAATATATGAACAAGTCCTCTTGCTAACTGGTCTAGTATCCATAGTTGGATGAAACTGCTTACTTCAAATAAATAACTAAATAGAACATGGCTAAACAGAACCATGCTTATTTTTCAAATATTTCCCCACAAACAGTTCTAAAGGATACATCTCATTTAGTGAAAAATATTATTTTGTTTTGCTTCTTGTACGTACACCTGAGAATCAAACTGTGTAGCCAATTCTCTTCGAGAAGTAACTAGAGCACTGTCCATCATTCAACCCAGAATCTCTTATTGGTCAATGAAATTTCTTTTTCAGCAAAAGAAGATTAACATGTTCCCTCATCTGTCTCTATCCCTGAAGGGAATAGAAAAAGCACTGAAAAATTTGAGGAATTTCCTCAATCACGAATAAGTTCAGCAATATGATGGGAAAGTATAGAATCATTAAATTTCTCTCCTTTTTCTCTATATAGAGCTGGATCCAGAAAACCAAAAATTGGCTCTTCTTGGAGGGCAAGATCAGAATCAATTGGTTTCATACTCTCTCTAGCATACTTCTGTAGTGTTGTACTGTAAATGGAGATAGCCTTGATTTGCAACCTTACATCAAATTTCCTAGTTTTCCTCGCTCCAATTTTTTAGACTGTTGTCCTTGGATTTTGTAAATATAGATTGGAAGAAGTCTTCTGGATTGAAATATTTCCAGTTCAAATCCATCCTTAAAATGGCACTAATACTGACTCTCCTCTGAGTTTCAAGAACATTTCTAATTATTCCTTTACATTTTATTCCAAATATACATTGTAACAAATAAATAAGAAGTGGTGCCCTTTTATACATGTCTTTGAGCTTTATCTTCTTTTTTTCTGTTTTAAGCCATCATTACATATAACTTACCGATTCTAAAAACACAAATCTTAGAGGAGAGCTTGTTATTTAATTACTTCTACTGTGGTTGACAACTAACATACAGAAAATTAATTTAGATCCTGCATTAATCCCAGAAGCTTAACAAAACTGGAATTTGGGAAGGAGCACAACCATCTCCACCGTACATTGAGAGGAAAGAATGTCACAACACATTTAGCACAAACTATGCCAGCAGTAGTAAAGCAGAGATGGGAGTTAGCACCTGCTTAAGAAGAGAACAAGCACGCTAACACTGAGAGTCAGGGGAATTTCCCACTAAACTACAACATATAGAAAGTAGGTCACTTTTACTCTTTTGAGAATGATAAAAAGCAACAAAATTCTGAATTATATATGAACCATTACATTTAATTTTCTTCTTCTCCAGCAGGTCCCAGGAGTCTTGAAGACAGAAAAATCTGGATTTTACGACTCTGGCAATTATCTAAGTTAATGCATAGAATTCTCCACAACAATTTTTATTATAGTTACAGATCTGTCAGCCTTTCTATTTTACTCCCCTTTACATTTCTTTCTGTACTGCTTGTCTCTGATTTAGTGTTTGCTATAAAGTTTTACTCCAGACATAACTTGGCACACAAATATCTTACAAACAGGCCTTACCTAAAATAAATCTTTAATAAATCTGCAATCTAACTTATCTAGCTCTCTTGCCAGGTGTTATTGGCAGGAAATAGGGCCAAGTTCAAATGCCTGAGAGGTCTTCTTAAAGTAATAAATGTGATTGGCTAAAATGCCCCACCCAGACACCTGGGAAAACAAAATATCTTCCCTAAGTGACCCTAAAAGCCAATTATTTTCTATTCTGAAACATGGAGTTTATGCAAAACAAGAAAAACATGATGTGGGGGAAAGGAGAACTGCAGTTTGACAGCATACAACAAAGCCAGTGGCATTTATAAATATGAATAGAAAAGCTATCTGATAGTGGAGTTGAATTTAGGAGTCACATTTTATTGAGTATAACATAGTAGGCTAAATGTAAACTCTGGTTACAACACTTCCATGGCAGAGAAGAAACACTGGAGGTCAGCACCCAAAACAGAGGCCTAGTAAAAGAACCAACAACTGCAATTTTCCTTAGGGACTAAGTTCAAATTCAGGGCAATGAATTTGTTGTTCAGTTGAGTTCACCAAGGATGAGAAAGGGCAAAAGTACAGGCACAGATAGAGCAGGCAGCAGGAAAGCCCCAGAGACAACTAGAGAGCATGTAGGATGATTTTGATAAACAAATGAAGCAAGAAAGAGGTGTTTAGGGTAGACAATTATCTGAGGAGTCTGTTAAAGCACTGAGCCTCTCATGTTTACTTCTCCTGGCATTCAGGGAAGTGGAAGTTCGTAAATTTAGACAGAATTGCAACAAAGAATGATTACATTTCATCATCAATTTGTAAAAATATTGCCCTCAGATATAAACTAATCAGAACAGGCTAAAAAGAGTGAAAAACCCTCAAAATAGCTCAGCAGCCTTGCACCTGACTTGCACCTCTCCCAGTGCAAACATCTTTGTAACAGCACCTCCCTCCCCTTCACCTGCTGAGCACCACACTACTGCCAGCACAGCACTAAAGTATAAAGGCATATTTTGGCAAGTGTATTCCCACTGGAAGTGCTTCCCTGACCTCATGTTGAGACTGCTCCAAAATTAAGCCAGGGAGAAGTCAGGGGCACTGGTGCTGAGAGGGGCACTGCTGTACCACGGTTAGCTCAGGCCTCTCCATCCCTGTCAGCCATCAGGCCTCACTCACACTTTATTCATTCTTTGCAGCCTTTAAAAATTAATAGCACCAAAGGCCTTAAATGTAGTCTTTCCCATCTGGGAACACTGGCTTGCCACAAGGCTTCAGTTCTGTTACAGCTCTCTCAATTTAAAGCCTTAAGAAATGTGTTGTTTTCTTATGTTACTACTCAGCATGTGGCATATGGAAGATGACAGCAGAGGTCAGTCTTGTGAGTTCCACAATAATATAGGAAACACAATTTAGAAAGAGACAAAATAAGGGTGAGAAACAAAAGAAATCATCAACATGGAGTGATGCCAGGCATGGTGGATTTCCAGACAAAATCCGTGTACAGGGAGTAAAACTGAACACCAGAACTAAGTCTCCCTGCAGAATTTATAATGGAAGGAAAGAAAAGTCATTAGTATAACACTATAGAGGGGCTACAGTGGGGGGAAGATGATCAGGACAATCCTGTTGGAATAGTGCCCCCAAATGCTGGAACAGATCATCAAAATATTCAAGGAGCCCAAAAAGAACAGTAGATACAAAAGTGTTTTGTTTTGCCTTTACCTGAATAAGTATTTGCATTGAATACCAAGAAAAAAATGTTTATACTGCAGAGCTCTCATTCTTGGCACCCACAATTAATCTCAGAAAGAACAGAAGCAAATCAGTTTTACATTTTTAAAGCAATAGACCTAGTCTTAGAAACATGCCACTCATTGGAAGAGCAACTGAAGAGATCAGTGAAAGGAATAGAATAATAATATATTGATACAGAATTAAGCAAACAGTATGGAGCGTGCAGGTGCCATGTACTGTAGATGCCATCTAACACATATGCTCCAGACTGCAATTTGACAGAAAAATTAATGGCCAACCTATAAACTGCAGTGACAGAAACAGAGGAAGCAGAAACTATGTATCTCCATACACCACTGATACGCCAGGAAAAACAACCACAAGCATCTATTCTTGCTGCTTCTGAGACCATTTGGAAAGACTTGCACTGAAGGGAAAGCAATCTGCAGTGTCAGTTAGCAGATGCAGGATTCTTTATGTACATTTATTACAGAAAAAGGCAGACAGACGCTCATCTGCCATTTTTGCTCATATTATTAAGTCAGCGATAGATCCAAATAAAACTAGATGGCAGAGCCACCTGCACTTCAACTTCAGCCACATCATGAATTAGTAAAAACAGGTGCTGATGAGGTGTAATGAAACTGTTTCAAGACCAACAGGCCAAAATAAACTGTTGATAAGAAGCCTATGAAACAAGTGATAATAATTCTTGGATTCAGTAGCAGATGACAAGACTGGATTTTATTTAAATGGGACCATAATCCCATTGGATTCAGTAGCTGACACCAGGAAATGGATAAATACTTCACAACTGAGAACAAGCATGCCAAACATAATTCAGGAAGCATAGCTCTTGCCAGAGATAAATTCTGGTTCTGAGTATATATGATGCAGCATGAGGTGTGCAGAAATGACTGTGATCTTTGTAACAGAAGAAGACTGCAGATATCCTCAATCCCATCTTCAACTGGGAACAGATCAGAATAGACCTACCCAGTTTCACTGATGAAACTCCATGGTCCAATTACACCACTCCAATATCTGGAAGAAAGACCATCTGAAGGACACAGACAAAAAGTTTGATTTGGAAACTGAAAGCTTGGCACAACTAGCAGACTGTGCTCAAACTGTCAAACTGCTAGTATGTCAAATCTTTTCCTGCTGTAGTCCTAAACACCACATTTTTAAATTTTATTATGCAACTACCATAGTCAGAAAGATAACATTAAAATAAAGGCCTTTTCCCCAAAACAATGGACTTTCAGACATCAACATGTACCACACAAGTCACGATAAAGATAGCTCTAAAATCTTAAACTTGTTCTGCCTTGTTGAATGTGGTAATCTTTTACCACCTCCTATGTATTAATATATTGTTTATATTTTTTTTAAATCCTCTTTATTATACAATCACTTTATTCTACTTGTCTTCAGTCAGTACCTGCAATAAGACAGGAAGCAGAAGCAACACAACTTTACTAAAGGTAGAAGAATATAGGAAAGGATCAGGATATGAAGCTCTGGTCTGTTTTCCTCACATAACTATCCATGGCTGATGACCACCATATGAAATCATCCCATAATTCACTCACAGCTTAACTCCTGCTCAAATATTACTTAAGTAGAACTCAACTGATTTATTATACTGGTCAAGCTCCACAAGTGATAAATGCTGTATATTACAAACAGACCAGATCAGCCAGATCACAACCTGTTAAAGAAACCCCTGTTTTTTCCCAATAGCCTCAGAGGTTTGGCAAATTAGTAATACATGCATATTGTACAGAATATTTTCTTCTGAAGAATTTCAGCAGGTCTTCAGCATAAACTATAACTCTGAACACCAAATGTGATGTCTGCACCCAAGAGTGATCATTTTTTTTGCTTCTCAATGCAACTTTAGCTAATATGCCAAAAGCAATACATCACCCATGACAGGACAGTGGAGAATGAGGTGCAACGCTTCTGTCCAAGCACATTCCACTGTCATTTTGCTTGTGAGTTCTTCGGTTCAAATGAGATTGCCTTTAAAGTAATATGATGTAGACTTCTGGTGATAGACTTTCATTAGCTTCATGGGTTGAAAAAGCCCAACATATATTAGCGGTTTAAAATTAGTAATAACAGTTCTGCCTTCTTTCAATCTGTTGAAAACTGTATAAAGGTCACAGCACTGCTGATGCCCACATTTTTTCTGTTTTACACAACAAGTAGATGGAGTGACTCATGACAGCCAAATTCTGAGATCAGGCCCTAAGCAACGATGACATCAGATGCTGCCAAAAGACATTTGATTCCTCTATTGTCAAATGCCAGGTTGGTTCTGGGACATGGTGAGAAGCCAGCTCTAGTTTAGAAAATTCTATAGTGAGCTATTGTTTGATACTAAATACAAGATCATCACTCCTGCTGCTGCTGCAAGTCACAGGGCATCTAAGGACACATCTAACAATATTGCCACTTTCTAGTGTGTTTGCAAAATACTGCAACAAAGCTTCATGCACCCAGACTATAGAGAGTGTCTGTGAGAGAATGGAGACAGAGGACTTGATGGCAGGAGTATAAATTAAGAAGCTGAAGCTAATAAAGCTAATGAAAGCCTATCACCAGCAGTATACAGCATATTGCTTCAAAGGGGATCTCATGTCCTGAACATCTGTAAGTTTCTCTGTACCCGAGATTTTCAAAATCTTTTAATTTATTTCTGAGCAATACAGTATTTTTATTAGGTTTTTCATGCAACTAAAAGGACCAAATATTCCTTCATGACTCTCTGACACTTTTAAATGCCTAAACAGAACTATTGCTGATTTCAGCCAGTGAGGGTCCTGTCCTAAAGTGAGAGTGATGGCACTGTGGAAAATTTACTATATTCACAGCAGAAACAGTAAAAGATAACAGAGAGCAGCTCCTTAAACCTGAGTAGTCTGTGCTTAGTAGATGAGGGCTTGCTTGATTGGCAACTGTACAATTTATGTTGCAAGACAACTCATGATGTGTAATATATATTATGCTTTTAATTAACTTATTTTCTATTTTCGGTTTTGACTTTGGAAAAGAGGACAGTTATACAAAAGGAAAAAAATACACAATTTATTTGATTCCAAATAAAGTGATACAAAAAGGTTCTCAGAGTGCAGAGTACCAAATTAATCTTACTAAATCAATTGTCTTCTCTTTTTAAACATACAGGAATATGACAATGATAGCAAGTGTTTTGCACTGATAATGGCAGTATTTGGAAAATTCAAATAACACCTATGCATAATCAGATATTCTGAATATTTGGTGCTTTTTTTACAAGATTAATTTATAAAGACCCTCCCTTATTATATTTTATCAGATCAAGCTTCCAATTTACCCAGCAGCCATTCCTGATGGTGTCCAAAATGGGTCCCAGAGAAGAGTGTGAGAACAGTGTAATATACGGCATTAATTCCCCAGAATATTTTTCAGCCTCCAGGGATTTGTGGCTGAGCAATTCCTAACCAGATGCAGCAACTCTATCTTTAACAGTCCTCAACGGTTTCTTCTTTTCATCCAAGGACTTTTCACATCTGAGAGTTTTTACTGTCCACAGCATCTTGTGGCAAGAATCTTGACAGCTTAACAATGCAATGAGAGGCAAAATTTTGAAATTGCCACTTCCTGGTTTCACTTTACATATCCTACTCCTTTCTGTAAAATTATGTTATGTATTCATATCTGTGCCTACAAAGCTCATGGAACAGATCCTCCTAGAAGTTGTGCTAAGGCACATGGAGAACAGGGAAATGATAGCGTCCTTCTACAATGGCGTGACCACATCAATGGACAAGGGAAGGGCTACAGATGTGCCATCTATTTAGACTTCTGTAAGGCCTTTGACATGGTCCCCCAAAACATACTGATCTGTGAATTGGAGAGGAATGGATTTGATGGATGAACCGTTTGGTAGATGAGGCACTGGTTGGGTGGTCACATCCAGAGGGTAGTGGTCGCCATCTCAACGATATGATGGATGTTCAATATCCAAATGGAGATCAGTGACAAGCGATGTCCCTCGGGGGTCTGTAAGGGGGAAAGTACTGTTTAATATCTTCAGCAAAGACAGAGACAGTGGGACTGAGTTCACTCTAAGAAAATTTACAGACACCACCAAGCTATGTGGTACAGTTGATATGCTTGAGGGGTGGAATGCCATCCAGAGGGACCTGGGCGATCTTGAAAAGGGGGCCTGTGCCAAACACACAAACCTCAAAAAGGCCAAGTGCTGGTGCTGCACCTGGGTTGGGGCAATCCCAGTATCCATCCAGGCTGAGGATGAACAGATGTAGAGCAGCCCTGCCAAGAAGGACTTGGAGGTGCTGCTGGATGAGAGGCTGGACATCACCCAGCAATCTGCACTCACAGCCCAGAAACCACCAGCATCCCGGGCTGCATCCAAAGCACCATGGGCAGCAGGGCAGGGAGGGGATTCTGTCCCTCTGCTCTGCTCTGGTGAGACCCCACCCAGAACACTGCATCCAGCTGTGGAGTCCTCAGCACAGAAAGGACATGGACCTGTTGGAGCAAGTCCAGAGGCCAACAAGACAATCAGAGGGATAAAGCACCTCTGCTATGAAGACAGGCTGAGAGACTTGGAGTTTTTCAGCCTGTGGAAGAAAAGGCTCTGGGGAGACTTACTGCAGTCTTTCAGTACTTAAAGAGGACTTAGAAGAAAGATGGAGACAAACATTTTCGTATGTCTTGTTGACTTAGGACAAAGGGTAATGGTTTTTAACTTAAAGAGGGTAGATTTACAGTAAATACAAGAAAGAAATTTTTACAGTGAGGGTGGTGAAACACTGGAACAGCTTTCCCATTCAAGGTCAGGTTGCATGTGACTCTGAGCAACCTGATCTAATTGAAGATGTCCCTGTCCACTGCAGGGGGTTTGGACTCAATGATCTTTAATGGTCACTTTCGACCAAAATTAATCTATGATTCTATCATTCTATTCAGAATAACTTAGTATTGTCAGCCAACTAAGACACCTCAAAAATTTCTTCTTCTCATTTCTAGACCATTTATTAATACTGGGAACACTGCAGGCCCTAGGACAAATCCCATGTATACTTCACTGACAACCTCCTTCCTCTGTGAAAACTGACCATTTATTGCTGACTTCTGTCTTTTTCTTTTATACTCTGACTTCTTAGATTCCTTAAAAGATATAACCAAATAGGTTAAATCAACCATAGATCCTTTATCCACGATCTTATTGACTTCTCTTAAGAATGTTACTACATTTGTGAGGCATGACCCACCCTTAAAAATCCATATTGACTCTCTGGCAACATACAATATTAATTCCTGTGTTCTCTGGTTCTTCAAAACAATTGTTTACAGTTATCCAGCTTCCAAGTTTCTCTAGAACCCTTGGGTGAATATCATATATTGCTGTTCATTTTTAACAGTTTCTTCTCTAAGCACTTCTACAGAACTGTGGAGTTTAATAACTTCTTGGAAACAATGTGCTTTTGAGTTCCCAAGTCCTTACACAATCATAAGGTTATAATTATAGCAAGGTAACCAATAGCTAGAGTGAAACTTAGCACAAATTAATGGCATTTGGAGAAATGGATATTCTTATCACCTGTGAACGTAAAGAATCCAACAAGACCTTGACTTATTCAAGAGTTATTTTCTACATTCAAAACTTAAATTCCTAACCTGAAAAGCAACTGTAGACCTAATCCCTGCAGCAATCTCTAAACATGAAACATCAGCTTTTGATATCATCTGCCATCCTAAACTTACAGGTCACACCTTTTCCTTCATGGATATGAGATAAACCCCAACCATAATTCTACTTTTTATATAAGCAGTGAACTAATTCTTGCAGCTAAAATGCATTGAAGACAGTAACTGTATAGTTACCAATAGCCTCTCCAAACATCCACCCTTCCCACTCAGGTGAACAAGGTATTCCATAAGGTATCAGAATAACAGCATTCGCCCTTCATGATGCTAACCTGCATTCCTACCACCGAAGCCATTCCAGACCCAGTGACAAGCTAGGCTCAATGGGCAATTTCTTCTTAAATCCTACTTTAAGCCAAAAAACTGAAATCAAAATGGTAGAACATTTCATTAAGAAAGGCTCATTGAGATTCATTAGAAAACAACATTCTTTCTACTCTTTGTTGGTTCTAATCAATCCAACAGTGAGTTTGGCAGATGAAGAGTCCCTCTTTTAGGTCATAATGCCACCCTAAATCCAAGCCTAATTTTTTTTCCTTTATCCAAAGTGACCAATTTGTATAGTAAATCCAACTGTAAGGCATTTGTTCCCAATTTTGCAAACTTTCATCCTATCTCTGGCAGTCTTGAAGAATGCAAGAATAAAAAGGCTTTCTACCTTTTTTTCTGAAAACCTGATTCCAGCCCTCGCCCTAAAATTAACATGTACTGTAGGGAGAGGAAGAATCTGTACTGGAATACCTAATATGAAGCATATGCTCCTGCCTACGCCATACTACTCTCTCTGACATGTTTTTTTCCAGTTCCCCAGCCTTATCCCAAGCCTTCCTTAAATGGAAGATGTGTCCAGGAATACTGAAAATAAAATATTTTCTTATGACTACACCACTAGCTTCCTTCTAAACTCTTATAAATCCAGCAAAAATCAGACTTGCTGCAGTTTTCCTTTCTGATACCTTCTCTTTGCTCAGTTCCTACTGAAAAATTAAAGATATTCACTCCCAGTGACATCAACATTCTTATTCCTGCTAGTCATGTGAAGCCTTTCCTTTTTTTCTTTTCCTTTTTTTTTAAATTTCAAATCTAATCTATAGGTTACCTATTCACAGGAGTCTTCTGGAACAACTGAAAATATCCTCTCCCTTTTTCATTCCTAAAGGGCATGCAAGTATCTCATTATAAAAAGACTTTTTGAAAACTTATTTTGAATTTTAATCCAAACCTACTGTTTGAAAATTATTAATCCAGAATAAAAGTCAAGAATTGGTGAATTAAACCATAATGGTATTAAAAGGACTCCTTCAAAAGATCAAAAAACATTTACAGAACAATAATAAGGCGCTGGGTCAGGTAAAATTCTTACTATAAGTACATTGTCTGAAGTTTATAACTAACCTTAAAACAGTGAGTGTTTAGCACTGAACAAGAAATAAATAAAGATAATGAAACTCAGCATCTCAAAGAGAGCCTTGAAGAGGACAGGATGCTGTAGAAGGCTTAGAAGAAGAAACTAACAATGTGATTTCATTGCAGATCTGCCTTACCCACCTGATTAAATAAATGTTAAGAGTAAAGAGATTATTTAACTGATATTGCTAAGTATTAATATGTCTTACAAAGATATGGTTTAAATGAGATAGCAGCATCTGGTATAACAAATTCAGAGGTTAGTTTGCACTTGGAGCACTTGGTAGGCAATCCAAAGATGGGAATGAGAGATAGAGTGGGATGTGAGAACCCCTGTGTATAATCTGTGCTTTTGCTCATTAGATGGAAAAAAGGTACATTATATTCAGCAACATATTCGTGGTTCTGGCACACATTCAACCAGATTCAGCTGTTGCCACATCACTGCATTATACAACCCACAGGGATGACAGAAACCACTGACAAGGTAGCTGCAAAAGACTGGACATTTTTTTACTTTGACTGGCTAATACCAATGAACTATCTCCACTGCTAGCATCTGTCATTCCAGAAATATCTGTTTTTAAAGGGATCTAAAAGAGCATTAAAGACTGCACTACAAATTGTCTGCAGGCAAATCTGCAAGTGAAATTTTGGACATTTTATGTTAAAACCACAGCTACCAAGATGCCATTGCTCCAAGATAACCTAGGTGATAATTTAAAGTGTGGATAAATTACAGAGAAATACATCTACAACTAATGTTATCTTTGAATCAGCCTCTTTTCTCCGTAGAATTAACATTTTTCTCAAGAGGTACATGTGTTTTATTACACATACAATAATTTATAATACTAGAAAGAAAGCAAAGCCAGATTCAACTGGAAAGACAAAAATCCATCCAAACCACTTTCACTGAATTACTAAGCATTCTCTGCAAGAAAAGCTTCCATGGTCTTGTCAGGAGGGGAAGCAATTTATCACTGAATCCAGTCCTTAGGTATCTGCACAGAACTTCAGATTTCAGAAGTGAGCTCTATGGCTTTCTTTTACAGGTTAAAAATACTTGTCAAAGTCATCTAAATTGTTGCTAAGAGAAGTGACATATTTGGCAAGGATATGTGAGTGATAGCTGGAGATTCTTGAAAATAAAGTCAATTTGGCTTACTGATTGTTTTTTTAACTTACTTCAGAATCTTTAGTAATAGGTACCAATAAAATTCAAATCATTATATAACACAAATTCAGTATACACTCACAGAAGGACTTCATATCTTCAGAATCTTCCTACGAAGCCACATCAGCTGAGACAAAAAATAAAGAAAAAATTTAGATGTAAATTTTAAAACCTTTGCAGAAATGTAAAATAAATATCTCCCATGTCATACATGGATTTAAGTAGTTTTCCTCTTGCAATAGGGAACACTGAGCCAGACGCAGATTTTCACAGCTCTCTACGCCAGTGTACCTTGCGTGTTAGTTGTTCAGATTGCTCTTAACATACACTGGAATAAGTGTGTTGAGATTTACATCTTATCAGGCTAAGTTGGTGTAAGAACATGACTAGGAACCAACTTCACAGGTTATGCTTTCTATGAAATCCTTAAGGAAATAAGAAGTTTGATTTTTTTTCTGCACTATTTGAAGAGAAATGTGATGTTACTCCTGTGTACTGCTAAATGGTACTAACGAAATATGCAGGCAATGACTTAATAGAAATTAAATTGTTACTTCAAAACTCTAAGCAGAGAAACAGTGAACTTCTAAACCATTCCTTGACTAGAAGCACATGACTACTCCCACCAGCTTCCCCTGGGTTTCCTTGATGGTTTATGAGCTCCCTGTTGGACTAGATCATGATCATGTACAGGACTCTGAAGCTCAACAGCAGTCCTGTAACTGGGTTCCTAGCGCTAACATCTCAGACTGTCCTTTGCATTCTTAAAGTGTTATATATTCCTCAATAATATAAGGAGGGGGGGCGAAGCCTTGATCTTGTTCTGTAAACAATGTTGTCAGTCCAAAACAGCTCCAAATCTTTAATAGAAAGTGTGGAGTATCGCTTGGGATTTTCATGCATTCAGATGCCAAACTTCTTTAAGAACCTTTGCATTAGTTGTAGCCATGACCTCAGCTAACCCAAAGAAAGCCACAGACATGTCTCCTTTCCCTATTGGCAGCTACTTTAATTGGCAGGTTCACAACGAGGACTTTTGTTTGCATCCTAAACATGCTCAGCACGATTAAAATGTTTAATACTTTCATCCTCAAAGTGCAGCAATCAATATGTTGGGTTTTTAACAGGCCAAGTCATTACACATTTAAATAGCATCATTCAAACCCTTAAGGAACTTGTTTTACAAGGATTCAAAAGGTTCCCTATTGAAAATTATATGGATTTAGCTCACTATAAAAATAGACATTTTGTTTGTTTTCCATTCAGTTGCTCTACTGTTTGATGTTCTTTTCTTGCACATGTAGTCTCTGAGTATTTTACTACCCCCTGCTGTATGGAAAGAAAACTGTGCAATAGATGTGGACTATGCTACTAACACCCCGTGAGAGGTCCCCATCAGCTGGAACATCAAGGGGATGGATTCAGAGTGGCTGTATATACAGGGTTCTTCTTGGGTCATCACATGAAGTTCCTAGTGGCTGTGGTGTGGCTAACAGAGAGCAAAGTTTTCTTGACTGCTCCAAGATTGTAGACTGCTACAGGCGTACCGCAGTTACTGGGTTTGTCTAGTGCAGATCATCATGTTTCCCAAGCAACTAAAAGTGCTTTGCGAAGCAATGAGTCAGATGCTGGTTGTGCAGTAACCACACACAGGGAATTATATTTTCAGGAACTATGTGTCCAAGAGCAGGATACTCTTATATAGGTCTCTGGCACTAAACCTGTTGGGCAGCTACCGAATCAGACTGAACACCTCTAAAGCCATGTGAGCAACATTTGGTGTACTACTGTGTACCAGCACAACCCACATAATATTCACTCACTTCAGCTGCTGTACTACATGAAGAAACTCTCCACTTTCAGCTCAGCTGAACTGCCTCTCTTGGTAAAGGGCATAACACTAAATTGCCTTCCACATTTGCACAACAAAACACACATTCCACGTGTAGTGTGTAGGTGAGATAAATTGCACACTCAAATTTTGCTCACCCATCATCAGAAGCCAGAGAAGAACATTTCTCCTCCATTTTTTTCAAGAAGTAATTTTCCAGAAAATCTCCTTGTTTTTCTAATATCATTTCCCTGTGCTGGAAGAAAAGGGATTTGGGCTCAGCGGCATTTCCTCCTCCCACTACAATTCGTACTGGGTTAACCTCATGTTCACAGAGGGTAGATTTGTTTCAAACTGAGCATCCCCTGATGTCAAGGCTTGTTGATGGCTGGCTCACCATTACCCTGCCCCACCTACCTTGCTAAGTAGCAAGGTGGTCTGTTCCTGGACTCTCCAGCTATTTCTCCTAGTCATGCGGCCTGGGAGGTAAGCCTGGCTTTTTCAGTATTTCCAAAATCACTGAGACCTTCCCCAGATCAGGTTTTAGGGATTTTTTAACAACATGCCTTACTGAAAACATCACATATTTGTATTCTTTTCTGATTTGGAATGCACAATATCATCATTAGAAAAGGCAAAATTGCCTATGAAAGAGGAAGTACATTTCCCACACTACTATTTACCATTGACTGCAAGGGTGATTTGCACAGCTTGGCTGGTAGCCTTGAGAATAACATATTAGGAATATTTCTCCCATATTAAACTACAGCATCCTTGAAAAACTGTTTTTTTAAAGGTAATACAGGTTGGACTGTAACCTACTGTCAGATTGGAATAATAGTAATTTAATATATGTATTCCCCAGCAGCAGAACAAGTCTCAAATGGGAAGTCCCAGAGTTTCAATTCCATGAAACAGGGAGATGACCTGCTCCAAAATTTTTGCTGCACCAGTCATTTCCTGCTCTGTGCCAAAACTGATGCATGTCCAGTGATGGACAAAAAGTCTGCCAGGTCTTCAGCGCTGTTTATAGTCTAACATTGCCTGCACAGGAGACAGAGAGCAGTTTGGCATTGCCTGTTCATCCCCACCACCTTTGACAACAGGCTTAGGCAGAAAAAGAAAGCAGCCCCTTACAATCACTTGTTCCTTTGGGTGAGCACGGACTTTAGTCCATAAATCATTTCTGTTGCTTTGGCTCAATGCCTCTGAGAAAGCCACCACTGTACCACCCTCCCTTCAGGGCAAGCCATTTGTAAAGGGCACGCAGCAATACAGGCACATGATTTCCACCACTACAGCAAAATGAGCTCAGCGGGTAGAGACAGACACCCGTCCAAATTTCATTCCAGTCCCTAAAACAGAACTGATAATCCTTGCACCTTGGGTCCTCTGATGACATTCAGCACTGAGGGATGTCAGTGGATGATAAAGGTACAACAGGCAAGGGCTACATAACATATGCTGTGAAAGAGATGGATTAGCCAGACAGTTTCACTCAGCCAACTCATTGTAAATCTAGTCATGTCCAGCACAACTGACTTCTCTAAATTCCTATTAACAATTCTTATAAGAAATAATGCATTTAACTGTATTTCACTGTGATGTCAAATACTTTATTTGACTTTTTTTTTAATTTAATATTTTTCAGACTGTTCGGCTAGCTCAAATAATAAAAATGCCTTATTCTGTCTTCATTTAATTCACTTCCCATTTCAGGAAAAAAAAATCAAGACTAAACATCTACCAAATGTTATTCCTCTCCAACTGAATGTGACGGATTGTCTGATGATCACATAAAAATTAAACAAAAAGTGCATTGTTCCCTTCCAGATTTTTCAGCTGGTGTAAATCAACATAGCTTCACTGATGCCAAATTGCAGAGATGTACATCAATTGCCCTTCATCTTCAGAGGGAGAGACTTTACCTACAGTTTAGTTTCTCTGTCTTTCCAGGCTCAGGAAAACTTCAAGCTACTTTCCTTTCATGCTTTGCATATCACCATAAATAATCCATTTTGGTTTAAGTTCGTTACTGCTCCTAACCTGAGAAGAGGTCCTGTGGAGAAGGCACAGAACAGATGTGACTGGTCAGCTACTCTGTCCAAGACTGTCTGGCTAAGATCCAGACATTGTAATTACTCAGAGTTTCAGTTCTTTAGCAAATCTTTAGCAAAGATAAATAAATGTGTACAGGCTTTGTTCACCCCTGGTTGTCCACTGATAAGGTCCCATGGTGCCATAAAATTTATAAAAATCTTAGTATCAAAATGAAATAATTTTAATTTAATCTAAAATGCAGTCTTGAAGGTACTACTATTTTCTATTCAATTTGATCCTTCTAGCTCCTTTGTTTCCTCTCCCTGAAAAACAGAGGAGCCCAGCTACAGCAGGGACCAGGTATCCTCTTCTGACCACTGGGAAGTTGCAAGGATGAGAGGAAAGGAGCCTTTAAAAGGTACGACTCTAGGATTCTCAGGCTTCCAAAGCCTCTTGCTTGGGTGCCTCATACACAGGCAGAAAGGTAACTGCAGCCCAGACTCAGAAACAATCTGCAACACCAGTCTGATGCTCCAAAGGAGCTGGAGGGACTCAGCCCTTAAACAATCTCTGAAATGCTGCTTCTATCCAGACTTTTTGCCCTCACTGGCTGTAGCACCATTGGTTGTTTGTCTTCCTTCAACCTTCCCTGCCTCTCTCCCCATGATCCTTTTCTCTTTCCCGTCTTCAACCACAGTCCCTCCCAAACTAGAGTAATGAAAGTTTTGTTTTCATTATATAAGCCCAGTGCATAATCAAATTCATTTAAAAAAAAACAAAACTGTGGAACTGACAAGACATGTGTCGACCATCACCCTATATCCAAACACTGAGGTTTGAACTTGGCTCAGGCATCTCTGAAAATGCCAAACATGGATTTCCACAAACACAGGGAAATGGATCCACAGCTGATGTAAACAGAATAAAGGTGCATTGCTTAAATTTCCCTCACAAACAGAGTAAACCGTAGATAAGAAGGAAGTTTCAGACTTCAGCCTGACAAGTTCCTACACATGTGTTTAACATCAAGCAAGAGCTCCACCTTCAAATGGGACACTTACAAGCTTAAAGGTAAGTAGTTGCCCAAGAACTTGAAGAACAGAAGTCTCAGTCATGTAGGCTTTTTTTGTACTCAAAACTAACCCACATGTAGACCTTAGATATTTCTGTAATAATTCAAATCAGGCAACACCAGACAAACTTATTTTTTCGTTTTAATTGGTTTTGAGGGTAACATTAAAAACATATCAGCTCCCCTGTAATAAAATTCAACTGATTTTCTCAGGTCTACCAGCACAAGTGAAAACAGAACAGAATCCAAAGGATCATTCAGGATAAGCTATAGAAAAAAAAAAAAAAAAAAGCAAAATTCAGGATTTCTCACAGCATTTTTAAAGGGAGGATCAGATTTATATGGCAAGCACTCAGCCCTGCTCCAGGTGTCTAGCCACAGACAAAACAAATGCCAAGTCACCTCTTGTCCCAAGGATCTGACAAATTTGGACAACAAAGCACACTGGTAGTCCCCCTGGAAGCCTTCAGATGTTTTTACACCATTGGGATGTAGCATCCAGTTTAGACATTAGTAGAAGCACAGCAGTTGTATTCCCACCTTCAGGGTGTTCAGCATAAGCTGGGTTCTGGCAGTTGCATTGCTCATGGCAAGTGAGTTGGTGAGTTCACAACTAGCCAGATCACATCTTCATTGCAGCAGAAGACTGAAGTATAGACATGTCAGGATGAGAAAAGTCAATATAAAGGAAATGTGGGAATGGAATGGGATGGGATGGGGAAGGAAAAATTAATGGAGAAATAAGGAAGCAAATTAATGGAGAATAGGAGATGTTTAAAACATCAGCTTTTCTTGATGTTTTTCCCTTTCCCTGAAGACCGCAATTCTGTTCGTGTTTGGGGTGTTACTCTTGGTTTTCTGTTTGGGCTGTTTGGGATTTTTTGATATTGTTACATCTAATTTTGCTTCCAGAACACTCTTCTATATGGTAATAAAAAGCTTCGGCATTGCCCATTACCGAAAATGATTTTGTGGAAGAAGGAGACAGCAAGAAGCACAATTCCCATTGCACAATAAGTAAAACTCTCCCAATGGGTCTCTGTTCATGATAATATACTTGGGTGGAAAAAGACTACAAACAAGCAGTATAATAAATAGCATGTGCAAAATGTACAGTATAGTAAATACACTACAGGGACTACTTACAGAGTCTCTTCCACTCCGTAAGCATCACCATCTTCTGTGGTTTGGCACATCAAATATTTGCTATGTACTTTACCATTTTAAAAGCATTGCAAATCCCTGGCTGGACACCAAGTAAATGCTGTATATCACTTTGTCAATTGTTGCCTTGCATATTCAATGTCTGACTTCACCTCCCTCCACAGTTCAATGTGTAGAAACACCAGTAAAAGACATGATTTTTATTTCCAGTGACACGTATTATTAAATGGGTCTGTCACACTGACAAAACAAAGGATTTCTCTTTAAGGAGAAGTCTCAAAGCAAATCTAACCCATTAGGAGACAAGGTCTTCAAAATTATATTTGAGAAACAATTCTGTTAAAAAATTGTTTTGCAAGTTGTGTAAGGTCCATTATCTGAAGAACAACATAGGCCTTTCTGCACCACTGTGGAAGGACAGACATACAAGTGATCCTTATGCATTCCTTAAATACAACACTACATACTTATTAATAAATGTGGCACTAATGCACATACATACCCCAGACAGAGCCATCTGCACATGTAAGGTAAGGGAAGAGAGAGAAGAAATTGTAGACAGGCAAGATGGGGAGATTTACCCTTGCAAGAGGCTTGACTGGGCCAGAACATCAAATTCCAAAGCAGCTCCCAACACTAAAGATGGATTGGTCCATCCTCTCCTAGCAGGCTGGGTAACCTTCAAGGGCTTTCTCGCTCCTGCCTGCCTTGGGCACGTCAAAGAAATCAAGCACAGAGTAACACAACGCTATATCTTATCCAAGAAGGAAAAGAGGAAAACTTAAAGAAATTAAAGGAGTCCAGGTGAGTGGAAATACAGAAGCAAATGATTGAGATTCTGCTTGTGCATGGACTATAAATGAGACTGCTAACAAGGCTGCAAATTGGGATATCATGCGGATGCTGGCAGAGGGAAGAGTGATTGCCAGCTTACTGAGTACAACCTAGATACCAGAAGTTATCCATCATGAGTAGGAACCAGCTACTGGGATGTTGTCACGTGACAACAGTTGCAAGTTGTGTAACTTGCAACTCAGACTGGTAACAGGAGATAAGAAAAGATACTGGAGGGTGATCATGGTTCCATGATCCAATGTGTCCAATTTCTTATCAGCACATCTGACATTTTCTTACCAGCTCTAAAAGATATTTTCTTACCAGCTCTAAAAGACTTTCACTACTGGCCTGGCCTGGAATCAAGCTGGAACCTGCAGCAAGAACACTCCTTGTTAGTACAAGTTAATCCCAAACTTTTCAGTCTGTACTTCTTTTATAGTAAATTTTCTGTGAATAATAAGAACAAATTTGCAGAAATTCAAGGAGGTGGTACAAAGAGTATTTCTTCATTTCTGAAATGAAGAAATACACTCCAGATTTTATTCTGAAAAACAGTATCAGGAAATCAAAACATGTACATCATATATAAGGATGATACAGGAACTATTATCATTGCTATTTTATGTCAGTCATAATGTCACTAAAAACCTTGTGAGTTCTCATGGATTTAAGTTTGTATGAAAATCGCTTTTATCAAGTACTGCTTTTAAAAAGCTGTTGGTTTGCATATTAAAGTTCCTCTTAGGTCATTGAGGTTTTTTTCTGAAATACATGAAAATGTAATAATAACAGCCCACACAGTTCAGCACAATAGTTTAGGATTTTGTACTCTATTATGACAGAGGACATATCTAAGCATTACATTAGCAAAGTGTTTACCTCACTATGCTGAAATTATATCAGTGAAGAATACATGCTCTAGGGCATCTAGCTGTCTCTATTTGTACTCCATGACAACCTTTCATCAGAAAGTGCCTCCACAGCAAGTGCATTTCTGGAGCATTTAAGTTATCTGTATCCTGTGTGACATATATTCTTTCCTTAAGGTCAGCTGAAATGTAAATTCTGCCTTTTCCTTCCCCCAAGACTCTATTTAGATCTGCAGACAACACTGTATTTGTCAAAATATCTTCTCTTAAAGATGTGGCTAACTCTATATACAGATTGATAGTTATGCACCAAGGGCTGATCCCAAATCTTGGTTTGAGTTATTTAATCCAAGGAAAGGAGCCACTCTATCACTGTTTTTCAGAAGACTGATTACCAATGGCCACTTGCCAATGCTAAACTGATCCAGTTTGAGAATGGATTTCAAGCCCAGGCACTTCTTTCAGGAGATTGTTTTCTTCTGTGCCAGCTTTCCACTCCAAAAAATATGTGAATATCCAAAGTTCAGTGTTGTAAGGATAAGCTATAAATTCAGAATCAAATATTGCCTGACTCTGCAATGCATGGCTGAAGCTACAAACTTTTAAAAAATTAAAAATAAAACTAAAAAAACCTCAAATAATAGCTTTTCAGAAGTAGAACCTCAAGGTCACCTCAAACCAAGTCAGCACTGAACCTTAATAACAGTCCATGTCTAAGGAACATTGCCTGCTATTTCATATATGTTTTATATATATATTTCACATCTTAAGCATGTTACAGTGACTTACACATTCTTTAGAGAATGACTTTTTATTTCAGTCACTCAATATGTCAATAACTATTCAGAATTACTGTCAGTGGGAGAGTAGACCTCAACCACTTACTAGATTCTCTACAGTCCTTCTGTAGGCAATTTCCCAGAAAGGCTTTTTGTTCCCCAAAAGTCTACAGTCTTAGTTAAAAAGCAGCAAATATAACCAGCAACATGAGACTGCAAAAAGTAAGACAGAGAAAACTTGAAGATCACTGGATCTGAGATCCAAAAAGACATCTGATTGTATAACAGAGGCCACAGAGTTTCATCCAGGTACTTTTGCACTGAGCCATATAATTTCTGTTTGAACAAGCTATATCTTCCATAAAGGCATTTAGTCTTATTTAGAAATGTCAAGAGAGAAAGAATTCACTTCTCGTCTGGGTAGTTTGTTCCAGTGGTTTACGCCAACAGTATTTCCAGAGCCTACAGAATGAAGAGATATTTTCTGCACTTACATAACTCCCTCTCTCATCTATGCAGACAGAAATTCATTAAAGTCAACAGACCTCAGCCATCACTGATTTAAGGCAAAACCTTTACGTTTCATTGACTGTCTTTACTTTTAATATCATCAAACTTTTTTTACGCCAAGAAA
Organism: Corvus moneduloides; assembly: GCF_009650955.1. Classification (NCBI taxonomy): domain Eukaryota; kingdom Metazoa; phylum Chordata; class Aves; order Passeriformes; family Corvidae; genus Corvus; species Corvus moneduloides. The sequence goes on along the minus strand of NC_045481.1, from coordinate 11,313,461 downwards.
CCCCAAGATGTTTACTTGTTTGACAGGGAATAGAAAGAGGTGGACCAATTTCTTATGCTGCACTAATTCTATTGGATAAGGACTGAGGATGCTTGGGTGTGCAGACAGCCTGGTAAATATGGATCTTCAAAAAATTACTCAAAAAAGCAATGGTCATACATTGTTGGAAAACAAACTCATGATGGGTTGGGTACAGCTTGGAAAGAAAGTTAAGCATTTGCTAAAGAACTGGATGAGTTTAGCATGGACCAAGGAATACAGAGGGTGTTTGTTCTCAATGCAAGATCATCCTTTTCCTCTGCTTTGGAAATGTCTTCCCACCAACCCACTGACTCAGGTGCACTCATTTTGCATTGTCTTCGATAATTTCTTGCTACCACTGTCTTCATTCATTACATGGTAAATATGGTCACAGTCTCCTCAGATGTTTGCAATAAAGCTGTTGCAGTGAGCAGCTGTATGGGGTGGGTTCATCATCATCATCACAGTCAACAGTTACTACAAGCACTCCTACCTCCAAAACTGCCACAGACACAGTCAGCTTCTGCTTGTCTCTCACTGCTGGCCTTCTACCAAACGAACGGAAATGGCACTGCTTCCCTGTAAAGAAGCACAGAGTAACAGCTCTTCACATCAGCCAAAAGCTCCAGCTCAGCTGAGAAGGGAAAGAGTTAAAGTTTGGCTGGGACTCGCAGGATATAAGAAAGGGAGCACAGGGAAGCAAAGGTTCATGAGCAAGTATAGCTGGAATGAAGAAAGAACCGTGAGAGGAATTAATAAAAAATTATGTAATAGGTAATGTCACCTTCATCGAAGTTTTGTGGGTACTCTAGAAAAGCACCCTATTGTAGGCTACAAAGTTGCTCTATTAGATTTTATATATAACAGGGTAACAGCTCTTTGGGGTCTTTCCAGAGCACAGCACACCACTGCTAGAAGGTGTACCATGTATGGGGTCATGAAGAAAATTAATAGGGAGACCAGTATTGCAAACAGGCTTCACCCTGTCCATCATGGAAGTAATATTATTAATCATTTCTTCTGGCACTTCATATTCTGCTGGGAATACTCTTGGGGAAAGCAAATTTTAACCTCTGAGCTGCCACTCTACTAAGTATTTCTCACCAAAACTTCACAGAATCTCTTGCACAAGCTAAATTGCACTTTCCCATTCTTCCTAAGGGCAAACTTTGAAAACTTTCATATTAGGACAAGCTTCTGTCTATGTTTTGGTGTCAAGAGAAATAAGAACAATCTGATGTTGGATGTAAAATCAGTACTTGGAACTCCAGAAATTTCCTTGCCATTTAGCCTTTAGACACAAGATGGCAGCAAGAAATTCATTTCAAGCATTTACTCCCAATAGCTCAGCATTACCTGACAGCAACTGCTAAGGATACGGGTTTGTGGGCTTGGTTATTGAAAGTACTTGGCGGTGTCCACAAACACTCCTGCCCTCATGCTATTCTCCTATCACCCATGGCCCTGAGCTCTGCTCTTAGCTCTAGTCGTAATGACCGAGTATTTATTGTACTGTGTACACAACCATGCACAACAATACTTCTATGGCAAACGCTGTTGTCTAAGGTGTGTCAAGCACAGCCCTTCTAGTGGACATAAATCAGTGGAAACTCATTCATTACGTCTTACTTTATTAAGTAGCCCTTTGTTCCTATTCTTTGCTACTGTGATGTTTTTCCTTTCTCATAGCTTTAGCTTTTAGGATCTAGAGTCTTTAGTAGTCCCAAAAATTTCTTTCTTTTTTTTTTTTTTTTTTTAGATTTCTCCAACCTGTGATGTTTTAGAATTCATCTGATCCAAAGTACCAGCTTTAGAGCTGTTCAAGAAAGATTTTGCATATTTCTAAGTATTCTGTGTCAGAAGGAATTTCTGCCCTTTAAATTCAAGTGAAAGTTGGGGTTTGCCATTACTCAGGAAAATTATCTAATTTTACCCCACTGAAAAATGAACAGTGGAAAAATTCAGATCTTTAGTCTACAACTCAAAAGTTCCTTAGTATTTGTGGAATGTTCACAACATTTGTTGATAAGAGAAACTGCTCCAAGGATTCCTACAACCAAGGCAGTGCTCTTAAATCAAAGGTTTTGATCCAAACTTGCCACCTACAACCTGTAACAGATTCAGATACTCTATGGATCAAAGGAACACACGTATAATACACACAGGCCATAATACCTTTTATGAATTAAAAAAATAAAGCAAGTTAAAGAGGACCCAGGGACGGCAACATTCTGGAGCAACATTCCTCATGATGCAAGTAAGCCAGAGCTGCACTGATATTGCTCCTCCTAATGCTGAAGTAACATGACTAAGTAAAAAAAAAAAAACCATATATATATATACCATATATATACCTGGTTTTATCCATCCACCTCCTAAACTGATGAAACTTCCTGGTAGAGAAGCCACTGATTTTACTTACACAGCCCATCAATGATGTATGTCTGTCTACTTTATTACATATTTTCATTGTCATTCTTTAAATCATTTTCTTCATACTGTTAGCAATTGATTTTTTCAAGTGTCTTTTTAAAACAGGACTGTCTGATTTGGCCTGAATACATATTTAATCCTTTAATGCCTCAAAATAAATATTCTGCTTCATAGTAGCCAGACATTGCACTTGACAGTACAAGGACACACAGCTATTATATCATCTTTTTTGGGAAACATGGGATATACAAGTATACAGAAAATTTGGCCCTTTGTTTAAACTTTGTAAGTGTTTTTTTCCCCTCAGAAATACATATCTGTCTTCCAAAAATAACATGTCACAAGATTAATGAATATTCCCTTTGTTAAAAACTTTCACATTCTCTGGTCAAGAGGAAAAAATGTCCAGCTAGTAATTAATCTGCGCTCTGGTTCAAGGACAGAATTATTTACTTACAAACTTGGAATGCCAGAGATTGAAAACACATTTTCATCAGGATACTAACAATACTGAGAGTATAGGTTGGGTCTGAAGAACACAGGTAAAATTCTTAAAATATTTACCATGAAATATGTTTGATTATTTATCCTTATTAGCATTGAAGTTTTCACTGGGCATCAGTATTTCTGTCTCAAACTAAATAAACCTAAGTTGAGCTAAAAATTTACATTAAGTTTTTTGTTGGAAGTAGTCCTGATGTTCCCACAAATGCTAAAAAATTTTCAGCATATATTGTGTGTTTAGATGGAAATCAATTCTTCTTTTCTTCAGGAATATTATTTCTAGCATAACATTTTAGAGACCCTGCACTTATTCTATTCTGTCCACAAAGCTCTAAATAGTTTCTCATTTGGCCTGCATTTGAATATCTGAAGACTGAACTGCATTTTTAACTTTTCCAGATAGCAATTCCTATTTTAAGAACATTTGTTTTTATCTGCTGTATGCAGAGTTCCCTTCAGAAAACAAGCACTGCAGGAGCAAAAATCTCTCCCAGTAATCTAATTACAGCAAACAAATTCCTGAGGCCAAAAATTCACACCCCATTGTCTTCCTGGAAGATTTTGTCATGACCTTAAATCTTCACACCTTCTTCTGGTAAACTACAGGGAAAAGATGGAAGCACAGATGTAATTTTTATTTGTCATCCTGGGAGACAAATCCTAGCACTTCCAGTAAATTGCTGCCCAATTTCAAGGAGAGTGAGATTTTTGATTAATCTTCTTAAGCTGTAGACCATGTAAGGAGAAGCACAAACCTTTCACAGGGATGCCTCACACAGGATAACTCTCAGACTTTCAGTTTTCCACTGATGCAGCACAAAGCAGGCAGACTTGGGAGAAGAACCAGAGCAGAAAGGTTCAGCTGGAAGAGCAGAAAGCTGCAGCAGATCTTTCCACATTGTCACCCAGTTCTGCACTTGGTGCAAAGCCTTCCTCCACAGAAGCAAGCAGATCTGAATTGGAACAGAATGAAGCTACAAATTACATAATTTATAAGCTCAGCCAAAATAATGTAAAATTAATAGTTTGTTTCCCTTCCCATTTATTTATAAACAAATACACCTTGAATATGCTCGAATATCATTTATATGTGCTTTCCACAAATGCTCAAGCAATCATATGGTACAAATACTATATATAAGTGAGCCTCTGAACTGATGCACAAGCATTCATAGAAACCATATTTTAAAACTTCATGATGAACAATGGTGCCAGGCACTCAAAAGTGTATCCAATTTTGTAGCAGAAGCTATCTTTAACATGGACCAGAAATTAACCACTTAGAGTTACACTCGAGTTTCAAATTTATCTGAATCAAGACTGCCAGGGAAATTATCAATAACAATCTTTTTTTTATTATAAAAAATCTTTAAATCTGAATAATGAATAATTCAAAATATCTGCTTTGTTCTTAAAATGTAGTGAAGTAAAGTGAGAATCTACATTTATCAAATAAATTATTCATTGTAAGATTAGTCATTCTGTTCTGCCAATCATATCACACAAACAGACTCAATTGCTAGCATTATGGCTTGAGAAGAAACCTTGCCTGATCTTAGCTTACAGTTTCAGCAAAATCACTTAGTCAAACATAGAACTTCAACACAGAGGCTATCATTCAGATAATGTCACATATCAAAGAAAATAAATGTAGTCTGAAGAAACCACTTAACCTAACAAATCTTCAAATAAAAACAAATTAGGTAGCTTAAAAAATAAGTTATATGAAACCACTGAAATACTAGGCTGTTCCAGAAAGAAAAGGGTATTATAAATTTTTGAAGCAAAAGATAGTTATTAGAGAGTATAAATATTATAGGCACAACATTTTTGAATACTGATATGAAATTTTGCAAGAAAGTAGGAGTCTCTAATTTGTATTGCAGTCTGAGACTCAGTTACTTTAGAAACTACGACACAAACAAACTTCTAATATTAGCTCTTCAAATTCTTTTGTCCCATTCAAGTACACCTAGTGAATCAGGTTCATCAGTACAGATAACAGAGCTTACATAACACTATTTTGCTGGAAAACAGAGATTTCAATCAACTCAATAAATAGTGAATACGGAAACAACATTAATTTTTCAAACCATGAGTCAATATTAAAGATCTATGATATTTTAAACTAGAGTGAGCACTTATCCCTTCTTATTTGTGCATTATTTGTTATAACTCATAAACATGATTCATTTAATTTTGCCTAGACTTTTTTATACTCAAGAGATATAATGACTGTTCAGAATCAAATACAAACTAAGTTGCACACACAAAAGTAAAACACAAAGACCAAACAGGTATTAATTTCAGAAAATACAAGTATTCCTACCAGGAGCTTGAAAATAAGAAAACAATTGAAGAAATTATTATGACCATTGAACGATTTACAAATATTTCATTTTTTCCTTCAATCTCCAGGTCTTAAGAATCCTAAATAATAGGAAATTTCATTTCAAATGAAATAATAAATCTCAAGTTTTCACAACTGAGAACAAAGCTTTACAAAACTAAGAAAATGTGTTTTAAAAAATTAGAAACCAGAATGCAATTAAAATTAAATAATAGTATATTTTTGGGACAAACATACTGATACTGAGACTAATCTGATTGACGATTTTTAGTGTCTGCTACAACAGGTTACTTTCAACTAACTGACTGACTTTTATCTCATATCATAAAATCATATAATCACAGAATGGTTTGGATTAGAAGGGACCTCAGAGATCACCTAATTCCAACTCCCCTGCCATGGGCAGGGACACCTTCCACTAGACCAGGTTGCTCAAAGCCCCATCCAGCCTGGGCTTCAACACTACTGGGGATGGGGCAGCCACAACTTCTCTGGGTAACCTGTGCCAGTGCCTCACCACCCTCACAGTAAAGAATTTCTTCTTAATACCTAATCTAAACATCTAATATCTACTCCCTTTAGCAGGTTTGACGTCATTCCCCATTGTCCTATCACTCCATGCCATTGTAAAAAGTCCCCCTTCAGTTCTCTTATAGCCCCTTTAGCTACTGGAAGGTGCAACAAGTTCCCCCTGGAGCCTTCTCTACTCCAGGCTGAACATCCCCAACTCTCTCAGCCTGTCTTCACACGAGAGATGAAACCCGTCCCTCCAATATGTCGGCTGCACCAAACAGCTTCATGTCATCTTCAAACTTGCGGAGAGTGCCCTCAGTCCCACTGTCCGTGTCACCAACAAAGATGTCAGAGAGCACTAGTGCCAGTATTGACCCCTGAGGAAGGCTATTATCATTAATAAAAGACAGCATTTCTTAAGAGCCAGTGTTTAACAAAAAATAGACCACATTCTAGACACTGGCTTTATTCTCACTGTAGTGCAAAGGTTCTCGTTAAATCTTATTTGAAGAAGACATAATATTGAAAAAAATTACCCAACAGAGAGCATTGTCTAATGTCCAAGTGTATTTGCACTGAGTTAATAATGCAACCACTGTGGAAGTATTTTTCAATGCCTCAGAAAAGCTTCATTAAAATTAGGAGCTGAAAAAAGACTATGCATCACATTATCTGTGCATTATTGTATTTATATTAAAAGTCATATCCTGTTATTCAAACCCTTACAGTAAAGCCTTGCTCTACAAAATCACCACAAAAATTACTAGATATATCTGTCTACATAACTCAAAAATCCTCCAGCACTATTCTTTATACAGAAGCTTTAGTGGAGCCAGGGAAAGTAATATTTGTTAAAAATATTAATAGATATAATCCTTTTTAATAAACATATTTTAATATTGCACTTTATTTGTGGAACTTTACTAAAATCTGAAACTTTATTGATGCTACGGGAGAAATAAAATATGGGCTCCATTTTATCCTGGCTGACTCATATAAATAAATAAGTAAATAGACAAATAAAATAGATAATAATAAAAAAAATGAAATATTTTAAGCCCACCTTAAAATATTTCCCTTTTTTAAGGAAAATCCAGAGGCTATTTTGATAAGTATGAAAATCTAAACATTTCAATCTGCAGTGGCCATTTAAAAAAGAAGTTGTTGAAATGCTAGGCTTGAAGGAAAAGAAAGTAAGCAGCAAAAAACATCAGATGAAGGAAATGCAATTTTAAAAAAAATATTGTAAACCAGACAAAATTGTATAGTCCTAACTGAAAGAGCACAGGAAGGATAATGTGACAGGCAGGCATATACTTTTAGAAGCAACACACTTCATTTTGTACATTTTGTTCCCTTGGCTTGTCAATGTGTAAAGAACAAACACCAACCTGGAGTCTTATTCACCAGATAAGGAATTGTGTTATAGCTGAACTCAATTAACCACCAGCTGAAGAATTTGATCCAGGAAGCTTAGGATGCTTAGAAACAGAATGAGTGAAATGCACAGAACAATTTTTATCATTTTAGAATAATTATACTCAAGAAAAAAAAAAAGGATAAATTTAGGGAAATAAATATAAAAATTACAGATATTCTCTTTAAAACAACTTTTTCACTAAGAGAACTAGTGGAATATTATCTAGATATTATTTCTATAAGTATACAACTGTGTGGAAAAAAGTGACTGCCAATGGCTCATTTTCAAACTAGGTTATGCTTGAGAAGGTCTCAGAACAGTTGAAGTCATTAATAACTTGGTGGAACAGGAAATAGTCCCAAAACTTGGGCAAAGACAGAAGTGGAAGAGACTGAAAGCAATTTGAAAGAGAAGATCCAAAGTAAGTGTGATAAATTGGTGGGGAGAGGGGAATGAAATCACTTAGATGAAATTTTATAAAGTTCAAAGTTCTGCATTAAAAGAAAATCTCAAATATATAGTATCAAAAAGGGGAGGCTGGAAAAGAAAGAACTGGGTAAGTTGGATCACAGACTGAATATGAGTCAACTGTAGACGAACGTTTCAAAACAGAATAATATAATTCTGTGTTTATTAAAAATAAAGCTCTACATAAAACATGGGAGGAAATTATCCACTCTACTAATGACTGGTAAAGCCTCTGCTACATCTATTTTGGTCTCTCAATTTTAAGAAAGATGTGGTAAACTGGAAAGAGTCCTGAGGAGAACAAAGAACAAGGGGAAATTTATAAAATGTGACCAATCAGGAAAAAACAGAAGACTGAAGACAGAATTATAAACATCAGCCAATGTTGACTTTAAAAATTTTAAAGTCATCACATGTCCTGTTTCCATCAAAGGATGGCAAGGAGTAATTAGCTTCACATGTGGATGAAGACTTAGATTAGATGTTAGGAAAAGTCTTTATAGCAGAGAGACAGGCCCTCCTAGTGTGGGTACAAGAAGGCTGGTCAGGAAAGTAACCACAGCATTACTTCGCTCCAAAGCAAAATTTTCAGCTGAAAATGGATTAAGGAAAATGACTGCAATCAGAATAGGAGGAGGGAGATGCTGGCTCTCCAGCAAATAGCCTCTTTCACTCAGTCTCAGTCTGCTGCGTCAAATACTCATTACCAACTCCTTTCCTGGTTAAAATTGGTACAAGCAACGGCTTGAAGTTTTCCTTGGTCTTATCAGGTGGCATCAGACCCTGTCTTTTGTCTATGAAATGGAAAGTGGGAAATATTTTTTATCAAAAGACAGCTGTGGATAACTTGGAACAGTAGCCTTGCACCAGTGGTTGATTCCCTGCCATCTTAACAAAGTGAGTTTCACATGAAGCTGTGCTTGTACTTTGGGGAGGTACCATACTAACTTTTTAAATATCTCTTCCTCTCTGATACAGTTATGGTTACATCTAGCATCCTCTTCCTGCCCTTTCATTACACAGACCATCCAAGTTTATGGTCAGTCCCTAGCAAGCAAATGCACTGGACAAGAAGATAACAGCTACAGCAAAAGAAACTCCAAAACTCACCATATGAGGCATAAGGGTATTAAATCTATAAACCTGCAGTTGCAGAAGAAATATGTATTTTCCTCCATCTTGATATTCTGGCCAAGCATATTTGTTTGGACTTGCAAATAGTCTGGTTCAAATAAGCTGTTTCTCTGAGTAGCTGATTTTAAAGTTTCCTCTTGCGAGAAAATTTTCTTGTTGTTTTGCAGATAAAAATGAATGTATTTTGAAAAGACTGTCTACATCCATGGGGGCAGAATAATATTTTGACAGAGGAAATGCCAATGTTTCTCTGCTTCATTCCTGGCCAAAGTCACTCACCAAGGTATGGGAGGTGCTGGGCAAAGGTCAGGTCTTTGGGTGCATTTTGGCTAAATTTCTTCCTGGCTTAAGAAGGTTATTTGGGAACTATTGGCTCCAATGAATGCAGATAGTATCTGTGATTCTTTTTTGGGTAATTCATGTGTTTAGTGCCCTTACCAACATGGAAGACTATGGTAGTTAACCCACTGCTTTTGTGGTGCCACGTTCCCCCTCCTGCTCTCCCCTGCCCTTAGCCTTGACCACTCCCTCAGGCTCTCCCTATTGGTTCCTGTACCCCAACCCCACCCAGGGACTGCTCCTGAGCCCCTGACAAACCCCCCCAAGCCCGGATCATGAGGTCTCTCTACATCTGGGGATCGTGGGGACAAGATGTGATTAAAATCCTCTCAAGCCCTCGTGGGAGACCCTTCTTGCCTCGTTTGCCATCACTGGTTGTAGTGCTGCTAGCTGCTGGAGCAAGATCATGGGGCCGTCTGAAATGGACTACGGGAGGGCAGCCAGGGTCGAACTGCCCTAAGCAGCCCCGCTAAGCTCTCAGGAAGCTACAGCCTGCTAAGCAAAATCTAGTGATTGCAACAGAAGACCTTGTTTTCAAAGAGATAATGACTGACAATTTGACTTATGCTCATCTCTTTAATCTGCTGTGGGCTATAGTCACTGCTGAAGTGTGTTACAAGGAGCACACTGCAGTGCAGGATGCTGTTCAGGTGACAGCAGCTGACTGCTCCACTTCAGGATCTCCTTGGAAGTAAAGGCATTATCCAAACTATGCACAGAAAGTAGTATCATCATAAGGTGACTGACATTCTCCACAAGAGGTATCAATAACATTAATTTTCATGTTGCTGCTCTGTGCTTAGGCTGCAGAGTATGGTATTGGTCAGCTGCTCCTCTGCCTCAAACCTGGGGTGCCCCAGGGTGCCACCTGGCTCCTTCTCTCTCTGCCACAGTGCAGGATCTGTGGGCCCAAACTGCTGGACCATAACAGTCTTATTCAAGAACTCATCTGCCTGGTGTGCAGTCCCACCCTGACCCAACCAAAACGTCCTTCCACCCACATTTGACCCAGCATGTTATAGGGAATGAGAGGAGTTTTGTCAGATGCCTCACCAGATGCTGCCAGACATTGTAGGATGCCTTGCCTGAGCTTACCTGCAGTTGTTGGCTGTCTTACCTATTCCCAACATGGTACAGCTACATCCTACCCCTCTCTTGGAGCAGCTTCTCCAGTTCCAGTCAAGGCAGAAGCTTTGTGTAACACACAGTAAAACTTCAGGCACTGAAGTGCAACACAGGCACAACAGCAACAGACAGAACAGACTGACAATTTCTTCAAGTATTCCACCTAAGAGCAGGAACTGACTATAAAAAAGCACTGGAGAACTGCATCAGCAAAAGGTTCAGAGATAAAATAAACACTGTAAACATAATACAGCCTTTCATAGTAGGAGAAAGACCGAGGGAGGAGGAACAGTACAGCCTTTGCTGTTTTGACTGGCATCACTGCTTGTCTCGGTCTCACAGGTTGCCAGGTTAAGGTTTTGTTTTGAATCAGTCATTTCCCTTTGAACAGTGGCAACTGTTACCATTGTTACCCTGTTACACTGAATATAAAACAAAATTTCCACCAGCAGCTTTCCTACCATATGTTTATTCTAGGAGGCAGCAGGCAGCTAGGATTTGGTAGCAATCAGAGTGAGGAAACATTTGCAGGACCTGTCTCAACAATATGATTGCCTCAATCACAGCAATATCATACAGGAGGAGACACTGAATTCACAACTGCTGTCCATGAGACCTAACCTAAGAAATCTAATAATGTGAGGATTTTTTTCTCTTTAATTGAAAGGTTAGTATTTCAAGAATCATCCCTCTGAAGTGTAAAGCATACACTTGAAGTATTAGTCCTGAAACTGTGTCAATCATGTTTTAACTGCAAAATCATTTAACAGATTTCTTTGAAACACTTTCACTTTTTCTCCACAATAAATCTAGACACATCCTGGTAAAAGCAGTTTCCCACAGAAAAGTGATATGAGGGGTGTAAAAAACGATTTCATAAGGTTTTCATATTAGCACATTTCATATTAGCACATTAGCATTAGGAAGATGAGTTTGAATATCTCCAAAAGCTATCATGATTTCCTAGTTACTTATGGAAAATATTATAAAATTACACCCGTTTACTTATGATGTAGGTCTTCTTTCAAATCATTTAGCTATGAGGAACTAGATGTATTAAAATCAATGTAATCTCTCTTTATAAGAACACCTTCACAGTTAAATCAGATTATTATTGCAGTGCTTTGTAGTTCAATAAAGCAGGTCAGTAAATAATGAGTGCCCCCTCTTTGCATTAATTCCTAGAGCGGATGCCAAATTACCAGTGATCTCTCACCCCTAAACAAATTTTCTTAAATATTTGGTAAGATAGCTAGAAGTTCCTAGAAGTGGTTGAGAATAAACTACCCATATGGTCTCCTGGACTTAAAAAAAGCTGAAGTCTGATGTAATGTTACAGGCATTGGATGATAGTTTATTAATAACAGCTTGTATTTTTGAAAGAACCTAGAAGAGTTAGACTTCCAAATCCAAGTGGCCTTTAGAGGGAAATTGTTGCTAAATCCCATAGGTTCTTTTGAAATCCCAGACATCATTAAAAACTAGGAGAGGAGAAAGATACATCATTTTGACCTTAAAAGGAATCTACTGTCAATAATTTCAGCTGCTTTCATTCAAATGAAAGGTATATTTTTATGAATGAGAATGAATGGTCTTCAGCAATGCTAGAATTTAGCTAACATTCAAATTACCCTTCTTGTAGGTAAAATAAACTTCTTATATCAAAGTAGTGTAGTTTATTCAGGTAAAACAAACTTCTTATATCAAAGTAGTGTTGTTTATTAATTATTCTGCAAGTAGCTAGATAACCACCTTTGACTTGTTTAACTGCACTTCATTTTTTGAACATTAACAGGAACACTTTATATGTGTGAGATTTATGTCATGCTGTGACAATTTTTACAAGATTTAGAGACCAGTATGTGAAGAAAGCAAATCTTTTAGAAGGTATGAGAAACAAGACAAGGATGGGGGTGTTGAGCTTTTAATGAAATATAGATGCCGATATCATTGCAAAAATGTATACACAAGAAAAAAACCAGAAGTCTAATCAGCCTAAGTTCATTGTTATGGCAATGGATCTGCCCCAGGAAAGTTTTGCTGTCCTTGTTCTGATTGGTCATTTCTTAGTGCCAAGTGATTTCTCTGAGCTCTGAAGTTGTTGCCTTCAGTGTTTCAGCTGGAGAGAATAAGCAATTAAGAAAAATTACTATGAAAGCAGACTATAAATAAATTAAAATACTGTATCAGAAAGGGGCCAGTCTGCACTTTTGCAAGTGGTAAATACAAGACAGGAACTCTTTTTTCCCAGTTTACCCCCTCTCCCCTCTACCTATTTATTTCCAAGCTCACAGAGTACATCAGGAAAAGCACCACTGAAAAAAAAAATAGGAGTAGGCAAGAGAGGAACATGCAACAGATGTTAAGACATGCACAGAAAAACATGCAAGTGAAAAATACACAAATTAAATTCAAGGTTTTGAGTTGCTTTCTTTTATTTACTTGTGCTGAAGACTAACAAGCTCTTCATTACATCACATTATGATCACATTATGTGTAATTAAAGTGTGTTACATTTCAGATTCTGAAAAGCTGATGTGGTGAAGCAAGTTTCTGGAAAATATGTATAAAGATGTTTGAAGTATTTGTATCCTTTCACTTAATAATGCCCAGTTAAATAAAATCTGACAGCTTCCTTATTAAAACTATGAAGTGATGTAAAACATCCTCCCTCAAGGACTCCTCAAATATAAAATAAACAGAATGTAAAGAGTGCACACTTTTCTCTCTCCACAAAATGTTCCTGTCTTTTGGCTGAAACAAAGAAGCTGCATAAAGTTAGCTGCATGTCCCAGTAACCAAGGGAAGAAATTGGAAAATAACCCTGCCAATTGAAACTCCAGGAGTTTTTTTGGCCAAGGTAGTGTCAACACAGTGTCCCTTTGGCCAACCAAGAGGTTACTGAAACAGAAGAAAAAATACACAGAGTTGTCAAAAATGTCCATGAACAGATAGGGTCAAATTTTCCAAAGACAAAAGCCTTTTTCAAGCAGACAAAAGAATCAGCATGAATTATACACCTGTATTTGCCACAGTGCCACATGAAAATGCTGGAGCATAAGTAGATGGGAACAAAGACAGAAAACAAACCAGTGGAAAATGTTCAGACCCCACTTTTTTTCTTTTTTTGTTCTTTTTTTTTTCCCCCCCACAGAAAGAAGTACAAGGGGAATTTTTCACTCTCCAGTGTTCTGGATGCCAAAAGTTTCAAATACATAAGAAGTGAACATCTGTGCAAATTTCATCCACAATATAAACTCTCAGCTTGGACCTGCTCTGGCAATTTGCACATAAGGAAATCTAATCTCTGTGTTTAGTGATAATAGTTGCACTTTCAAATGTAAGCACAAGTTTTTGTATGAACAAATCAATCATTAAAGATAGAGGGTCAAAAGTGATCAGAAAGTGCCAGAATCATCCATTGAAGAATTCTTCTAAAAGTGGATGATCCACTACTAACATTGGAAGAGATATAACATCTATTGGAGCCAGTAATGCTCCTTGCAACTAATTAACTAAGATGGCTGACAACCAAATATTCCAGATAGTCGTGACTGTAGAGTTGTCTGGAGACTTGACTGGATTTAGGGGAGGACACTCAACATGACTGTAATCTTTTTTTCAACTGTATTCTTACATTGGTGGACCCATACCCTCCCAAGACCCTTAAAAGAAAAAGAAAATTGTTGACTAAGTCAGAAGACATCTGGCAGACTTAGTGGAATGCACTGATTGTGTTCAATGACATCTGCTCCACAGAGAAGCATTACCTGGCTCTGTTCAGAATAAGCCAGCTGTCCAGTCAGCTGGAATGAGCAGTCAGAGGCATCTGAAGAAATCAGAAATACGACAAATACATAGTGCATTCAGATTAATCAAGAAATGGCCTTTCTTGGTAAAAAGGTAGGCATCCAAAGGAAAAAGGATTGCCAATTGAAGATTGTGTGTCTCTCTAGAAGTATTTCCATAGGGACATTTCTTTGGATCAGGATGATGGGAAGGAGAAGATTTGCCAATGTGTACCCTACATGCACAAGCAGCTTTCTGAGAAGTGGCAGCCAAAATGGCTTTGTGGCTTACACGAGATTTACATTGAATAACTCTGCTGCTAAATCAAGATTCTTGACTTTGTACATGCTCTAGAGGGGCTGTTTCTTGAACTGGAGGGAAGAAGTTGTTTACATCCTTTTATGGCAACTGACAATATTTCTACAAATATTCTAACCTCTCGCCACAGGGAAAAAAGAACCCAATCATGCTATGATTCAGGTCCAACATATACCTTAAATGAAGTAATATAATAAAATAAATATACAAGGAAGCATTTGGAGAAAATGCCCATGTGAAACAGCCTCTACCAGAGTTCCTGAGTGACTGATTTTGTAAGATTCAAACTAGCATCACCATTCAGAAGAGCTTTAAACTAAGAGACCCAAGGAAGAAAACTGGAAAAAGTCATGTTCCAGTCTCCAAATCCCTCTTTGCTACACAGGCAAAAGAAAAACAGTTGAAAGAGTTCAGCAAAAAGAAAAAAACACCAGCAGAAGCAGCAAAGAGAAAAGTGTAAGCAGAGAATATAGAGTAATCATGGAGACAATTCAGTTAGTGAAAGGATTATAAAGGATTGAGTTGAAGTGGGTGAGGTAACAGAGAGACAACTTTGCTGTTTGGAAACCAATGAAAGGTGGCAAGGTTACAAACCAGAGGAAGTGAAACCAATAGGGGAGGACATGAAATTAGACAGTAGAGCCATAACAAGACTTGGTGGACTAACATTCATTATTGGAAAGTGGATATTGAAATATATGATAATCTTCTGAAAGCTGGAAATAAAATCAGGAGTAGAATACTGCCATAGTTTAATAAAGACCACTTCTGCAAATAAAAATCTGTATTAACATGGATAAAACCATAGCTTTTAAGGTCAAAATCAATTTGAATGAAGGGCTTTAAAATGAATTAGGGTCAGAAGTTTGCCATTGCCTCGCATAGATCAAATCTGAACCTGGATGAGGACCTCATTAATATTTTGTTGGAAAGAAAATGGCTGTCAGAAATTGTATCACTGTGTGGACACATAAATTTCCCAGACATATTGGAAAAACATGCTACCAAATATGGTAGGACCTACTTGTTCCTGAATGCGATAGCCAACATATTTCTTCACTAAGTGTACTGTGACTAATAAGTACCATTACAAAAAAGGTTCTGGTCAGCTGGAAATGACAGATCCAGCAGAAGACCTGGGCACAGAACTTAATCACAAGATTACGATGAGTCACCAGAGTGACGATAAAGCGCAATGTGATACTAGCCCACAGCAAAAGCAAAGTATTTCCAATAGAAATTGGGATGTATTAATATCATTATAAAAGAAAACAGTAAACTGAAGACAGTGCTCTGTGTTACGTTGTGTGCAAAGATGAACTCAGACCAGAACAGGTGGAAGGAAGGTCTAGTCATCCTTGTGTGGAACTGAGAGCCTACTTTGAGAGGAGAGACAAAAATGAGAGCACAGATGAAATGTGGCTGCTCTCTATGAACTGTGTTAGCATAAGGTAAGAACTGGAGGACTAACTATGGGGTTACGTTGGGAGGGAAATAAAGTGGCCTGAATTAATTTAAGAAAGAAAAAAAGAACAAGTTTCCTTACAATCAGCTGCATAAAGCCTTGAACAAGCTTCCTGAAAGAAGTGCAAGAGCAAAAAGTAATGATGAAAGACATTGAGGCTAGGAATGGGATTACATGATGCAGTTCATCCCCAGCACAGAATACTGCAAATAATGGTCCAGTAAAACCCTTCCCCTGTTCAATGTCCACATAAAATTATTAAGCATACGTGAGATGCAGCTTTTCATCAATAGATACCAAGCTACTCATACACGACAGTTAATACCTGTATAATATAGCACATAGAATCAGAGCAGCATAGAATGGTTTGGGTTGGAAGGGACCTTAGGGCTCATATTCCAACCTCCCAATACATTTAATACTTAGTCCTCTACATGCTGTACAAAGCTGTAGTGATTTATATAAATGTAAGACATTGTTTAATATATTGGATTTTTTTTTTGCACTGTATATAATAAGATTCATAAGACCTATACTACAGAAAATGTGGAAATATGAGCTAAATCTATGTAGCATCAACTAGTATCAAATACCATTGGCTTTTCACAATGCAAATTACATTTTTTTATTTTCTTTCTTTCTTTCTTTCTTCCTCCCATCTTCTGTTTAAAACATGAACAATAAATAAAACAAAAGGGTCACATTTAGAAAGCAGAGATGAAAATGGGTGTTAGCTTTGACATATATAGCTATGTTCAAAATGCAATACACTATATAATGTGCTTTTTTCTCCTCTGTTTCAAAGTGTCCAATACCACATATAATGCTATGTGTAGGTAAAGTTTTTTCAGATCTTATTGTCATAAATGTTACTTTTTTGTGTTATCTACAGTGGACCTGAGGAACAAACTGCTCCTAGCTGTCACTGGGTCAGTGAACTTCCAAAATGAATTAATCATTTATGACAACTAATAATTTATGTAGCAATGTAAGATAGAACAATGAATTCAGCATCAAAATTGCATTTTTCAGGAAGTAAGTGTCTGTGAGTATGGGGTCAGAAAATAATTTCATCTCAATTTCAGCCATTCATTTTGATGGATATGGGGATATTTCAACTTTCCTTTACTGTAGGGGTAGTAGCTGCTGCTATATGAAGGCAAGAGATGAGATATGAATTGAGGCTCCGTTGTAATGTAGTTTTCCTCCCTTTCACATAGAGTGTGTCTTCCTTTATATATAAGTGTTGCAGTGCTAGGTTTGGTTTAACAAGCTGCAGCTTTCCTGGAGAGCACAGCAGAGCTGCTTAGGGCAGGGCAGCCATTCTGCCCTCCCGTAGTCCTTTTTGGTCAGCCCTGAACTCCTGCTCTGGCTAGCTGGGCTCTGCAACACAGAGATAGCAAAAGAGGCAGAAGAGGGACCCTCATAGAGGCCTCAGAGGACTTTCATTGTTGCATCGCATCCAGGTGGTTTCCTGAGGCTGAGAGACCTCCTGGTCACAGAGCAGGGGGGTTTTCTCAGGGTCTCAGGGGTGGTACATGGGTGGAGTTGGGGTACAGGAACCAGTAGGGAGTAGCCAGGGCTAGGGGCAGGGGAAAGGGGGGGAACAATGTGGAATAAGAAAAGCAGTGGGTAAATAGACCACCACATCCCCCCCTTTCATATTAAATTGAAAAGGGAAGGGCATAATTTTTATACAACAGAAAAAATGGTAAAACCATGCAAAATAGTTAAATTTAAAGTGATGAGGCGATTGGTTGTTGTTGACTTTGGAGATTGGTGCTGGTTGAGTTCTCAAACAGCAGCTGCTTTTGTAGCTTATCGCGTTCTTTCTTCTGCTGGGGCTGCTGGGATGACATCTTTTCAGTTGCTACTTTCTTCACTTCTCGTCAGGGTGGCCTGGCGAGTATGGGAGGGGGGTGCTGTGTCGCGGTTCCTGCGCTGTGCGGTGCGCGGAGCCGCAGCGCCACACCGATACCCTCAGGGCAGGCTGGCCCGTGTGATCCCAGGGGTTTTTTGGGGTTTTTTTTTCACTTTCGGCACGGGCGCTGCTCTCACGCCGCAGTCCCAAGCTGCCCGGCAGAGGCGGGGGCTGGCCCGGGGCAGGACCGCGGCGGGCTGTGTGGCCCCAGCGTATGAGGACTAAATTCAGCAAAGAAAACTATGTAAAATTGACATAACCATAAGAAAGTTCAGGGTTGAGCTCATTGAAAAACAGGAACGATATTCTCTAAAATTCAAGAAACTTGTATAAACTTTTTGTATACACCTTTCATCAGTAATATACAAAATTATACAAGCTACCGAAATTTCACAACTAGTGTCAGAATCTCAGTGCTTGAGTCTATGCCCTTCTGACCTCAGTAAAACTCAGAATTGTCATCTTGATGTAAACTTCCTCTCTAGCCTACACAAAAAACAGCTTGACCATTCCAGGTAATGAGCAGACTTACAGAGTTTGTATGGCTCATTTGGAAAGAGTTAATATGGGGCTTGCACATTACATGTGGATTTCTGCATCTATACCAGGTAGGCTAATGTCACATACACAGCTGGATAGAAATGAAGGAGGAAGGATAAAAAGATTCATAAATTAATTACACTTTCCACATCCAGGTATCTACACTTTTAAGGTCCACAAATGAGATTTTAGATATCTGCAAAGCACATCTCTCAAACCACATACAGAACAACAACTATATTACTTAACTTCAGGTTGCATTTTGAAGCATGTAAAATCTCAAAGACTACTGGAGGGCACATGTAACTTCCTCTGAAAAATCAAGCTTTGAGCATTCAGGCTGCTTTTCAACGTGCTCATCACAGAAAAGTATAAGCAGTTTAGAAGATAAGTCACAGGAAATGTACTCAACAGCATTCTTCACGATTTCACCGGAACACAAATACAGCAGACCCCCACTGCCAAGGACAGTTTTGGTCTATCTGCCTGTGTTGGGCTCATTGGGGAACATTTTTCCCTCTTTCTTTTGGCAGGGCATCTAAGAAAATGTAGAGACATAAAATCAGATCCACCAAAATCAAAATACATAACCTATTTGAATAGAAACTAAGATTGTTTTCATTATTACAGCAAGTCTTCTATGATACAAGTCCTAATATTTTAAGATGTGCTTGTATTGCAACAAGTGATTCAAATAATTTTCAAACTTGAAACATGGGCAGATTGCTTGCAGTATAGCTGTCCATCTGGAAATTTCAGATTTTGTTTATCTATTTTCACAAGAATTTTGACATATCAAACACTTGGGGTTGCAGAAGATGACAATTCATTTTGACTACACACTGTCTAAGTAAACACTTGTCAAATGAGGAGTGCTGAAATCAAAACGGGGTTTGTATGTGTCACTCCATTAATTGCAATCTTCCTGGCTACTGATCCAAATTTTAGTTACTGCTTCAATACTGTTCAAGAAGAAAAGCAGCACTCAGATAATTGTCAATTCTGTAGCATGATGAGTTGAGTAGCATTAGATGTGTCTAACAATAATTATATTTCTACCCTGTCCAAAAATACATGGAGCAACTGTTGAGGCCTCTTCACTGGTAGCCATGACATTGGGGCTGAGAGCAGACCAGCCTCACTGGGGAAGGATTGAAGGAAAGCCTTTGAAAAGGCTTTGAAAGGAAAATTTAGTAGAATTGAACTAGTCCTAGCTGGAGGCGTGAGCTAGGCAGCAAGCTTTTAGGCATTAATGGACACTGAGCTTGGCTCAGGAGTCAGGGCTCAACTTGAGAAAAAGTGAATTCTCATTAAACACCCACCCAAACAATTGTAAATCCCTTGTAACCAGCTGTTGCCACCATCTTAGATTTACACAAGACATAATAAAGAATCAAAGAGGAATTTAAAAGCAACCAAAAGTTGGAGCAGTAGGAGAAGGTTTGGATCCCAACCTGCCTGAGCTTGGAAAGGCTTCACACACTCTACTTTTCAGCTTGAGCCCATCTGCAGTTTCAAGTGTGTTTGTCAATTTAAATTAGACCTTTAGAATTAAAAAAAAAAAAATTATTTTACCACTAATTCTTTAAGTGTTACCTTAAAGCTGGGTAAATCATTTGCAGTGAAATTCTGACTCATTCCAATGGGCCCTGCCTTCCAGGCTACACAGGTTTATGAATCCCAGAGCATTCAAATGAACTCTGCAATGCAGTTGTCCATAAACACAACAAGCTCCAAAATCTCCCTCCACAGTCAACATCCCTTACTCAATACATGCTCTGAATTCCTCTTCTTCTGTCACCTCTAATCCTCTCAAATACTTCGTACTTTCCAAAATCAACTAAATGGAGACCTAAAATGTAGATGAAGAATAAGATAACACAGTGTTAGTCTGATTCCTTTGCAAGCACAGAAAACAAAGCCTTAAGGTTCACTTGCCCTGTGGAAATTAAAGATTTTCAAGATTAAAACAAGCCTAACCTGCAGCCTACACCAACCATAGATAAGGAAGGGCCTTCACATGTATTTATCCATATTTATTTTTCAGGTGCACAAACTGGACGCACCACAATTCTCTGAAAACTTTGCGAAACACATGACACCATGGCAAGCAGCCATCAGAAAATGACCAGGACAGCTAAAGGAATCATTTATAAATCAACATTAAAAAAAACACCACTTAGTAGATTATTTGCTGTAAAATGTAGCTAGGATGAGAGCAGAGAGGTACATAAAAAACTTGAAAATATTTGTTTGTTTTTAATGGTTTGACTTTTCAAAATAATTGTTTTCTTTTAAAATGTGTTTAAAATTAAGGAGGATTAAAAATCCCACAATTATATGAAATAAAGTATTTTGGTGCAGAAAATGTTTAATGTAAGCAGAAATATGTGTTTTATTTATTTTATTTGCATTATGTTTGGATTTTTTATTACAGTGAGATAAACAAAAATTTTTCACTATGAGTCAATCTGAAATATTTTTTTAGGTTTTTTAGTTCAGAAAGTAAAGTGAAAAATTAATTATTCATTAAGACCTAATGGCAAAGTTTTCACTGGAAAGAGACTGGAACTTTCTACCAAGTACAAATAAAGTCTTATTTGTTTATTTAAATTCAGTTCAGTAAATGACTAAGTCCAAGTATATATATAGAAGAAAAGAGCTGAGGCTAACTTCGCACTTTCCATCGTTTAGGAAGTGTGCTTCTCCCCAGATGTGACATTCACATATATATTTCTAGCTCACATATATCACACATCATATTGTACGTGGATATCAGGTTGCCAATGTGTCCTATAACCAATGCATCACTTACCCTGCCTGAACCCAACCTGGTCCTATTAGGATGAGGTCACAAAGTAATGAAAGTGTTAATAAAGCTATGAATTTGATGTCAAGTTTTACTACTGAAAGATCAGCCAGAGGTTATGCTGTGCATTTTACCGCATACAAATATCTCTCAAACAGGCTAAAAGTAGCCACTGAAACAGATACTTTAAACTTCATCTTCAAGCATACCATGCAACCTGGCTTAGTGGAAAATGCTTATTAGCTGCTATGCAAGGGGCCTGACACGCTAAATTTGTAGATCATAAAACATGAAGAAGACATTGGTTTTCTACCTCAAGATATTCAACAGCTGTGTTTATTCTCAGATTTTTTTTACAGATAGGAAATCAGGCACAATGCCTTTTATCTAACAGGAGTAGGAATTCTTTTTAATTCATTTTCTGAAGACATTAGTTTCTGTCTTAGCCACTGTCTTAGCACTGTACATACTTTCATCAAAATGACTCAGCTGTAACTATTTTCACTGGAGTTAGGCATGGGTTTCATAGTTTCCAATCTAGTGCTATTCTTTGTCATCTTTCTTATTCCTAACTCTGAAATTAAGGCCTTAAGTTTAAATAAGCTGTCTTAGAACAACTGCTGAAAGAATTTATCTGTGACAATACTTGGTAAACTCAGATTTCTGGGTTTAACCCACTGAATCACTTCTAAGCACTTTGGCACCCGGGTACTGCAGCATTCAAAATGCCACCTTCAACACAGGAGTCCAGCATTTCTGACAGTATTTTTCACAGGCCGAAAGTACATTAGTGCAGAAGAGAGCTGCCCATCCAACATGCTCTGGTTGTTCCACACAGCTCACAAGAGTCCACCCAGCCATGGATGGATCCTAACAAATCCTCTGATGATTTCCCATACGCAGATATTATCAGCAAGTCACGTAGTTCCTTTTGTGACTAATGCTCCAAATGACATGATGGCTGAAGGATGGCATTCCTCATGCACTGCAAGAGCCAAGCATAAATTAGACAGTTTTAATTTTTTTTTTTTTTTTTTTTTTTTTTTTTTTTATATATATTATATGGCTACCCACCAACACCAATTTTCAGCCTTCTTTTAGTCTTCAAGGTTCTGGGGGCTTTTTTTTTTGTTTGTTCACTGGAGTCTGATGGGAGGCAAAATTTACTAAAAAATAACAGAATAACCTCTTTCCTGTCTAATGATTGGCACTGAGAGGAACTTTTAAGTTCTGGAAAGTCTGAAGGTCTTCTTCATAAAGCTGATGAGCTTCTCATCATTCTACAGGCATTTTTGTAATATTACCTAGGCAAGAGTGATCCAAGCCAAAACCAAGATTTATTAAAAACAGAGAAAATGGAATCCAAAGAAACAGTTTCCTGAATAGCAGGGAACTTAACACTTCAGTGAAACTGGATTTCTATGATGGCAAGTGGTAATGATGGGGTCAGACACATAACTTCAAGTAGTTTACAAAATAAGGATACCTGATACAAACATTAGACTGTATATACGTTTCATCCTTACCTGAATATACATTGGAGTACATATATTCTTAGTAAAATATCACAGTTCCAAATATTTTGCTGCTCAATCTAAATACTTTTTATGATAGAAACAAAATTAAAACACAGTATCAGTTTACAGAAGAGTATATCCCTCAGGATTGCTTCACATTGCGACATCCACAAAATGTAGATAGTTAAATTATTTTGTCTTCTGTCTTTAAACTTAATAAATAACTAATGGTAAGAAAAAAAATAGTGATTTTACATTGGTAAAGACATCACTGGAGCAACTGATGTAAAAGTTGGGGAAAAGAGACAAGCTTTTATCAAGTGAGAGTCGCTGTTTCTTTCCAGTACTATCATTTCACATAGTAAAAGGTATTACCTCTCTATACAAAATTTTGCTCTACCCTGCTTTACCTCAATATCTCAGAAATATTGAAAGTTCAAAATATTTGCTGTTCATCTGCTCATTAGCTTTTCCCACTGTTAGTCACATCTGTAAATAAAAGAGAAGGAAAGTGCAAAGATTAAACCGTTCTACCCTTGCTAACCACGCCAAAGGCTGTATGCAGTGGGAATGCTCAGAGATCCTGGCTTTCCAGCACACTAAGATTTCCAAGGCCACGTTTCATAGGGTCACTGTTGTGCTAAGCCAGAGCTGTGTCACTTCTCTGATATTTCCTGAACTGAATGACATCTGCCCACAGCAGGAAAGAGAAGGTCAATGTCCACTACTGGCAGATGTGCATGGCTGGATTTTAAGGACATACCATGTTCAGTCTTCAAGCTGTTTCTGGCCTCAACTTTTCATAGACTGTGGGAAAGAGAAAGGAAATCTATACAATAACACACATTTTCATGGCAAATGAAAAAAATTTTATACACCTTAAAATATTGTTGTCAAGTTTCCTTATGTAATCATTGCCTCCATGTGTTTAAATATACCTATTTATTGAATTTATTGGCTGTACATGCTTTCATCAAAATGACTCAGCCATAACTATTTTCACTGGAGTTAGGCACAGGCTTCATATTTTCCAATCTAGCGCTATTCTTTGTCATCTTTCTTATTCCTAACTCTGAAATTAAGGCTTTATGTTTAAATAAGTGAAGAAGATACAAGATACACTACTTCCACAATCCAATAAAACTTCTCTTTTTTTAGGCATGTTCACACTGGGCTGAGTCTTTGTTTATAAAATGGTTAAGGTTTCTAATTACTGAAAGAGATCAAATATATACTGTACTCCACTTTATCCACTACAGAAATCAGCTTCAGTGTTTTGTTACAAAGCTGTAAAACACAGCACCAAGGAGAGCCACAGATTCCAAAACTCTGTCAGAGAACCCCTTGGGCACTTCAAGAGCAATTAAATCTACAGATTGTTCAGGACAAAATAACTTGGCATGCTTTTTGGCACCAGAAAAAAAAATATCACCATTTCTAAGACCTCAGTTTCAGTTTGCTCCTGATTTCCCAAACATCTCAAATTCTCACTGCTGGAATTCCTCATGGCCGAATTCCTTCCAGTTTTTGTTGAAGAGCCTTCTTTACAGAAATATCACAAAATTATCTGATGGAAATAATGGGTATTTTCTAAACCCTCATCTTAACTATCTAATCCTTGCACTTAAGCCTTCATCTTCATTTCAATCATAACTGAAGCCTCCAAGCCTGATTTAGGAAAGTCAGGAGGTACAATCCCTTGGTTTAAAATAAGAAGTAGACAGAACAGCAACAATACTGTACTCCCACATTCTGAAAAGCAGTTTCAGATTCCATAAATGTACCCCCACAGTCTACAGAGACAAGGATAGGAAAAAAACACCACCTGAGAACCCCTTCCATGTGTCTAGGAAGGGCAACACAGACCAGCACAAACTCTTTCACTCACACAGGAGTAAGATTCATGATCAGGGTTGTTGTTTTATGCTGACCTGCTGAAACAGCCCATAAAGCACACTACCCAACAGGCAGGGCATCCAACCCTGGTTTTAGACAGAACTGCCCCATAAAACTTAACACCTGTAATTCACTGTGGCACCAACACTGCATAATCTCAAGCACACAAGATGACTGCACTGCAATTTCGAAGCAATATCAATTCAGACTTTAACCAAATTACATGACCTCAGTTTATGCCACTCCCTCCTGTCCACATTAACTTTCCTTTTTTTCATATTATTAGCTTTTTGTTGGCAAAGTTTCCTCATCTGACACCTTTTGCACTAGTATGAGCACTCCAGCAATCACAGCAGAAAGCTATAAAAAGGGCAGCTTATCCCTTTAAATAATAGTACAGATTGTTTAGGCAGCTACAGCCTCTATTCCTCGCTGACTGGTGTCAATGGCACTTAGCCATAATGGTATTTGCAATGTTGCAGTGGAAGAAACACTAATCTGTGTTTGTATTTACATCAAATTTTGAGCCTAATATATTGGCACTGACTGGTGCTGCAGCAGGCAAAAACTCAGAGACTGTAAATCTTATTTTCACATTGCAATTTCATGACACAAGAACTGTACTTCCAGGTACTTTTGTATTCTTTTGCTTGTCAGAAATGTGGAAAGAAAAAAAAGCAATGCTTAAAAAAACGGGGACTTTTCTGTATGGAAAGTATTGCCTTTCCTTCAGAAAAGCCAACTATTCAACCTTTTTGAAATTTGGTAATAGAAAACCAAATAATTTTGGCCAAAGCCACACAGAAATAGTTTGGGGGTTTCCCGCAAAAAGCCCTGCAAGTTTCTAAGAAATGTAGATACTATCTGGAAGTACATTCAAAGAAGTCTTGTTCCCTTTCAAATAAAGACTCAGACACAAAGGTCATTTAGGGTAGTCTCCTTATTTCGTCAGTTATGCTACTGAATCTAATTTCATCAGAAGGAAGTCTCTCATCAACTACTATACTTAAAAAAAAATTACCTTTCATGGCTTGCATGAGAAAAAAAAACACAGCCATTTTTATCTGTGTCTGTTGTTGTTTGCTGTAGTGGGAACCTCTGAAAAACAAAACAACCCAGCATCACTGGTGTTACTACACATAAATCCAACTGCTCGTTATAAATTTTGACAATGCTCAACTGTCCAGTCCAATCTCAGATGAAGGTAAAACCAGGCAGTGCTACTAAAGAGAAAGATGATGACAAATTTCAAGTATCAAAATATCTTACGCTGACCAAGAGGATTTATAAGCCTGAAAGCATCTGACCTCAATTTAAAAAACTTTGGAAAATTTTACTGTTGATTTGTATCTGAGGAAACAAGAATGAAATGCATAATAAACCATGATCTATGCATGAGAACATATCTAAACAGCTGAATATATAAATAAGAGTTTTTCTATAATCCAATAAAACCAACAGCAAAAGAAAATACAAAAAAAAGCAGACCAAGAAAAGAGAAAATTTTTCACTTAATCCTTCTCCATATGCACAACAGGTTTAAAAGTCACACAGAGGTATAAAACTTATATTCAGAGAAATAGGGAGAAGAACAAAAAGAAATATGAAGGAAAAAAATAAAACCAGTGAGGAAAAAAAACAGACTTCACATAGACTCTTAAATAAATTTCCATGCAGGGAAAAAAAAAAGTGAACTAAAATTTCAGGAACAGAGCACTTAGAATTTATTATTGCACTTCCCAATACCACAGATATAGGCAAAATCAGAGCATGTAAATGAGTTCATTTAAGTCTCATATTCCTGACACTTTTCCAACGAACATTTCAGACTCATTTTGAAAAACACACCGAAGACAGATTTTCTTCTGGTGTTTGCCTGAATGACACTCTTGCCTCTGCATAAGAATGCTGCACTGTTTTCAGATCCATTCCAACACTTTTCCTAGTGTTTCACTTTGAACTGAAGAAAATGAGAATTCTCAAGACGCACCCTTTTAGAAAACTGAGTCACATCAGGTCACAATGATTTGGCTTCAATGACTACATAAAACATTGCAGTTGGCACAGATGTATCATAAACAGCTTGGTAGTGATTTTGAAAGAAATGTGTATGCTTGGAAGCTTGCTGAAAGATGAACACGGAGATGTAGATTTTCACTTCTCAGTTCTGTTCTTCATGCTGGCAAAGCACCTGCATGTTACAGGCAAATGCCAAATTCTGTTTGGATGCAAGAATTTACTCCCTCCCTCATTTATACCCACTTTCATGGCATTCTCATGTAGGCTTTCTTCTCTGTTTATTCTCAGCTTAGTGGTGTGACAGCCTCTGGTGTTCCACCCCAACAGTAAATCCCATTTTCAAAGTGCCTTCTCAAGAACCACACTGTAAGATTCATGTGTCTGTCTTCAACAGAAACTATTTTTAAGGATTAGCTGGCAAATCTGGGGTTCAGAAATTTCTGCCAGTACCAGGAATATGTCCCAACTCCTCTAAGCAATAGTGAGAAGCTTCCAGCTCCCACCTTGTCACAGCTGGGCATGAAGAGGACAGAACTGAAAGTATCGATGTGGCTCTGTGGAAGAAATTCACGCAGAAAACAAAAGGGATGAGGCACTATTTTCCCCCAGCTTTACCCTATGATAAATTCACTGACTTGAGTGGAGTCACTGTGGAGTAGACTTAATATAATACAGTGATAAATCAGGCCTATTGATGCACTGACAGTGCCCCTGTAGGACCTTCTCAAGCCACCAGCTTACTGAACATTTCTCACAGCATTGTCTTCCCAAGCACTGTGACATGCCATTTCCACAGACAAATTGTTTCCTGACACAGCAGAGACAGATCTCCATGCTTCCTGCTTAGCTAATGCATTATAACCACTTTGTTTTGCACTGGTTGTCCTCTAATTTGTGTGCAAAAGGATTTCTGTGTCAAACACACAGCCCTCAGCTGTGGCAAATCCATGTGGAGTTTTGACTCCTAAAGCATCCAAAGATCACAGAAGTTACAGATGCAAAATGTACTTCCCTAACTACTTTTATGATTTGATTATTTGAAAATCCAGGAGAGAAAAGATGGATCAGGATACTGGAGCCAAGAATGCTTTCTAAGGAAGCAGTGACAGCCAAACTCCTGGCCTTGAAGTCCAAGGTAGCAAAGGATGCCCTGAGGAAATATTTATACATCTCTTGGCCTTTTTTGGACTCCTCAAAAATTTACTAGTTTTAGTTTTCTGACAGATATTAAACCCAAGAGGCAGCTTTAGACAGTGAAAAATTATGTCTGGTCATAATTGCTTGGTAATTAGCAGCCCTCAGCAGCAATAAGCCAAATAATAAACGTTCCTTCCAAGTATATCTAGTCATTGTTTTGATGACACCTTTCCAAATCAAGGCTTCTCATTTCTGGCCAGTGTCAAAAATGCCACAGGGGTGGGGCAATGTAAAATGAAAATCAGACTCCTCTTTGGAAATCAGATAGGACAAAAAATACCTGAAGAAAAGAAAGTTCAAAAACCAGGACTGTTCCAGCCTTCTTTCAACAACTCCAAGAGACCTTTGATGGTGGAAACATTCTGGTTTTCTCCTGCAGATCCAAAATGTCAGTAAATTATGTGCTGTTCCGGGCAAAGCTACAATGACAAAAATCAAAATTTATATTCAACAGATTTACTTCATGCCTACCCTGAAAAGTTCTGTCAATGTTTAGAGAAGAAAAGGAAGGCAACATGAGAAGGAAGATAAACACAGACCACCATCTCTACAATCTTTTCCACCACTGTAAGCAGAAGATAAAAAATCTGGGGATGTTCTTCTTGACTCAGTCCCCCTCTAATTAATAGATAGAGACACTGTTATGGACAGAGTCCATTTGCCATTTTACACATCTGCTCTAAGACAAGTAGAGCTGGTACCTACAGTCCCTTAACCACACTGGCTTCATATCAGATTATAACAGAATGCTGAAGGACTACCATAAGAGCACATTTGCACTTCAGATGCTCTTACATTTAATTAGATGAAGTCCACACTCCTTCTCTAATCACACAGGCCAACTGCTCTTGTAGGCCTAAATGAAGAAGTCTCCTTCAGAAAAGAATGACTACCATTGAGGAAAAACATGGCTGCTTGTCCACAATCTTCGAGAAACACTCAGGGACATTGGAGAGAGAGAACTATTGGTCAAAAACTTGCAAGTTGCTCTGTCCCAAAAGGCAGAAAAATAGATGCAGGTCTAATGCTAAAGGGGTAGTTCCAACACATCTATAGCTGTTTTCTATCCAGACATCTGTCCTAACTTTTCTAACAAGAGTATATCTTGGATATGCCCACAGTCCAGAAGGCCAGCTGCATCCTGCACTGCATCCAAAGCAGTGTGGCCAGCAGGTCAAGGGAGGTGGTTCTGCTCCTCTATTCTGCTCTCATGAGGCTCCACCTGGAGTTCTGCATCCAGCTCTGGAGTCTCTAGCACAAGAAAGACATAGACTTGTTGGAGTGAGTCCAGAGGAGGGCCACAAAACTTATCAGTGTTGGAGCACCTCTCCTGCAAAGAAAGGCTGAGAGAGTTGAGTTGTTCAACCTGGAGAAGGGAAGGCTCTGGAAAGACCTCACAGCAGTTTTCCAGTACTTAAAGGGGGCTTTTTTACATGACAAAAAAGAGGGAGAATGACATTTTAAATGGGCATATAGTTCTAGAACAAACAGGAACAAGGGGTTTAGTTGAAAAGAGGAGAGATTTAGATTAGATTTTAGAAAACAGTTCTTTACTCTGAGGGTGGTAAGCCACAGAACAGGTTGCCCAGAGAAGCTGTGGATGCCCCACAAGTTCAATGCCGTGTTGGATGGGGCCCTGAGCCTTTCTATGATTCGATGATTTCCCTTCCCTCTCTACTCTTTATATGGAAAGACATTTTGACTAATTGTGAATTGGCCGACAAATAACCAGGGCTCAGCCGAGATATCCCTCACTCCTCAGGGCTAGGAAACTCCATCAAGAGGATGGGCTTCAGAAATGGGGGGAAGGTACCTATTGTGTGGCATTTCCAGACTCCAGAACCACTCTCCTAAAGCCCTCACACACAGCAGGGTGCTTTGAAGGTTCCACCCATCTTCTTGTATACACTTCCATTTGTTTTTAAAACAAAGCAACCTCCACAAACCAAGAAAGACAGAAGGCCAGGAGAAAAAAACCACAGATTAACTAGATATCCCATGTATTTACTTTAGACTTCAGTGCTAGTGACGGTCTCTATGTGAATAAAATAAACTAGCACATTGACAAATTATCCAAGTTTGAAGGAATAACAAGAGTTGAAATTATTGCAATTACACAATGTTCACAGAAATGCCAAACTGAAGTTCTCTGAACTGTAAATGAGACCTGAGGGTCAGGTTCTGGCCCAGGAAACACATGAGAAATCTCAAACAAATAAGTGAAGTAGCACTAACAGTAATCCAGTGCAGGACTGTGTGGGCTGCCTCTTCCCTGGGGAAGTTTTCCCACCATTTAGGCTCTGAGTCTTTGACTTCAGCATTAAAAGTACTGTCTTCTTGTAAGCTCAGTCATTAGACCTTTCTTGCTCCTCTACTGTTTACTTTCTTGGAGGAAAAGCTGACCCTCAGCCATGAGAACACAGCATCCTGGGCAGCCTGACCTGCGCTTATTGAACTCCATGGCTTCTCCACAGAGACAGGTGCCTAAAACACCATGGGATGCTCTGCTTTAAATAACCACAGTCCTTCTGAGATAACTTAAAGGGGATACCCCTCACACATCATTCTGCAGCTTTAGGTCCACAGTTTAAACTCAGTTCTACTTTAACAGCAGATAGAGTAGGGATGGAGAAGTAAAGTAAGATCTCCCTAAATCTAAATAACACTATATATTCTCAGCCTAAATGCACAACAGATCCCTTTAGACATAATTGCCTATGGTTGCCACAACTCCCAATGCCTTAGGGAGGATTTCTTGGATAGCCTTCAGCCCGGGATAACCAACAGACACTTCACATATTCCTCTGCCTGCCCAGCCTGCTTGCTACACTTTGACCACTGGACTGTTTTGACTTTGCACACCTTCTGCACATCACTAGCATGATGGAGACAGAGTTGTTTCATCTACTTCCCATTCCCATCTGATACGAACCTGATGCAAATTATAACTACTTTCATATGTGATAAGTTGGCAGAGAAGTTACCTTGTGATCTTCCAAAAAGGCTTTTATTACTGAGCTTCACATTAGGTGCTAAATTCTGAGTCTTTAACACTTTTCATGTAACTTACCTTCATTAGTTAAATCAATGCTGATGATAGCCCATAGATTTGCAGGGGGTTGCACCTACTTATGCATGACCTTGGAAGCCTTTTTAATGGGATGTTGTGGAGTATATTTTGGCAGGACACTGAAAACAAGTTTCTTTTACTTGCGAGATCACATAATCAGCCCAGCAGTGCTGAAATGTGGCAATGAAATCCTCTCATCACGTAGAGATGATGATCAGTAATATCACCAATAGATAGGAAAAACTAACCGAGTCATCCCAGTCACTGAATCTTACTTGCATTTAAGGCTGACACATACATAGCAATTTGCCTCTGTTCTGCAGCAGCTGCAAACTATTAACTATGACAATGAAGTTGATTTTTAAACCAACAAATATGACGACTATTATGAAAGTTTTACCACTGTCACATGGTGAGCAGTCTTTAAATTCATCCCTTGCTGTGTGGCTGAACTTTTATTGAATTTTTTTTTATATTAAAAGAAGGTCATCTGAGGACAGAAAACCTCTTTGTCAATCAGACTGTGCAGTGCACAAAACTCTTCCAGGACTCTCATAAAAACCAAGACCAGCACACTGCACTTAAAGCACAGTGTTGCAGAGATACCACAACTGTATTTGACAGATAAAAAGATACTCCCCCTCATTCCCCATTGCTTCTTTCCGCCTCCAAAATGCCATCATCTTTGCTGGGCTCCCAGAAAATATAGCACTGAATGATCTATTTGCCAACTGAGGGAGTTTTCAACATAAGAAACCTTCAAAATTATACCCATGGTCCAAAGCACACACCTTTGCTCTAATGCACTGATAGAAACAAATCAAATGAAAACCAGCTTCCAATCCAAGACTTACACAGAAAAGAAAAATAAGGATTTTAGTTTCTTTTGACAGCATGGGGTGTGTTTGAGGAATGCTTACAGTCAGATATTCATACAAAATGTCTCTCATCATGTACAAATAAATTGTGGCTAAATAAATCTGTAAAAATCAAGATGTAACCTTTAGATAATGTTCTATTTTTTCTGCTACATACCCAGTGACACAGGACAAAAAATTTTTGAATTCTAGAAACACTTATAACTATTCAGCTGAAGAAGTGATTCCTCCTGGTTTCTATTTCCATTCATCTTCTTTCTCACCTCATCATATGAGCTACCCTTCTCCTTCAAAAGAACTGTGCAGAAACCCACAGGCAGAGCAGGGGGTGAGCCTCACTATTTTACATAACAAAATCATATGCATCAAAACACACACACACACAACTTCCCAAATGTCTGAGGTTAGCTAGCCTTCATGTCCTGACAAGTTACACCCACCTTTCCCAGAGGAACTAACTCACTCCATAACAAATCCCAGATTTCTGTTAAAACAGCAAATAAATTAGGACCACCTACCACCCAATCCTGCAAGCACTTACTGGTAGGCATCCCTGCATGCCTACTGCCATGCACAACCTCCAAGTTTCAGCTGGCCTGTCCATGACACAAAGTGCTGTATCTCCAGCACTTTGTTTCCAGAGCTATGCTCCATTGCTAGGTCAAAGTCAGCTCAATTCTCTAACCCCTGTTTACAGTCAGCCTCCAGCACTGGCTTATGCTGGAATAATTCATAAGAATGAAACCCAAGTTTGGATTTCAGGATAAGGCCCCCAGTCAACATGTGGGAGCATTTATGACTCTGTGAGACCTACGTTAAAAAATAACTTAAAAAGAGACACCATTTCCCTCTGAGTGTCCGGTTTTCCCTGTTCCAGTTTGCTCTTTCAAGAAGACTGGTAGGCTGGGGTATTGGTCACTATGTGAAAATGACAACATACAATTAAAACAATAGTAATTTTCAAGTGACGCTTTTTTTCAATAGATGTATGACATTCCTAGACATTCTATTAATTAGCAGGCCCCAGGCAACACATTTGGAAAAACAGAACAATCTGGCCTTTGATTTTTATCCAGGCCTTACCCAAGATCACACAGAGGTAGCCAGACTGCTGATAGATCCCCCACACAGAGCACACACCCCCAGCAAACAGCTGCACTAAGAACTGCATGTAAATCACTTTGAAGAATTCTCAATCTGCAGAGAAAGAAAGAATGATTTATTCATTAATAAAAAACTGCTGGTGTTGGACTGGGAAATCAGAATTTGCTAAATGGACTCTACTAATAAGTCTCAAATTTGTTTCTGTGTCCTTTTTTCTAGTTACCTGTTTTAACTTCAGTTTAAAAGCCATCCTGAATGAAAAACATATCCTGGCTGTCTTCTATATTTCAGGACCAGGAATTCAAACAAGCCCATTACTTTCAAAGTATGGAGGTTATTAATATCCTGATGAGCATCTGAAAATAGCAGCATCTCATGTTCTACACCTACATGATGGTTATCTAGGAAACTGGCATCTTTGTTACACCTTTTCTGGGTGGCTATAGTTATAATCCATCAGTACACTGGATGAAAAACACCATCTCAACAGATGTTGTAAGATGCCAGCTGAAACACTCTAGCTTTTGATACTCCCACCTGCATTAATAATTTGTGGTTGCATTGGATAAAGATCTGTGAGTTTCTTCACTTTTAGGAATTTATTAAGGTAATCAAAACTTTGGAATCTTTCCTACTGGTTGTATTATTCATTTCATCTGTAGACAATAATGGTCCTCTTACATTAAGGATAATTAGGGCCTTAGATGGGCTTTCCACATTTTTCAGTGATGTAGCTGTAATTAAAACAAAAATCCAAAGGGAAAAGGGGAGGAGTATTTGATCTTGAAAGAAGCCAGACTGTCTGGAGGATATGTATTTTGAAGGTTTTATTGGTAGCCCTCAGAGAAAGACAGCTACAACCTAAGCTTGGGGGCTAGCAAGGGCTATGTGGGTTTGTGTGGGAGGGGGTTAAGTCTAATTTGTAAATGGTGAGTTATGAGCCCTGACATTTGAGAATAGACAGTGCATTGTGTTGATGATGAGAGCAACCCTAGTTTTCTTGTTAATGGCAGTGATTCATTCTTTCCCACTCAACTATTGTTCCCATTTACCTGGCAAAGAGAATTACTTGTTATGTGTTTCCAATTGCTGATTTCTGGAGAGACTGTTCAGATGAGCAAAAGCACAAGAGAAGAAATGCACAAAACAGGCAGAGTTCTGGGAGCAGCACTAGTGGATCTCTGAAAGGTTCTGTGGCATTTCCCCCCTTCTCTACTCCCCTTTGCACCTGAGAAAACCCTGTCTCTTTTCTGCTTTACTCAGAGCTTTCAGGCTCTCTTCCTTTCAATTCAGGATTATTCCCATAAATTCATGCTTTCAAAATTATTTAAAATATCTGAAGATTTGCAAAATATTTGGAAGCTTTAAATTACTTTAAACCTATGTGCAGTCATACATTTGGTAACACAGAGCAACCAGCCTTGGATTTTCCACTACAGCCTTACCCAGCTGCACAAAAGTAGCTATGCCAACAACTGGCCTCCTTCACCATATGAAACCACCCAGAAATCCCACAAGGGGTCTCAGCAAATTATCCTCACAGAAGTCCATATATTAAGTTTTTCTTAATTGTCTGGAAGCCATGGAATATCAGGACAATGACCAGGAGTAAGTAAATCAAGACTGAAGCCTCCAGAGAGAGCTGTCTCTCCAACAGTGTGTTTTGTAGCATGCCTGGCTACCGCACTCAGATTCTCTGTTTGTCACTTGGCAAACTGCAAACCCGACACTTCTGAGGCTGCCTCCCCTCCTCCCCAGCAGACCGTGACACTGGTAGATGGGCCTGATCCCTTGCTAAAGTGGAAGAGCTGCATTGACGTCAGTGATGATACTTCTCTTTCTTGCAACTACCAATCTGGCCCTCCCACTTTTACAAATGACCCCGAGGGGACGATATGAAACACAAAGCTTGGAAAAGTACAGAACTATGACTTGGGAACAGCCCATGGCACAGATTAGGGGACAGTAGCCATAAAGAGCTTGAATCCAGATGTGAAATTCCCCAAAGCCAGGACTATTCAATCCCTGTCTCATATGTGAGGCAAACAAACAAAATTAACTATTGGGTCAACCTTGCCCAAAAGACACAGATTCCTGTGAGCAACTCCATAAGATCTTTGGAAGCTGTTTCCTTTCGGGACATGCAAGCAGCTCTGTGTCTGAGAAAAGGCTGAAGCATATTCTATCCTTGATGTAGCCAGCCAGGACCACTGCAGCAGGCAGGGCAGGCCAGCTGACTGACACACTGGGGTTTGCTCTGTGAAAATACTTCTTGTGCCCAGGGAGCACCGAAACCACAATTGCAGGTCTGCCAGTGGGGTGGAAGGTGTCACGTCCAGAGGCAGCAGTGGGCACTCAGCTGACCTCAAGCAAACAAAGCCCAAGTGGAATGTGGGATCCTCAATTCCATCTTGGGTTTCAAGTGACTAAGTGAAGAGATGCGTGAAATTCATATTGAGTCCCCAAGCTGCTACATGCATAGAGCTACAGCTCTCTTCAAGCTGCCTCAGCCAGCCATAAAGGTAGCTGGGCTTTGGCCATGCAGAATTCCCACAGGTTTCAATGGGAATTTCAGTGTTCCAGTCTGGACTCCAAGAATGCGGTGCTGGACCCAGAGCTCTGACGGCTGGAGCCGTATTCAGTGTCAGTGTCTGGCAACACCCATTTGTAAAACAGTGACTCATTCACAGGCACAGCTTTAGAGGGACAGACAGGATGACTTTAATCATACATTTCTATTTCATTAACAAAGCTCAGTAAAACCAAATGAGCATCCTGGATGATAATAGTTGGTATTAATCTAATGATGGCAGTGATCCAATGCCACGGTTAGGAATAGTTTTATATCCTACAGAATGCATTACTTCCAGAACATAGCAACTAGTGGACTACTGAGGCTAAGGACAACATAATTTTTAAACACTCATGAATTTGTTAAGGAACAGGGATTTTTTTCTGAAAATCAGAGTCTTGGAAATAAATTACAGAAAGTAATTTGAAAGAGAACATCTTCAAAAGTACCTAAGTGACTCAGGAGTCTGAGACATCAGATAAATCAGCTGGCATTAGCACTTTCCATTCATTGTAAACAAGGGACCAAGTATTTTGTGTAATGGACTGCATAGGGAGGGGACTTAATTCAGGCAGCTATTACTGCAAGGTGCTCATTTGTACACAGTCCTTTCCATGGACAAGTTGGGTTTACATTCAAATGTACAGTTTTAAGTCTTTCCCTTTAACACTAGCATACATCAATCCTCAGACCTGACAGAAAGCATCTGAAAGCAGATTGTTAAGGCTAGAATTTGGCCTTGGATTTTCACTCAATTTTTCTTTTAAAAGAACATGCTGCCTTTAGGACACCATTTTTCCAGATCACACGTCTGGCTAACCCTTCTAACATATTAAGGATGCAATTCCATGGCAGATTTGCAAAAAGATGCAACTTCGTCTGCAAGTGCTCCAAGATGCCCAGATAGAAGCTACCTCTTATCCTAAAGTCTTGTAACTGCAACCCTCTAATTCTGATCCCAAGCTAATACACTCTGCTTCCCAGCAGAACTTATCAGTTCAGGCTCAGCCACATGCTAATGATGGCTACACAGCTTCCCATTTCCAGGCAGCTTTCATCCAGCCAGCTTGGAGTGTGAACAGAGTGAGTTATCTGCCTGCCAAACCCTGAGAAGACATACCTTCAGTGACTCAAGCAGTTAGGAGCAGAAATGCAGGATGAATCTTGTGCAATATTCTCACAGTTCAGTAAAGGCTGACCTTGCTCACTACATGCTAGGGCATGGTAGTTTCCTTTGCTTTCTGGATTGATATGGCTATTCCTTACTTTGAGTATCAAAACTCTGCCTGGTTGACTCTTTCCCAACTTCACAGTAAGTCCTGCTCTACTAAGAAGACGGCGTGATCTCCTGCTCAGACGCACATGTTCCTTCAGGATTTGCCTCCTCAAGAAAACATAAAATCAACGTGTGCTCTACCAAACTCCTTTCACTAATATAATTTCCCATATTCTGTAGGGTGACAGGCCCCTAGGGAACACCAGCACCTCACAAAGTATTACTGAATGGATGAGATAGACATACTTAAATTCAGTACTGCAGTCAGAAAACCCTCTGGTTAAGATCATGGCAGTTGGACAATACATGAGATTTCCTACAACAGCACCCATCTTAGAAATGAGATAAACATCAGATGCATTGATAGACTTAAACTTTCTACAATGCACATAAATCCTATGGCTTTATCTTTCTATAGTAAAATGCAGAAATGGGAAATAAAAACTGGATTTCTTCTGAATCTTGTCCACTTTCAGCTGCAGCCCCAGCCTATGGTGCAGTTCCACCATGTGCCCTTTCTAGATCTCAGGCTACTTTTCACTCACCATTTTTATAGTAAAACACATAACAGTATGTTTGTCTGCCCCCTCTACCCACTGTATATCTAGGTTAGTGAAATAAATTAATTGGAAACTACCTGCTTGAAGATCTGCAACACTTCTGATCTCAGATAGCATCAGGATTTAAATGTAAGACAGAATTCATACAAGCCACTTCTCCCTACCCTTCCAAACATGTTTTCTGCTTTATTCTCAGTTTTCTCCTCCACTGTCATAACAGAACTTCATCACAGTTACATTCTATGACCAAAAAACCTATTTAACATTTCAACCACAATTCATCTAATTTTTTTCTTCGATGACCCCAGTATGATTCATTTCCCAAGTAATCTTAGTAATCGGACATTGTTTTTTTAGTAGTATATTTGTCCAGACTGTTTATTGTCCATACAAGTTTCTGTAGTTCATTTATTTTTTATATTTTTAAATCATAGGGATAATTTCTCCAGGCTTATACAACACTTCTAGTTGGGCAACTCCAACCTGTCAACACCTTCTTTTCCTTTTCACAGAAATTCTTCCATCATGATTGCAGCATCCATACATATTCCAGCTTTTGCATAACCTTGTCCACTGTCTCTAGTATTCACTTAAATTTGAGTTTGTAATTTCCAGTTTTCTTTAAACAGAGTCTGTAGCAGTCCATCCAATTCAGCAAACTCTTTCTTTAGGACTAGCAGTGGTATTAAGACATTAGGATTTTCATGCTTTTCTTAATACATTTTCTCCTGCATTTCTTTATTTCAGTCATTTTCTGCTAATACTTTCCTTCCAGACTGGGCAGCAAGGTAATGGCAGATCTTACTGCAGCAGCATAAAAATATCACTTACTCAGTCTTGCATTGCAACAATAAACTAACAGCTTTGAAAATTAAGGTGTGCGAACTCTTTGAGTACATTTTATACCTACAAATTCTTCATATTCTCTAACAAAGCCGTCTAGGAACCCTAATCAGAAAATGTGCAAGAAATATATAATGTCAAAACCCCCCAAACTGTTAATATCCTACAAATATGTGTTTACAGGTTGAAGAAAAAATAAATACTGCCTTCTTCTTTTACTGTCCTATTTAAGCTCTTTCCTTTCTCTTGCCTCAGTTAATACTAAAAGACCTGTGGAGGTGAAAACATAATGCCTGTGACACTCTGATGTATGGTGCAGATGCAAACTGATGCATACACACTGATCTCCTCCATGCAGGCATGACCACCTCTATTGCACAGGCTGAGAAACCATCTAGCCTATGGCTACTTTACCAAAGGAACTTTCTTTTTACTCAGCCCCTGGCTTAATAACAACAACGTCACTTAGCATTTGTGATCACGGCTTGTATGCAGCCCATTGTTTATGTGCAGCACTATAAGGTGGGTAGCACACACTGCCTCTCACTTATTTTCATAAGCTGAAACTAATTAATGTCGTTTTGCATGCCAAGGATAAGAGGACAGCTGGAAACCATCAAGGGGAAACGCAAGCAGTACATGAGCTGTTTCTTCAGTCAGCTGTTTCACTGCCCAAGGCACACACAGGCAACTCACAGCTTCGTCTCTCAGGTCCAGTCCTGCTTTGCTCTGTCACTCAGAAGTCAATACAAGAATCTCAGATTTGCAGTGGTATAACAGAGAACAGTCTTGGGCCCAAATATCCTACTGGTACTTCAAACATTCCTGTTCTATCAAAACCTGATACTTAATGCCTTCTGGGGACATGGATAATCAGCATAAATTAGCAATTAATACTTCAAAATTGCCTTAGACTATGCTCCAAAATCTCTTCCAACTCACAAATAAAAGTTCACACACTCAAGCCACAAGTCTCAAACTACATACTCCATCAATAGACATATCTTTGTCATACCTCCTGGAGGCCAAACACAGGGTTTGTCCTAACCATGAGGAATAGAAGCAGAGAATTGAGGTTCACTGCAAATGCCATCTTACTGGTCTTCATTACTCAGGCCTGGGAACAGTTATCCAGAATGTTTCTGCTGATCTCAGTTTCTGGTTAGTTCTCCCTCACTTAACCCTGAACCTTTCACATACACATGAAGATAAACACCCAAAGTTCTACATGCTAAGACTTAAGCAAACACATTTTGTGCCAGGCGGCATAGGCCAAAAACCTGCAAAGGTCCACACCCACACAGAATTACACAATGGACCACACGTAATTTGGAGTATGCCATTTGCCTATCGCTAAGAATTATCAAGCACCAGTCGTTTCCAGAAACTTTGCTGGTCTCAATGGATCAGTTCCACTGCATTTATTTTTGCTTTAAGCAATACCTTCTATGCCAGTCATTCATACCAGTTTGAGAGTTCACCCAGATCTATCACTAACCCTTTTCCAGGTCCTCAAGCTCAATAACATTTAATTCACTGAGTGGAATTTCTCTGGCTCTTCTCTGCAATCCTAATTTCAACTTTTATCCTGATGAGCTGCCAGAGACGGAGTCTGCTCCACAGGGATCCCAAATGCTACAGCCTCCTGCAGCCCAACACTACATGACAGCAAATCTTTTGAAAGAAATAAAAGACTCCATAAAACATCACTGGAGCTCTAACACTTCAAAATGTGAATTCATACGTCAGTTGTAACGTGTTCAAGCCTTGACACTTGGCCAATGCACAGACCTCCCCAATAGCTGAGCAAGAGGTACCTCTCTGGTGTCTTGGGTCTCAGCTTTAATCCACTGGATGGCAAGTGGTTTGAGTCCAGCAAGGCCAGCACTCCAGGCAAGACTGACACAAAAACTTTTCTCCCTGCACAGTAAACAATACACCATTTAACTGATAGCCTCAGTGATTCTCTCAGAACAAAGAACAGAAATTAATTTCTAGGAAGTAGCTCCTGATCTCATCCAGAATATTAAATTACAAGGTATTTTGTAGATTTTCAACTGACATCAGAAAGGCCCAGCTAGCAATCCAATTAATTTCAAAACAATAACAGCCCTTAATCTAACATATATCAGCAAATTCCTGTTTCTCTCTTTTCTAACAAAAATAACAACACTGTAGTTGCCAGTGCATTAATAAGATCCTATTTCTGCTCCAGAGACTGAATCGAACCTTTGTTCTTCACAGCAAAGGATTAAGAAGGTTGCTATTTTGGTAATGAGATGTGGAGAGGTACTTACTTTGCAGCTGAGATCCAGGCTGGATGCCTGAGAAAGGAATAAACTGTGTTACCTCAGATGAACTTTATTTGTATAACCAGTATATCAGACTCTGTTAGCGTGATGCGTATCATTAGCAATAAAGAGAGACTATTCATGAATAATTACAATTTGATAGAGTGTTTAAGCTCATTTACAAAATATGCCTTATGTTGTAGATAAAGTCATGAATGTAGATTTTAAGATAACAACACGCACACATAAGAAACTAGAAAAAGTAAAACTACTTACTTTCTAGGTAGCTTATTGGTTAGTTGCTTTTTTTTTTCACACAAAGTCTAATTTTTTTCCAGATATCTCACCTCTTTTAACAAGCATATAATGGAGAAACACTGTCATAAAATGACACAAGAAGGAAAAAAAGTGTCAGAAAAACAGCACATGGACAGAGACAAATAGGAGAACACTGAAAAGAAGATCAAATCATATGACAGAGATCCAAGTACTGAGGCACTAAGTGCCCAAAATGATTGAGAAAACTGTTTGTGAGGCTGGAAAAGGAAGCAGTGACCTGTGAAAATGAAACCAACTTCATGAAAACATTAGTCATATAAAAACTATGTTGTTAACAGTTATCATAACAACATTTTCATTAAACAAACATGTTTGGTATATAAAGTTTTTGCAAGTAAAACATTTCCAAAGGACTAGGGTAGGTAAGGTAGTGTGGTTAGAATCTGGCACCACTTCATAATTACATAGGGATCAACTTCTTGCACTTAGAAATGGAAATATTTGGGGGTTACATCAGAGGAGGTCTGAATTTCTAAATGAAAAGTATTTTTGTAACAAAATCTAGGGGCATCTTCAGATACAGCAAATACAAACAGAAGTGAAGGCAAACAGAGTCTCAACATTTCACTTGCATCCTGCCTATTGGCTGTTGACATGAAGTTCTTTGAAAATATGACAAATTAAGCTATTTATTAACTCTCATTTGCAGTCTATCAGGGCAGTGTATTTCAAATACTTTTATCAAAGACCCACCATACAACCCCAGAAACAGGTAGAATGTCAGAAAGAAATTGCTCCATTGGTCATTGCTGATATCCTCTGGGAATGATGTTTTGCATCTGATGAAACTTTCTTATCTGTCCTTCTCTAATGAATAGTAAAAATAGAATACCAAAAATTCACAGAAGTTCAGACATGTCTAACAGCATACATGCCAGATTTCCTAGGGAAACAAATCTTATGCAGTCAAGCTTTGTCTGCATGAGTGATCCCATGCATATTATCCCTTCAATAATTTTTGGGACATGATCACCAATTCCAACTAAATCTGATAAAAGCGGGCTCCTCAGAGACAATTAAGTTCTTAACAGCATACAGGAAAATCATTGGATGGGTGAACAGAATGGTATTAATAGGGGTACCAATAAATTAAAGGTTTAGTATGAACATAACCTATTAAGCTTCAGAGAATCTACTAATATTGAGCTGTTGGGAATTTCCTACACACTGGAGAAGCTCCAGCTGGAGCTTGTGCCTTGTTAGAAAACCAGAGAATCCAGTGCCATAGGAAATGACACTTCATTCATTTTGAGCTAGGAGTAACAGTTTTTCAAAATGAGCATCAGTAGAAAAGAAATTGTGCTCACAAGTTTACATTTACAGGTAACATTTTAATCAAACATGGAAGGAATTGGGCTTAGTGCAGATGTGACAGAGGAATATTTTTTGGCCTGTAATATGCAGGCAGTCAGAACGTACAAATAAGCAGTCCTCACTCTTCGAGTCTACAGAACATGTTGATTTCTTTTTCAATCCTCCAGCAGGTTAACTAAACAAAATACTTATTTACAGCAGAAAAGAGGATGAAGATCTTCAAGGACTGACATGTGAGTATCAGTGTGAAGTTATGACAGGAAGATCTACCCATTAAAGTTTTCCACTTTTACTCTATCCAGAAACACCAGTATTGAGAATAATTGCAGATCATAAAATAACTCCCTCTGAATACTTTAAGAATTTTCAGCACATTTTCATATCATACTGGAAATCCTCTGTAACTCAAGTGTTAACTTTCACTAAAAAGTGTTAAGGGCCTGGACACTGAAGCTTGATCCACACTGGTGCAATTCTGATAGGTCTCAAAGACAGCTATTCTTACAGAAAAGACAAGTATCCATGCAAGACTGGACACTCAAATTTAATATGCAGATTTTGCACAGACATCCCTAACATTTAGGTATTCAGCCACCTAATGGAAATCTTTGGACTCATCCCTATGAGGAAGAGGCATTGTGGTTGAACAAAATGATTGAACATGGAATTCTGGAAGTGGCAGTTTCATTAGGGGGGAAAAAGCATATTTGAAAATTAAATTTTGCTGCCATATGGTGTGGGGAACTCAAATGGAAAAAAATGTTTTCCATGCTTCAGCTGAGATATCTGATAGCTGACTATGCCTGCCCTATGCAGCCTACAGATGGGAAATGGGCTGAATGGACACCCCAGGAGGAGGCAGATACACAGCTGCCTTCCATTTCTAAATGTACAGTCTGAGTTCTGAGTGGGTGAATGGATACACAGATGCATTTTTCTTTTACAATGCACAGATCATCTTAAAATCACCTAAAATGTTCTCTCACTCTGTGCATAATATGTCTACAGACTCAGTCATTTCTATGACAATAGCTTTCTTTGTTCAAATTTTGTATTACCTCAGATTTCAAGACTTCATAGAAGTGTAAAAAAATAAACCCTCTGCATTTAAATGAAATGGTTTAGTGATTAGCAGTCTCTCTGCAGCAGAGTTAGCAGATCCCTCAAGTCTCTCTTTCCCAAATATATGAGAGAATGCCAAAGTCAAAATTTAAATATTTTGCCTGGTGTGTCATTCTAGGTAGCAGGGAGAGGCCCAGGGTTCCAGACACTAGTTAGAGATTATACCAGTTTTAGAGCACAGAAAATGCAAGTCATATGCAAGTTCTATTTATATGTATAAATAGAACAACCATGGCCTTTCTCTGGCTTAGTGGCCTTTTATAGAAGCTGCAAAGGCAATGCATCAGTGCAAAAGGGACACAGAGGGAAAGGGACAGACCTGACACTGGGTACTCTGCACTTGCAGTAGTTTGGGAGTGCTGGCAGGAGGCATCCTAGGTCCATCTTCACTTGAATTAACAGGTGTTTAGAGTGCCCAGACTTGTTGAAAACGAAGCCATGGTCATCTCCACTTGGGCAACCACACTTAGAAGAACTTTTTGAAAATGTAGCCTGCAGGGAAATGAGGGTTAGAGTGAAGCTGTCCTCACTCCCAGGCCTCACACGGAGGAAGCTCTTTGACTGTAGGACTCCTTTTTCTCTCACATCCCCTAATCCTTTGCAGTGAGGTGGGGCCAGAGGGAGGCATTTTCAGTCTTCAGAGGACATTTATACTGTAAAAAATATGGTTTCTTTAGTGTTTCCTTTCTCAAAAGTAGTAATATAAACTAACTGAGTGTGCTCTTAGGAGAGCTTTTGGCAAGGGTATGGGCCAATCCTGTGCCAAACCTCATCTTTGGCATGAAGAAATAAACAGACTGTGGTTCTGCATAAAGACAAAACTTTTGGAAAGCCTTTAGAATATTTCTCATAATGAAACAGTGGGGGGGTAGTTTTCGTGAAATTCTGAATACTTTCCAGAATACAAATCCGACCTTTAAATGTTTTGGTATCTTCAATTATGAACTCAGGTTCTTCACTAAAAAAATTGAAACAATTAAATGACGAATGATGGATATGCTCTGATTTTGAACAGTCCTCATTAAGGCTATTTCCATGCCATTTCATCTGTCCATAGTAAATAGAAATATTGTGTCAGGTAAGAACTCATTACTCTATTATTACAGAAAGGGAAACTGAGATTGAAAGATCATGTGCTCTGTCTGTCTAAAGCCACAAATGATCCACTGCCCAGAATAACAGTGCCAGATTATTTTGCTCCAGACTCTGGCTGTTGAACCCTATGCTTCTTGATGGATGATGCTCCCATTCATGGTACCTGAACAAGAATATTGTCCAAAAAAACATATGGGAGATAAAGTCCTGGTCTTGGATTTAATTCTGGTTGCTCCCAACAGTTTTTCATAATAAACTGAATGGCAATGCCGATTGTATAGAGGATCCAGAAGAAAAGCAATCACAAAGCTTCAGAAATATCTTAGTAAGAGGGTCCTGACAATGAGATTTCTCATTACATCACACACAACTTCTGTGCTATAGAATAGATCAACCTCCCATATTTAGCAAATGAGGTTTATCACACAAAGATCTGAAACACACTTAGATGAAGATTGAGTATTCAAAAGGCTACTGTGGTTTGCCAATACACACACAATCATTTTGTGTACATATCATATCATGAGTGTTATTAAAAGAAACTAAATACTTTAAAACAACTTTAAGAACATTTTAATAGTGTTCCTTTTTGATTTTGGGTGGAAAGGGATGCTGTTCTCTTCCTTTTCAGGATTATTTTTTCCAAGTACTTTTCTAAA
Organism: Corvus moneduloides; assembly: GCF_009650955.1. Lineage (NCBI taxonomy): Eukaryota > Metazoa > Chordata > Aves > Passeriformes > Corvidae > Corvus > Corvus moneduloides. The sequence continues at coordinate 11,268,560 of NC_045481.1, read as the reverse complement.
TCCTACTTAGTTCTGTTTAACTCCAGCCTTGTAAACCCTTTGTGTGTTTCTTTTGCTCTCAAGCCTCTTTAAGCACTTTTGTATCTCTGGTTCCAACAAGGATTTTCCTGTATTTTTCCTTTTTGTTCTCTCAGAAATCAAGTCTCTTTGCGACAATTTGAAGAACTTCTCCCATACACATCCAAGTCCAGTGCTGTAGGCAACAGAAAAGTTTCAGAATCAATAACTTATGAAAAATGAATGAGGCAATTCTCAGCTCATAAAGCTTTAAAGTTCTCTGCTTACTCCAGCAGATATGTATGTAGTGGATTCATTCATGCCAGATCACCAGCTTTTCTCTGAAATAATGACAATAACACAAAAAATGTTTAAACATAGATGCCAAAGTTCTGATGTCACCATGGGACTGTTCAAGCTGGAGCCAGGACCCTGCTGGAGGTCAATCTAGACCTTGACACCAGTCTACCACTTCCAGAAAATGGACATACCTCAACTCCACAGCCCTCCATTACAGCTACATAGTTGACATTTTTTCAAGCATATCACTGCAAGAAGCAGTGGTTAAGCTCAAAGCTTCAAGAATTTCACTAAAAAATGTACCAGTATCTGGTTATGCAAAGACCTTTGGTTAAAGAATACATAAACTCCAAATACCACTGAGGCTTGTGGGTTGAATTTTTGGAGGTTTTGAGTTTAGGAGTTTAAGTTGCATCTTACTGTGAGAAAAGAGAAAGCAAAAACAACCGAGAAATGGTACTGGTCCACTAAAAACCCAGAGTCATAAGCTGCAATGCCACTATAATAAAGAAAATGTTCATGTAGGAGAGAAAGACAGGCTGTGACCTCATTTCCACTAATTATCACAAAGCTGTTTGCTGCGTTTTTATAAATGCTTTCCTATCTTCACACTTAGTACACTTTGCTGCAGCATGGCTCCCCCTCATTATTTAGACCCCAGTTTGATAGATGACCAGTCCAAGCTCTTATGTATGTCCAAGTGCTTCCCATCAGAATTTAGCACTTCTTATGCAAGAAGGTGAGAAGTTTTCTTTTAAAATTTCCTCCTTATTTTCACCAGAACTCACTGCAGTGTCTGTAGACGTGATGTTAGCATATAGAATAGGGCAATATAGGGGTTTTTAAGTTTAAGATGTATATGGCAACATTTTAGGCTGTAAGTGATTCAGAGGCATTACTGGAGAGGTATTTCCTGTAAGTAGCTCTATAAAAAAGTGGTTATTTAAAAAGGATTAACAAAACAACAGAGTGGAAGTGGCTGACCAACTGGGAGGTGTAACATGTGGGTGGCATGAAGTCAAGAGTGCAAGACAGCTGCGCAGTACATTAAGAAGCAGGACAGTGAGGATCAAGCTGGATTTTTACAGTAAAACCAGAGAAGAGGTTCAGTTGAGAAGAACTTTTCCTGCAAGAGTGAGAAAGCTCAAGGCAATATTTTCAACTGAGTAAGCACTAGCTGATCAAGGGGAATTGCAAGGCCTGATCCAAGTTAATGAAAAAAGCTTTACTGACCAGGGTTGCCATTAGGTGATAAAGAGCCCAAGCCCTCCAGAGAATTCAGATCCCCACAGAGTCAGGTAAACCCTACCAATAGAAGTGCTGCTAGTGTTCAACCAAAATGCAAATGTGAAAATTTCTTTCACAAGTGCTTTTTAGGCAAGGCTTCATGGCCTATCATGTACATTCAGTGAAATACACAGGCAAGTACAGACTTCCACTGGATAAACATCTTTAAGGCCATGTGCATGCACAGTAGCTCTGAGGAGTACAGCTTGTGTTCACTCCACTGACCTCATTCTCATCCATCTATGTTTAATGTAGTCCACCACAGCAACTGAGTTCTTTACTTGCTAAATACACAATGTGCATAAATTTTGGCTTTTTCTAAATTGCTACAGAAGGTAAATTCACAATCTTTTTTTCAGGATAAAAGGGTGGGTTTTATGCAAACTTATTTTCTTAGCAGACAATTGAAAACACATTTTAAATATATTTGTCTACTATTTAACAAAAAAAATATGAGCAGATGTTTTTTGGATGAGCTACACTGTTTATTATTTTCCTAAGATGTCCAAAACATGATACTTATTTAACCCCTAGAGTAGTGACACAGAAATGACATGATGTGCATCATACATCAAATAATGGTCACTCCTGCTGTTCTTTAGACATTTGGGGCTTAATTTGCAATTATTTGCATTTAGAGAGCAAAGCTATACAATAGAAATGGGAACACATCTCCTAAGTTGATACAGAATTGATTTTCAAAGGGTGACATGCACCAAAAATCCTATTGCGTGATTAGTATAAACATGTAAACAAAAGAATGAGGAACAGCGTTGTCTGCTAATGGATTTTCAGTTATGAATTTCCATTGTTACAACATGTGATTAATTTACATGTTCAAATTAAGTCTCCATTTTTGCACATTTAATTATGAGGTCTTTAAGAGCATGGTTGGGTGTGTTTGATTATAAGCAGCATCTAGGAAAAAGCTTGGCGCTTGCAATTTGCTTGTCCTCATTTAAAATGTTCTCATTACATCATGGAATGAACAAGTTGAAAAAAGGAATGTCTCTGTTCCCAGCTAACCATGCACACAAGTCAAGAGCTTTCCTCCTAATATTTCCCATAAGAATCAAAGGTATCTTTTTGGCAAGCAAGTGACAGAGGGAATCTGTGAAAACAGCAGCATGTCTTTGGAGAGTCCAGTAGTGCCCATACTGTGGATGCCATCATTTAATCTCATTTCAGAGTTCCCCCGGTTCCAAAAAATTCAGACAACCCTATATTTTAGCGGGATTTCCATTTCATGCCTCTGTGCCATGCTTGAACAGCTCCAGGGACTAATGCTACAATTTTCCTAGTAAAACACAAGGGTCCAACTGCAAAGGAGGGCTTAGGGCTGTCAAATAACTGTTTTTTCAGTTCAGCTGCCAAGCCAAACAGTTGAAAAAGGATGTTGGTTCAAACTGAACCGAATTCACAATTTTTCCAGGTTTCCACACCAAAACCACTACCATCCCCACCCAGGCCACTGTACTTTGTTTAACATGAAATGTTCCATATGTCTCAAGACTAAGCATTTTTGGAAAATGCAAACATTTGGCAAATGTAAACATATAAGACAAGGAAATACAATACAAGACTTACAAAATTGTTACAAAAGGGATTTTTCTCTGAGTTTTTATATACAGTTCACTCTTTGTTATATTAAGTCTCCTTCCTAGTGTATTGAAACCACAGCTTCCAAAGTGAGTACCATTAGCATCAGGCTGGAGAATCATTCTTACTCTACTGCTCTTTCACTCTCAACTATCACTGAAGTAGTTTGCATGAAGTGGCTTATTGGACCAGTTCCATTTTGGAATTTTACAAAGAGTAATTGCTGAGATACTCCTATGAGGAGTTAGGAACACAACTTCAAACTCCTGTCTTGATTGGACAGGGCATGGGTTTGAGCTACGATCTGATTTTGCTTGTGTGACTACTTATTGGACGATTTTGAGGCAGGTTCTCACCCCTTGCACTGAAAATGGTTCACTTTGCCTGCAACAGTTCAGTGGCCCACCACCAAACTTAACATCTTTAAAGCCAGCTGATTAGCACAAGCCCCTGGCAGAGAGGGCATCAGACCCACAGACAGCTCCTCTGAAGCAAAAAAGTGTAAAGAGGAACAAATGAGAACATGTTGCAGCAGTCCTCACTGCTGCTAATTGTTCATGTCCAGTCCTAAGAGACAGGACAGCAGGATCTAAATCTCCAGAGCAGAACTGAACCACAGCATCCATCATTGCAGATGAACAGCCTAACCACTAGGAGAGGAGGTAGAAGGCCTACCTCCTTCCCTTCGCTGCAGTATCCTCAGATTAAATTTTCTGATAGATAGGAATCAAATTACCCTAAATAATTTGCTCGATGCCAGAAGTGACCTTCTCTGACACTATATTTTTCTCGTATTTTCCTAGAAGATGTACACACTCTTTTGAGACAGAATAACCCTTCAAACAGGAATATCCTGCCTCTAGCAAAGCAAAAATTTTAGTAAATATAACACCAAGCTCTTCTAGATAAGATTTATTACATACTATGAATCTAGTTGATCACACATATGCTCATGGCAGTATACATATTTGAAAATTATTGTACACCTGAAGCATCAAGGCACTGCATCTCAGATCAGCTGCCTGATTTACAGAAAAGTTCTGGAGAAAATCCAGCCTTCACACCATTCCTATTCATTTCTCTTTTCTGCATCTTGGCACTATTTTCACAAGGCATTGGCTGGACAAGCAGCAAAATACAGTATCACGTACCTGAATTCATGAAGGCTTGTGAACAAATGGCCCCTCTGTTGGGTAAGTTTAGTACATCCATAGAGATATCACAATCACAGAATCATAGAATGTTACAGGGTTGCAATGGGCTTTAGACACAATCTAGTCCCCATCAGCCCTGCCATGTGCAGGAGCATCTCCCACTGGAACAAGTTGCTCATAGCTTCCCTGCAGACCCTCTCAGATACTGGAAAGTTGCTGAGTTCCCCACACAACCTTCTCTTCTCCAGGCTGAACAGCCCCAACTTTCTCAATCTTTGTAGGGGAGATGCTCTTATCAACTCCAAGGTCCCCTTTGGACTTGCTCCAACAGCTCCATGTCCTCCTTGTATCGGGGACACCAGAACTGTATGCAGTGCTCCAGGTGGGATCTCACAAGAGCAGAGGGGGAGAATCACTTCCTTCAACCTGCTGGCCACGCTCCTTTTGATGCAGCCCAGGATTCTTGGCAGTGATAGCAGTAGAAAAATATATTTTAAATACATTTATCAGAAGCAATGATTTCTAATATGATAGAGAATCAATATTGAACATTTTCAGGTAATACTAGTCACTCACATTTGCTGAATAACAGGATGAGTCAAAGCAATCCCTGTCCCAGAAGACAGATTAAGCTTAAGAAAAGCTTAAGAAAAAGATGCTGTGACTATATAACTGACCTTGCTGAAATTTAATTCCAAGTATGCTTTTTCTGGGAAGAGACAGTTAAAACCTGTTAAAAGCCAACACCAACTACCATATATTTTGGCAACATTTTCTTTGAACGTACCAAATAACTAGGAGGTGACACCTTTTTCTCAGCATCAGAGGTTGAAAATATGACAGAAATTTTATGAAGTAGAAAAGTTTGCTTCACAAAATGCCTTTTAAGAAATGTTGAGCTGGATTAAACCAAGAAATGACATTTTTACTCAAGTAGTAAGATGAGAAGGAAATATATTTAAAAGGGAAAAAAAAGAAAAAGTGAAAGTGTTATTTTTTGTTCAACATTATTAACACATGGAAACATTGCTTTTGAAATTGCATGGAATTTAAATTATTTTGTAAATGTTACTGAATACACTTTCATTTCCTTTGTTCGCTACTTCATGGAGGCTTAACTTCTAATCTCCAGCAGTTATCATTATAGCTGAAGCTTGCATTTATTGCTCAGGGGCAAGAAGCTATTTGCAGAAGGTTATAAGATTTATTACTAAACAGTAGCTATGTGGGAAAAACACCATGTCTTTGAAAGAAGACCTGGCACGCAGATATCACTTAAGACTGAGTCAATTCCACTAATACTTCTCTAAGCTATTGTTTTTTCTTTCTGACATGTTTTTGTGACTTTCTGTGTGCTTTTCACTCCACCTAAGGCATTCAAAGTGTACTGATTAGCTTCTTGACTAACGATGAATTTTAATTTCCAAATGTTGCATGCACGGTATCCTCACCACTGCTTTACCTGCCATGGGAACCCAGCTATGGCTGAGGGGATAATTGGAGTGCACAGAACTCCAGCCATTGCCCAGGAGACACAAACAGCTTCAGTCGTGGAGCTGCATTCAGAACACACTGCATAAAGACAGACAAGACGTTCAGTAACCAGCAGCAGCAGTTATGTGAGCTGAAATACCACACTGGCACAGTCAAAATATCTCTTGTTCTGTGCTACCTTGTTCAGCAACATCTTAAGAAATTGCCGCTCACTGAACTGTGGCACACTGACCTCCCCAAAAACCCAGACAGATTATGAGAATGCCTTAAAACACAGCTGGATCGCTCACTGGCAGAGTAATACATTCAGAAAGCATTGCAAGACCTTTAGCTTACACAGCTTTACTGTGGGAGGGCATTAGTTGGAACTTTTAAGTATTAGCTAAGGAAAAGAGCTGTTTATATCATTTCAGCACAACTCTTTATTCATTCCGTTTGGATTTTTAATAGATGCTTTGTTCTTGTTCAGTTAGGGAATCATCAGAAATTTACAGTATTCAAACATTTCACATATTTTTGTGTTAGAACTGCAGTGAATCACATGACATGCAGCTGTGTTAACATATTTAGGGTTTGGATACTTACAAACTCCTGCACTCAGGAGTATTATTTTTCTACTTGTTTACATTTGAGAATTACTGGATTTTGTTGGGTTTTCCAACCACAAGGTTAGAATTTATAGGGAAAAATTAAGCAATAAATAGGTACAGTGTCTTACCTTCATTTTTCATGTCCTGCCTGCCAGCAGAAGGATTAGAGAGATAAAGCTGGTTTTCTTCTGTGAAACTGCAGCTAGTCCAGTCATAAGCTCACAAACACTCCTTTCCGCTTCAGCTATACTTTGACCACACAAGTATGGTTTACAGATTATGGAAGTTACAAAAACACATAGCAAAGAGCTCTTGACAGCCTGACTTATGTATCAGCACGAAGAGCTTCCAAGGGACCTCTCCATCCCTGCAGTGCTGAAAAACATCCAGGGAAAATCTTCCTGGATACCAATGATCTTGTCTAATGCAGGGAAAACCGTACTCTCAGCCAGCTGCTTCATTGTGGGAAAGTACCAGTTCACAGAAAAATGATTCATAAACACAAAACTTTACACCTAAAACACAGAGCTTTTACCCACTCAAATTCTGATAACAAGAGTGGGTCTCAGACATGCCTCATCACTCAGTTTCTTAGAGAGAAGAACAGACCTCATAATTCTTTCTAAAGGTGCATGACTGTACCATAAATAAACAAAATGTACATTATCTTGTTTGAGATTTTTTTTTTTCTTTCTTAACTCAGCAGGTTTTTTTTTTTTAAATGACAACAGCCTCAATGGTGGAATCCGAGGCATGCCAGATACTGATACTGATACTAGATGCTGGTAACATGATTTTTATTACAGATAAATTTGCAATTAGACATATAAAGGAGAAAGTAATTACACTATCTTTGAGGGAAATATCTGAAATTACATAGATAACACTTCCTAAATGGAAAATTTACAATGGAATTTGTTCATAAGGACTGTTGTAAGTGATCTAATTAAAACGTGATGTGTCAGTCAGTTGACTGCAGATGATTTAATGGACAGTTCTCCAAGATCAGCGCTGTGAAGTTTGGAGAAACAATAGCAAATTCCATGTTTGAGAACTTGGAAGAGTATGTCACCTGCAGTCTAATAGCAAAAGTGCTCAACAGAGACTCAGCAAAGGAATGGATTCCCCCTGTCCTTTAGCTGCTGCTACAGGTGTCTCACAGGTGGTAGTTTATACCTGCCACTCTCAACCTCAGACACACTTCAGCATAAAAGTTCATACTCAAATGCCATCCTCAATCCAATTTCAAATAATAAAAAAAATAAGATTTTTTTTAGTGCCCAACCCAAAATTTCTTATTACTACTTCAAGTTGAGAGTCAGGGGAAGGATACAAATGATTATTCTTAAAATTGTCTTATCTGAGAGTAAGAAACACACTTGTAATATAGAATGAATGACCCCCATTAGTTAATCTATTGCTCAACACTTAGCTCTAAATTAGAGTTCAACACAACTTAGGACATAACTCTAACTTCACCTGCTTGCAGATATTTCAGACACTTTGTTTCAGCTTGAGATACCACGGCAAGATAATCATTGTGTGCTCATTAACTTGCCTTAGGAAAGGAAAAAATACCAAAGTTTTTTGAAAATGCCGTCATTTGTCAAGGAAGAGCAAGACTACAGGAGAAGCTGTGAGATGGTCTGCTTAAGTGACTTGATGATGCTTCTCTCTTGCCCTTGAGGCACTGATCTGGCATAAGGTCTCCATTTCCAGAAAGCACCACTGTTCTGCAACAGTTGATAAAGACTTGGACATTCTGCTCTCTAGGGAGGAACTTCCTACATTTTCAAACAAGTCTTCATTCTAAAACAGAAGTCAAAACACAGCACCTCCAAGTTTCCTGCAAGAAGGAAATGTCAACACATTCTGTCTTAGAAAAATAAGTGCATTTCATTGTTTAGCAACAAGCTGCTCCAGGAGAATCCTGAGATTGCCCCAGGACCCAGAATTGCTTGAGGAACACCCCTAGGGAGTAGGCTGCACTAAGTCAAGGCAGATTTTCGACATCCTCAGAAGTAGAACTGTTTCAGCTACAAACCCATCTGGTTTCACACACAGCCAGCTTTCATGCACTGCACATTTCCCATAGTCTCTGAGTTTTGCTCATATATGTGAAAAACAATCTGCATTTGGGTTCTATTTTCACCCAATATACAGCCTTGCTTGCCCTTTTGTTTCTCCTTCACAGCACTGTCTGCCTGCACAAAGAACTGAATGTTAGCATATATGATCAATAAAATTGTTTTTTTCTGAGACAATGCAGAGGTTTATCTAGTCTTCCCTTCAGTCTCAGTGACAAATGATGACTTCATTTGGAAAAAAAAAAAAACTGAAACAGTCCAGTATGTTCGCATGAAACTAGACAGAATGGGTTTCTTGCCAAATACAATGTCACTGTCAGGGTCAAAGCTTTGCCATCAGACACCATCTGTCTCCTTCAACTCCAGGTCAAACCTCTATTTAAATGTTAAGAAAATAATAAATAAAAATAAAAATAAAATTTAAAATTTTTTTTAAAAAATGCGTATCCAAGCTATAATGCCTCAAAACCATTTAACAGAAACGTGTAGTGTCACACACAATGCACCTTTCTCATCCCAATCCCAGAAGATGTGATGCAAGAAGCAAGGCAACACCAAGATAAACTCCTTCATTTCATATTTTCTCATTCTCTACCTAGTAGTATATCCTTACTATTACTACAACTACCACCCATCAAGGATCAGTTCTGACGGAATTCCCATTACACGTCAGCTATCCAGTTAAACTGATTTTGCTACTGCTCTGCACTTCTGCTTAATTGCCTCATAAAGATCCAGATGCCTTTTCTAATTATGGACAGACAAGAATAAAACACCTTATACTAATACCAGGACCATAAAGAAAACAGAAAAAGAGACAAGAGCTGCCACAGGAGCTCAAATCACGAGCAGGTGCAAGGAGCCAAGATACACAGGAGGAAAGGAGCATAGAAGTGGGAGCAGGAAGAGCAGGATGAACTTTCTAACTTCATCAGTTTGGCCAAATAAATTGTAGCACTATCCAGAATGACTAGCCTCTGTTCAGAAAGAATACACCACTTGTCACAGTAAGGACTTTTGGAAGATACATTAAATATTTCTGCTTCTTTATTAGTCCTATCCTGCATTCCCAATTGAACAGGGAAACAACGTGATTGCAACAGGACAACAGGATCACAGATGGGAAGCAATGATGTAAGCAGCTGTGAACAGAAGGGATGTGTCCAACAGGAAGCTTTTCTGCTCAGAAATGGGTCATTCTCTGAAAGTATGTGAAAACCTTGCAGAAACTGATATGATTTAACCCATCTCAGAAATGTTTAATGATCTGTACAAAACAGGTCACATAATATCAGTCCTAACCACTTTGAATGAGGCAAGTTACAGAGAAAAAAAAAGCCTGGACAATGCATATTCCAAAAATACACCATCTGGGTTCCAAGTGCCATAAGAAGTGACAGGTTTAATGTCCAAACTCATCCTTTTCTATCCTCTATTAAATCTGTATTCCACATTCTTTTCTGTACTACTGGAAGTAACCCAGTGTCAACATAGGTGAAAAGGTTTCTAACAAGCAACTATACAGAGATTGGAAGAATAGCCATGGCTTTCATAGTCAGTGTACAATTTGTTTTGTTTTCAGCCTACTGGAATCAGTTATCTGAAACAAATTAGTCTGGGTTTTGCAAGCCATTAACTTGACTGAAGGTTAAAAGTGTTTACAATGTAGTCAAGTCTGCCAATCAATACGCTGCTCTGTGATTGTCCTTCATAGAATTGCATACTTCTCACCTAGATTTGCCATCTCCTGGAAAGCAAGGATTCCTTTTTTCACCTGTGAGGCGTAGCTATTAGTGTAGCATCCACAGGGAGGGAATGAAGGCAAGCCAGAAACCATAGAGCACAACCTCGTTTTAACAGACACACTACAGTGGTTCAGAGGCCAAGAACTGAACATTTCTATTGCATTAAAGTGATCAAATATTCGCAAGTCACAACAGCTGCAGAGGAAATCAGCCAACACGCTGGTAAATACACAGCTGGCACTGCGAGCTGTCCCAACACATCAGCGATAGTGCAGCTCCCTGCCTTCCTGCCTAGAGCCAGTGCCTCTAGGAGGCACTATGGAACTGCAGTCTGGGGCACCTACGGGAGTCAGAAAAGCAGCCACAACCATAAATCCTCTTTTCACATGTTGTTGTTCATCTGCTCTCTATGAGGAGATGATTTATTTCTGTGGTAGGGAGCTACTCAAAGGAAAGCCTCAAAACATCCTAACAAGGATAAGTGTGACATATGTGTTATGTCAGCCACTACCCATTAGAAGGCCTGTTTCCTAGAACTGACATAGAGGCAAGTATTTTCTGTAAAACAGTCAAAGTGCTGACACCTTCTCTGATATTATGGAGGTCATTGAGAACTAGGAAATGCAACTTCTACTGATCTTTTTGTTTAGTCTAGTTGTTCAGAACATTCTTCATAAAACACGCCATGTCAGGACACACCATGTTGTGTATGTGATATACATACCACGTGAAATGCATCCTCCATCTCTGTATTCTGGGCCAAGCTTTTCTTCACACTCTTGATCCCCATGGATAGTAATTCTCTCTCCACAATGAGTAAGCACTGCTCATTCTCTACAAATCAGCATTCTGGTCGGGGGCAGAATGAGACCCCTATGCTTCAGACAGTACGGGTGGTAAAGCTCCATCTTTGTTCAGTTGAACTGATCTGGTGCAGAACTAGAGTAACATAGTGATGAGTCAAGCTCACTGTGTTTGCCCATGGAGTATTTTATTGTGTTCTTTTTGTCTGTGGTTCATGTGCATAATCAAAAAGGTCACTCTACACTGAAAGCAGTTGTTTTGCCTGTGCTAATGGAAAAACAATTCCCCATCTCACAATCCATAACAATAAAAATAAGAACAACAAAACTCCACCCATATGAAAGAACCAGCCAGCAAGAATATCCTGTTGCGCAACAACTCCCCATCTCATAGAGGCCAACCCATCCCAATTCTCCCTAGATATCTGTTCAAGAAGCTGGGCTATAAAGCATGCCCTGAAGGTGAACAGCTCAAGAGCTTTTGGTCTTTTGCTTGATCCAAGCAATTACTGTGACTCGTTCTTATTTCATGAATGACTTAAGTTTAAGGTCAATGGGACAATGAGGTTGCCATATTTAGACAGTAAATGATACACAGAAAGCAGATGTTTACAGGTGTCTGCATATTACTCCCAGATGCCACTGGACATATATGTTTGCCGCATTGGATTCTGAGCTAATTAATTTGTCTAAAATGCTTCATAATTCTTTTATTGGAACTCCACTTTTATTGCAACAGGTGGTAGTCAATAAAACTTTACGGTTCTTTTTGTAAAAAGGTCAAATATGCATAAAGCATATAATTTAATTGAAAAATAGAAATATCTCAACTAAAGAAAACATTTCTCAGTAGTTTTTAACAGACATTTGGGTTTGACAGTTCTTGTCTGATTTTTTCTTCCATTTTGCTTTTGTTTTCAACCAGAAGCTAGTTCACGATGTTTCAACAGGTAAAAGACATTACCTGGAGAGAAGAAAGCAAGTAAAAAAAAGTCCAGTTTTATATCAACTTGGAAACAAAGTTTCAGGATGTTTTCACTTCTTTCCCCAAAACCGTCCATTTATGAATCTAACACAGCTGACATACATCATTAGCAGCAAAAGTTTCAATCTACTCATTGAAACACTTCAGGTCTTTAAGAAAACACTGTCAAAGTCAGCACTATCTCCTGTGAAGGACAGAGAGTCCAGGGTAAAGTCCAAACACAGCATGGAGATTACTCTGTACCAGAGGTCTGATTCACTGCTTGGTCACAAAAAAATCTGCAGCCCTCCATAGAATGTCTCCCCCTTTCCTCCATCAGGAAATGTTTTGCAATGGCAAATCAAGCTCCTGAAATCTTCGTTGCAAATCAAAAATTAAGACAGCTCAAGGCACATCATTTGGGTTATGATTTGCAATATTCATTAAGAGAACAGCCAAACAGGCAAAGAAAAAAAATATCCTGAGCTAAAATAATGAATACAGAGTTTGTTACAGCAACAAGACTGATGGTCTCATCTGTAATGAACTAACAGTGGCTGCCTTTATGTGGTACCTTGTTTTGATTTTCATATCAATAATTACATTATGTGCCTCAAAACATCTGGCTGGCTGGCTGGCTTGATTCACGTTAAAACCATCCTGTCTGTGGATATGCATTGGCATAGGAGCTATTGCAGAATCACATAACAGATTTCAGAGCAGCAATGATTCTTCAAAATTTTGTGCTACACCAGGACCAGGGAGGGCTCACTGTGCTCCCTTCTGCCCTTAGAAGTTACGACTTGAATACATGAACTGAACTTCCCAATGCCAAACAAAATTCCTCTTTGTGCTCTTCTCCAAAAGCTTCCCCAAGGCACAAAGTCAACACCAGAGTTAGTACACACTGCATGATGTCACTTGTCACCTAATGAAAAGTAGAATGAGAATTTCTGCTGCACATTACCCTGACAATTCCTGGTTAGTATGGCCATGCTAGGTTATAACTTTCAAATAAATTGCAGTTTTCTTTTGGCTGTAAGGGTGCACATGGCTGCCCATTCACAGGGTTTTGCATTTACTACTTCATGTGTGGCCTCAAGCACCTATTAGGTAGCCTTCAGTAGGTCAGCCAGTCTAAAACACTACCATGGATTTTTCTGGGTTATTCACTTCTGGGTATTAAATGGATTCAGTTTGAGGGACTATTGCATATTTCTCTAATATGTTTTCAAATTACAATTCACTCTTTCTTCATATGCAGAGCTACAGAATCACATTGTGAGCTAATATGCAAAGTAACTTTAAAGCAATAATGAAAAAGTCTGTATTTCCTTCTCCCCTTTCCTGACTTCCTAGACTCCAACCTACACTCTGAAAACAGCTTTTTCTGTTTGAGGTTTCAGTATTTACCGTGTGTTTTATCTGCTAGTTCTAGGAGCAAAGCACAGGTTTGTGTAGCACCAGCTTTTAAGTATCTCCTGACCTAAGGGCAAAATGTAAATTTGCAAAATGGGGCCACAAGTAAATCATTATGTCATTTGCTTTTCTCTTGCAATAACTTTTTCTTACAACCGTCAAATTTGCCAGACCAACAATTCTAATTCTCTTTACATTGCAGAAGGAAGCCATAAAGTCCTTGCGGAAGAAGAAAAAAGTGGTCTCTACCTACTTTACAAGTTGTCTTGTAAGACATTTTCAAGACTATCTTTCATATTTACAAACAAAGTACTTTGAAACCAAAAGATGCCTGTTCTGCCATCTCCATTAAAACAAATACAAGTAATTACACAGCTCAGCATAGTGTATACAGTTATTTGTGTTTGCCCAAGGTTGTTATAAGGAACACTAATGGGTGTTTGGCATTTTACAACGCCTGAGTTTCCTTGTGTAGGTCAATACCTCAGAGCAGGTAGTGGCTGACAGACTTCCAAGAGCTGCTCCACATGCATGGGTCACTTCACAGCACATGGTCCATGGAGAACACTTAAGCTTACAATTGGTCGAGCAGCAGCTGGTTTTATGTTGGAACCACAAAGGCCTGCAGCACTGAGTTGATATACTGGGAGAAAAGATCGTTTGACTGGAATTCCCTTCACTACTGTCTAAAGCAAGAGCAGAAGCCAGGGAGGAAAGTACAACTCAGGATCTCCACAAGATCCCTATTCTGGCACCGGTGGTGCCAGATACTTGGGACACAATGCAAAGACACACATTAGTTCTAAAGGGAAGAATTTTATTTTTTGCAGGACTTGTCTGGATACATAATTCATTCAGCGGACCAACAATCAGGTATCTTTTAATATAAATTCATTGCTTGCTCCAAAGTTAAATATTTGCCTGAGTTCTTATTTCCACAGTGATTTTACAATGTGAGGTTTGAAGGGTCTGTATTTTCTAAAAGGACAGATTGTAGGTCACAGATTAAGAAATGGTTATAGACATCTGAGTCAAGATTTTTTCCACTTAATTTTTTTAAGACATACAGCTTTGTGCAAATTCACAAGCTTCTGACAGCGTCTCTGATCCAAATCTCTACTACTCCAGTACATTTTCCTCTGCCTATTCCACACTCCTCCCTGTACCCTAAGGCCAAATTATACAAATGAATGTCTTGGGTTTTATGACATAGACACTCTTGAGAAATATTAACCCAAAGTCACATTAAGATTTTCTTGTTTCAAGTTCCCTGACAAACTTGACAGACAGAGTAGTTTTTCAAAAACCTCACTAAGATACAAGTTATCTTTCAAATAAGCTCTAATGCCTAATAAGGCAAAGCCAAAACAATTCTATGATTTTGTACAGAGAATTGTGCAAGTCATGCCTTTTAATGATCATTAAGTTTTTTTCATTATCTTTAATTCTAAAAGAGTCTGGTTGAGCATGTAGAGGCAATAAAACTTTTCATTTAAACTCCCTAATATATGAAAATTGTCAATTACCACGGATGAAGTCTGGGGTGCCTGATTCACTAGACCTTAATGTTCAAAGGAAAAGGAAGGTCCTAAGTCCAGACCGATTAAGCAAAGAAAATCCTAAACCAGCACCCTACTGTGAAACTACAGAAGACCAAAGGACTTGTCAATATTTGCAGGGCTATATATACCCACCTGA
The DNA here is from genome assembly GCF_009650955.1 of Corvus moneduloides. Lineage (NCBI taxonomy): Eukaryota > Metazoa > Chordata > Aves > Passeriformes > Corvidae > Corvus > Corvus moneduloides. The sequence continues at coordinate 11,253,423 of NC_045481.1, read as the reverse complement.
CTTTGTTGTGCAAATCAGTGATATAAATTCACAACCCCCTATCAGATATATGCATGAAAATATGTGTTTGCACACACACCTACATATACAGCTACTTGGGGGAAAAAATATCAGGCTAGCAGAGATACCAGGGATTTAGGCATGCAGTTAGAAAGAAACTAAATGTCATACAAAAATTATAACTGTGACTTGTTCAGAGATACAATGCTGCTGAATCAAGCATTTGTGTTGCCTACTATAGACCTCATATTGCCATGGTTGCAAAAGTGGTTTTCTTTTAAAGGCACTTTAACTTCCTGAAAGGACTTTCTGTCCCAGCCCTTACTCATTGAGTATTCCCATTGAAATGAATTTGATCTGTATTTGCAAAACTTAGAGCAAGGCCATGTTTCAGTCCTGAAATTAAGACATACCTGCCCAGAGAACCTGATCCTGCTTGCCTCCTGCATGAAAACAGCTTAGTTAGGAACAGTGAAACCACTAACACAGCGCAGGCAAGAAGTTCTCACCTGAGAAGGATTAGTAGGAAATCACAGGAAAAAAGTTTTGAAAATCCATTCCTAATGCCCAAGGTATGAAACTATTGTATAATGTAATCAAGACCTTTAAGAGTAGCAACCAAAGACACTTGATATGCTCTGATTCAATTGCAGATTAGTGGTTGCAATTGGCAATCTGTTATGTAAGTCAGGGCAGAATGCCATAAAAGTTACCTCTGACCTTAAATATAGCTGAACCCTAGTGAACTATTATGCACATTTGTTTTTCTCTCAATTTCTATTAGCAAGAGGAAATATATTGCAGGTTACCTGTATTTCTCCTGAGCAAGTTGTTTCACTTCCTATCTGTCTATCTCATCAAAACTGCCTCTGCCTTCCATTCATCAAAACGCACAATACCTTCCAGGACACAGAAGGACTGCCACAGGACTGCAGTGAAAACAATACTGAAGCAAATACAAGTTGCATCTGTCATTCCTGATGGTCATTATTACTTTAATATTTCATTCTGGACTAAATCATTTAATATTCTGTCTGACCACTGTCAGCTGGAGATGTACATTTACATACCAACAGTGTTGTAATGGTAAAGAGAAAAGATTTATCATTCTTTCAGGATGAAGGTCATGAGGTTTGGGGTTGGGGGATTTTGTTGGGATTTTTAAATTTTTTGAGACAAACAAATTTGTCTCATCATATAAAAAAATTAGTCACTAATAAGTAATAACAATTCTTTGTCCTCATTAGTTCTTCATTAACAACATCACTGTGATGTTTTCTCAGATACTGCACTTGCCTTAGATCAATTTCATTGTTTTTCCAATTCCAAAGCAGAACAATAATGACAGTAGCATCCAAAAGAGTGTCTTGTAATTGCCTAAATTGTACAACACCTTACCAGGATGTTAGTAAAACAGCCAAAGAATTTCACATTATAAAACTGGTCATATCATCTGATAGAGCAATTTTGAGCACATTTTCAGGCTAGTCAGAGTTTACAAGCTTTCCCAACTCTAGTTTCGCCAAAAGTCTTTCATGGACCATCTGGTTCTAATGAAACAAAACTAGAATATTTGATGTTCTTTTCACTATGTTACATTAAATTAAAGCTTAAAACATCAGTAAAGCAAAATCCATTCTTTTTATATTATGTTTTTTAAATTAAACATTAAGTATTTTGGCTAAATAAATGTGTTTATTTTAGTAAAACTGTACAGCATATACTATATGATACAGTCAGCAGAATCCTTAGTTCACTTACTCTTGCATATTCCTGGTCCACAGCCCACTGAGGCAAAGGGAAGTGTTTCCATTGACATCAATGGGCTCTAAATGAGGTTCCTACTGTGAGTGACACCACATCCTTACTCATCCTAAAACGTGTATGAGGTTTCAATAGTTCTCCTGAGAGAAAAGATTAAAATTATGCTCTTCCTAAATTAAGTAATAAAAGGACCCAACTGTGCATCCCATACACACTTGGTTACCCAGCTGAAATTCAGTGATATCAAAAGATTAAGGATGTCATAAGAGGTTTTATAGTGGAAAGGCATTGTGAACTATATAGTCTTTGTACACACTCCAGCTGGCTACAGATTGGTTCTTTGGGCGCAACTTTCTCAAGTGCCTTCAAGACTCTATCTTCCAGCAGCTGTTGAACAGCAATGAATGGAGTTTTGAGAATCCCACCATAATGTGGCTCATCACTTCTGAGCTCAGACACAACAGGTTACAATTCCCTGCATTTCACCATCAGTCTTAGAAGTTTGTTATGCAGGTGGAAACACAGACCAAGATTTCTGAAGACATGTAGGAGAAAAGTCAATTTTTAATAATGAAAGTGCCTAGCTACTGTAGATTCAAAGAAGCCAAATCAATCTGGTGGTCTAAGCAACCATGAAGGTCAACCAGCCACTGCCTGAAGAAGCTGCCACCTTCTACAACTCAGCTAAGTTCAAGCAGCAGCAAATACGATTTCTTACCTACAAAACCTGTTTGTTTTACTGTAGCTACTGGCCATCAACTTTTTTCTGTATGGTTTTTTTTTTTGCAGTTCCTATCACAATAACCCTCATTGCAGAGATTCATCCCTCTTGTAGGAAACCCAACAGCAAATATCCCACACATTTCACAGAGGCTAACAAAGAGGCAGGTACTATCCAAAGGAGATATCACAGCCTGTTCTGTTCTATTCACTCCCTCAAATCCAAATATGCTGGTAAAGTAGACTTCATTTTGTTTCTTTTTTCTGCTTTTTTCTCCTTTCTCCTTGGTAGTTTCCATGTTATTTTTACAAAATAGTTAGAAGAGATAGTTCCAGCCCTGAATTCCTTACAAAGCTCCCTAAACAGGAGTTTTTCTGCAGGAAGAAAAGGCTGAGAGAGGACTGCATGAATTGGCCCATACGGAGTTACATGCTAACTGTTGTTATTGTTCTCAGAGAGTGCATTTAAGGTTTTGGGAACAAACAATAAAATGAACAGCTGAACAATTTTAATCATGGCCCAGTTCCTAGTTACAATTATTTTTAAGCTGTCTCACCATTATCTAGACTCTGGGGTTTTTTTCCCAATGAAAAAATACATTATGTAAAACTTAAAGAAATACCGGCTTTAAATGACAGAAAAGGTAAAAAATAGATTCTGAAATGAGGCACACTATGACTTGTACTATTAGCCCAACATTTGTGTATGAGTTACACATAATTTTTTAAATGTTCCATTCTCTATATACCTCATGTACAAGCCAGTTCTCTAGGAAAATATGCTTTCCTAGATAAGTTGAAAGAGTGGCCTCTGAACTATAAGACTAGACAGAGAATAGCAGATTTTGACCACAGACCTGTCTGAACAAAACTAAAATTCATGCTCATATGAAAGGCATATTTCATGCATTCTGTATTTCAAAATGCTACAGCAGGGACACATCAAATCAGAGTAAGATGACAGCTCACACAAGCAAATGGGAACGGGAGAATACGATGGCACAAGGACGTGAAGACATTTGGAGAGACTACTGACCAAGAATATCCTTTTAAGATCCCCTCTTCATTCATTCAAGGCCTGATTCAATTACTTCCACTGGAGGCAACAGGAAGACTTGTGGTCTCCAGTGTCTGTTACTGTGGCTCATTACTTGTAATATGGTAGCACAGTGAATATTCAATTAAGCTGAAGCACTCTGATACCAGGTGATACACAACCACCCACAGTGGCATAATCCCTTCTTGCCAGAGCTTGCATCAAGCAAGACCTTGAATCATGTAGGGGAAAAAAAAACTTAAAAATTCAGCAAACAAAACATGGGAAAGAATCCAAAGGGAGCCCAAGGGATTTAAACTGGATTACAAAAAGTCAGTGGCAAAGCAAGGAGGACTGGTTGCCTACCCTTTCTATTAACCCATTCTGCCTGTTGATGAACTTTGGGTCAAAACCACACCACACAGTATGAATGATAATTGAGTGAATGAAGCAAAAAGCTTACCTGCTAAATGCAGTGAACAACTGCCACTGTGTTTCTACTCATGGAGATTCCATACACTGCAGTAAAAATACTCAGTGTGCAGAAGGCAGGAACCACAAGTGTTCCACTTGCAACTCTTGTTTTTAATAAGAGTTCTGCAAGAAAATGTCATAAACAGAAACACAGAATCACTCCAAAGGTTACCCATTTCCCCTCAACCCACAGTACAGCAGGCTCAGTTATAACCATGTCATTCCTAACAGATGTTTGTCTCATCTGTTGATGGATGCTCCAAGCTAACATTAGGCAATCTGTTTCAGCACTTCACCTCCTTTGTCATTAGAACTGTTTTCCTTACTTCTAATCAGAACCTTTCTTGTTACAGTTAATGCTATTAGTTCTTCTCCAGCTATGTCCTCTGTTTGGTCTTCTCTTCTTTAGGTTAATAAGATTCATTCTGATCTCTCCTTAAAAATCATCTTTTAACATTCAGCTTCAGACCCACTGTTAACTTAGTGCTTTTCTACAGTTTCTACTTGGGTTGTCCATTCTGCATTTACACAGTTGATTATTCCTGGCTAAGTGCAATAACTTCTACTTGTCTGTCAAACAACGCTTGAACTTCATTTCTAAATGCATTTTTGAATTCTAATTATTTTCTTTAGTGCATATAGAGTTAGTTTCAATTGCAAATTTTATAAGCCTATTCAATACCATCATAAAGGACACTACTTAAAACCTTGAATACCGGGAGGCCTCAACAGATACTCATTCAATACCTCAAAGAACTACTGAAAAGTACTATTTAGACACCCTTATTAAGCCCCTTTTGCACCCACTCCATAGTAGGTTGAGAATATTTTCCTTGATTCTCATTAGAATGACATATAAAACAACATCAAAGATCTTACTAAAATCTACATAGACTTGCTAACTCTTCTGTATCTAGGGTCTGCTGCCCTGGTGTGGATTGGCTTGACACAGTTTGACAACAGACACAATTTGCTTCTGACTGTTATTCATATATTGTGTGCTGTTTTCTGTATATTCTATGTGTTTAAAATTAGGTTGTTTGCAATTTCTCCAGAATTTGGAGGGAAATTGTATTTATATTGATCAGTCTATTCTTTCTAGCATTTCTTTCCCCTCCTTTCTAAAGCTAGTCACTACCTTTTTCTCACCTATCTTCAGTCAGTTATCAATTACTAATTATTCTGAGCCTCATTTTCATTAAATATCTCTAAAGGTGTTACATAAATTCCGGACAATTTGAAACCATTAACTTAGTTAAATTCCATGCAGTTAAAACCTGTAACTTAATGAAAGTACACAGAGAAGCACAAAGGTTCATTTTGCAATTTCCTGAGTTTTTTAAGTGTTTTATTTTGCAAGTTTAATTGCCCCTTCAACAAAACCTTCCTCCCCCTTTTAAACAACTGGGGTAGATGGCTGGTTACTTTTAGCAGCATGTGTTATTTATTGCCTAGGAACAAAGCTGGATCATTCACATACAGATTTAGTCTTATGGCTATGAGGAATAAATATCCTTTTTAGATTCTCTGATGACTAAAAAAGGATGAGTTCACATCTTCCCTTTCCAAAAACTAGCACTATTCAGAAATATCAATGAAATGCTGCATCTGAACTAATTAAACCTATTCCACAGATCTATTTATCCCAGACACAAAACAATGTTACAGAATCACAGAATCAACTAGGTTGGAAAAGACCTTGGAGATCCTCAAGTCCACTCTATGACCTATCACCACCTTATCAACTAAACCATGTCACTAAGTGCCACATCCAGTCTTAAAGCATCAATGCTTTCAGATGGCAAATAAAAACCTCCAAAGAGAGTTCAGAGGGGTTTTTTGCACAGTGAGCATCACTGACTTCAGGCAGAGCCAGGTCAGATTAAAAAATGGCAATGCCTTCCATCTACTTTGTTTCCTCCCCAAGATAAGCAAATAAAAAACCAAGGTTCATCTAAGTATACTCTTCAGCAAATGAAAATATTACTTACACCCTTGTATACAAGTCTTGACACCAGATTACAACCAAATTCCATGACTCTGCAATTTATGAGAGTCCAAAAATTCCTACCTACCTTGGCAACATAATCCACACATTGAAAGTGGAAAAAGATTTAGCAGAAATAGTCACAGTCATCATCAACCTCGTGTGATGCTCAGCTAGTTCCCTTTCCATCCTACATTCAGTGCAGAGAGAGTAATTAAGAAGTCACTTATTTCTCAGTGAATCTATATCTCCAGGAATTTTAAAAATTAAAAAAGAGTTCATTGTGAAAACTTAAATCATTGTCATACTGCATAATAAGAACATTACATGGGAATATTATTAGGTGGAATTGCCTCATTTATTTTATTCTTTTTCAGCTGTTGATAAACATGTGTCTAATGATTCTAAATTCTATTAATCTCCTGACGACTAACCACAACCTTTCAGTCTAAGGCCCAAACTACTTAATAACATTGTTGTAAGTACAGTTGTTTTCAAAGCAAGAGATTATGGAATAATCTGGGCAGGAGGACAAACCTATAAACAATTCAGAAAATAGTTTATACAAAGATTGGTTGGAATATCAAACAAAGTGTCAAAAGTTATACAGCCAGCAGTTAAAGTGATTTGTGTACATTAATTCAAGAAAAAGTTGGATTATGCTTTGGAAAAGAAGGAAATACTACAGTGCAGCAGCCACTAGCTTTTTTTTTTTCCTCCTTTTTTTTTGCAGTTGGGATTATGGTTAGACTGCTCCACATAGTTAACAAACATACTACAATTAGCAAACTTTCTTCTTTCATTTTCTGTAATATGCAAGAAAGTTTCCCATGGTTTTACAAGGCTGACCAGTTGGTTCCTTTTGCAAGACTACATTTATATCTCTACTTGCTGAAGTAAACATGTCTCTTTTTTTTGGCTTAAGAATGCCTAGCAGCACTTTAAAAAGAAATTCGAGCCTGAAAAAACAGATGAGAAAGACAAGATAAAGTAGAACATCTTAATGAGTAGATAATTCAATAGATACCTGGAGAACAGAAAATTTGAAACAAAGAGCATCTTCATTTGTTACATGTTCTGTCATGTTCCACCCTTTTGTGGTCATCAGGACTTATTACACAGCAAGAAAAACAATTAGATACAGGATAAATAGTTCAGGGAAAAGAAAAACAACATGAAAAATCAAATGCAAATTCATTTTTCACCAAACTTTTGTGTCATAATAAAACTGATAAAAATTGTTTTTGTTGGAGAAGTGATCACTAAGTTTGCCAGAAAATTAAAACACTAAGATAATCACCAACACAGGAAATAAGAAAAAGCAAAAGGGGGGAAAAAAAAGAGGTTTCGTGAAGCTTCAAACTTTTCATTGGGAAAGAGAAAAATAAGAAGACTCAAAGATTCCTGATATCTGCATTCACTCAAGCTGTCCTCCTGGTGCCACAAACAGAAGTATTAAATACAGAGGAAATGGTCAGAGTCCTGAAGGTTGGGTGACAGGATTGCAGTGACCATGAGATAGTGGAATTCAGGATCCTGAGGGGAGAGAATCAGGCAAGAAGAAGAATCACAACATTAGACTTCAGAAGAGCAAATTTGGCCTGATAAGAACCTGTTCAGGAAGAATCCTGTAGGAGACAGTCCTGGAGCATAGAGGGGTCCAGGACAGAGTGTTAATTTTCAAAGATCACCTCATCTATGCTCCAAAATTGTCTATCCCCAAAATTGCGCAGGAACTCAAGCAAAGGTGGCAGGGAGCCTGAATGGATGAAAAGGGTGCTCCCGACAAAACTCAAAGAGAAAGTATACAAGACATGGAAACAGAGGTAGGTGGACCTAGGAAGAATACAAAGACACTGTTTAATCACACAGAGATCAGATTAGGAAAGCCAAAGCCCACCAGCAGCTGAAGGATGGGAAAGGGAACAAGAAAAGCCTCTAAAAGCACAGAGGCAGCAAAAGGAAAACCAGGGGAAAAGTGGGCCAGCTGCTGGAAGATACAGGGTGCATCAAAAAGGCCAGCTCACTCATCTTGATATAGGAAAAACATTTTTCACAATAAGAACAATCAGTCACTGTAACAACCTCCTAAGGGATGCAGTAGAGCCCCCATCACTGGAGACACAAGTGAACAGGGAGCTAGAAAATCAACTCTAGAGACCTTTTTATGCAAAAGGTTGGACCATTCATGTTCTTTCAGTGTCCTCCTCAATATGTGCTGCTCTATGGTGCCCTGATTCCGTGATTCTATGATTTTATAGTCAATGCCTTCTTTACCTCAGTCTTTACTAGGAAAGAGGTTCCATGGGAAGGTGTTGAAGCAAATCTTGGAAGCCATTTCCAAACATACTCAGGACAAGAAAGTGACAGACTGTTGTCAGCATGGATTTAGGAAGAGGAAATCACCCCTTCTATGATAAGATTAGTCTGGTGGACAGGCAGTGGATGTAATTTATTTTGACTTTGGACACTTTCTTTGGCACTATCTCCAATATCATTCTTACAGAAAAACTGATGAATATGAGCTAAGTAAGTGGAGAGGAGAGTGGACTGACAACTGGCTGAATGGCTCAAAGGGTTCCAATCAGTGGTAGGAAGCCCAGACGAAGAAAACAGAACCCTTGTTACTACACCCCCACTAATTAGTAAATAAGCCAGAATGAGAAATGAGCAATGTCTGTCAGGTAGCTGTAGTATTACATCATCAGATGATGATCTACCTGCTGGAGGCAAAATCTATCAGGTTTAAATTAAGATACAGAATAGATTTACTAGAAAACTTTTGTTTTCTTGATTCAAGCATTTGTCATAATTTTAGGCAAACAGCTAGAGTTCATCTTTTGTAATGATAAATTATGGCTGGATGAAACTTGTCTGGGCCTGCCCTTTATTTCATTCTTAGTTGCATTCCCTTAGTCTTTGAGGAACAAGTAGTCAAATTAGGAAGTCATCTTACAAAATGGTTTACAAGTAAGCAGGGTTATTTCTGCAAACAATGGAAAAGTCCAGTTGTTGAATATCTATTCACAAGAGAGGAAAATAAAATGAGATTGTTTGAAAAAAAAAATCATGCCAAAAGGTCTTCACAGCGATGGAGATGCCACAGTGATGTTGGGATCTACATTGGCATGAGGTAAAAAATTGTACACTGAAGTTCCAGAGAGTAAAAGATTCACAGTTTCACACTCAGGATGTTACTAGAAACAAAGTTGTAGAAGAAAATAAAGACCAAATACTAAATTGTGGACAAAGGTCTTGGAGAAAGGCAGCATTTATAAAAGAGAAAGCCTGAGATAGTATCTGTAAGCAATGCTAGTGACAAGGGAGAAAGGGAGAAAGGGAGGAGAATTGTGCCTGTACATGTTTATTATTGCTAAATAGGCTGAAAAAAAAAATCAACATCACTGCTATGGTATTTTCTTTCACTGGACCTAAAGGACAGCAGCAGCGGAATCTGCTGTTTGTGTTAAAGTGTCAGGAGGGGAAAGATCAAAGACATGGAAACATCTGCTTTTAGAAGCCACTTGAAAAATAATTATGCAATAGCCTGTGAAAAACATCTGTTAAAAATGCTGCTGTCCACCCATCAAATAGAAGAAAGACACTTCAAGAAAATATAAGAGAGACCAGGAGAAGATCAGTGCTCATTTTTCTCTTGAAACAACCATTACCTCAAATCTAAACTGAAACCCAAAGGTAAGTTTAGCAAAAGAAATATATGACAGAAGCAAGAAGCACGATAGACCACCGCTGAACAGATGGTACAACCTGTTGTTACATAATCAATACAAATAGAGCCAGAAACCATGCTTAGCCATGTACTCTTTCTGAGGACAAACAAATTGCTTCCTGGGAATTTTGAGCCCTCCCATTTACAGAATCTAAGGCCTTGCATTTAGTCATGGAGTTCTCTGTTCTACAAGAGCAAGGCTATTCCAGCACAGAGCCTCCCTGCCAATCACTCAGAGGAACTTAAGTTCACATGTCCACTGATTATATGTGATTGACTTAACATCCAAATCTTTCAGGAGGACTACTGAGCCCAATACAGTGTTGTGTTGGCATGGTTCTACCTGGATTGTAAAAAATGCTCTCTCCTTATCACTTTGATGTGCTGTACACACTCAATAGCTCATTCAGTACTGGAATATATGTCCTGACATAGGGGATTTTATCTAATGCATTTTAATCAGCAATTAAGATAGAGAGTGTGTATGTGCTGTTCCCAGGTTCCAGCTGATTAGCAGAAACTGGCTGAACTACGGGATTTAACACTTTTCTACACTGTCCCTACAACTTTAGCCAAAGTGAAGAAAGAGTTCACATTTTGATTCTTAAAAAGCCTAAATAGCAACACCTGACACTTTCCAACTTCGGCATCAAACACTCAGCATAGCTAACTAACTTCATCTACATATCAAATAGCATTTTGATGAGATTCTACATTGCATGTGACAGAAGGAGGCTGGGTATGAGACCCCTGCCTCTCTTGTATCCTCAAGCTCATGCTCAAATTCAGTTGCATAAGAAAATCTGCCCTACGTACCAAAAGAAATTCCCATTGGGCCTCAGAACCGACCCCTCAATTAATTCTGATATGTTGCTGCATTTGCCTCACAAGTGGATATTTGTCAGTAGGAAGCAAACCACTTGCTACAGACACAATATGGTATATAATATGCTTTGAGATCCTCAGGGGTAAGGAACAAGACACAGTAATATAAAATATTATTTTTATATCAATAAAAGAGTGACTTCAAAATATAGTCACCTTGCTACTTATCTGTCAGAAGAAAGTAGAACAAAGGGAGGAGGTGGAGTTTTAAACATGCCCAAAATAACTTTAAAGCAGATTTTAAATCCATAATAATTCACAGGAATTGTATTCTGAAAACGATGTTTTGGAAGAAGCATTATTATAATGTTTCCTGCGCTTACTTTTATAAATAAAGAACTTTTATTAAAAGTTTTAGGCTCTGTTAGTCCCAGTTCTTTTCTGACCTGTCAACAGGGCTTAATGCAGATGGTTTAATAATTGTTTTGTTTTCTCTAATTTTTTTTTAAAGGAACATTTAGTGAACTCAAAATTCAACCCCAGTCTTCAGGGTTTGGTAAAAAACGTCCATGGTTTTCTGCCTAAAAGCATTTACAGATGAGGAGTAAAATGCACTAAGTATGACAGATTTAGGTATTTGTCAAGGAGTGGGAGGGCAGGTGGGAGAAGCTATGAGTATGTGCTGCTGTCCTCAAGTGTTTCCTTGAAATCCACAGACTCCCAGCAGTGTTCCAAAACAAGATCAATGTCAATCTTAAACATCCTCTTGCACACAGAAGATCTATCTTCTAATTCCCATGGAAGAATACATGTTTTGGAGATCCAGGAAGGAAACTTATGAAAGTACAGCTGTTCTATTCCCTAGGTTAATATGACAGAGGAAGAGCTCTGCATATCACTTCACTTTAAATTAACTGGAAAAGAGAAAAGATATTGAACTATATCGCCCTTTGAATATTTTGCTCAATTAAACAATGCAAAATTTGGCTCGAGTGAACCATCTTCAAATTCCTGTCTCCTACAGCTGGAATGGAGAGAAGACATAAACTGAAGAGCAACTTAAATATTTTAACAGAGCATGATACATTCTGGTTTTGTGCCCTAAAGTACATGGAAGTCTATATTATGGATTGGGATTGCTGGGTTAGAGCAGGTTTGCCTGTGGCATTTGGGAAGTGTAGCAATTGGCTTCAGTATAGAATTTCCACAGCTAAGGTAGCTCTCGTGTGTCAGAGCAATTTCCATGTCAGTAGACCAGCATATGCACGTAAATGCTGTACGGTTGCTCCCTGACTGTAAATGATCTAGTAACAGTTCATTACAATGCTGCCACTGACTTCTAGCACCAGTTAATTTAACAGTCAGTGTCATTTATTCAAAACCTTGGGTACCATGTAATCTGTATTAAAAATAGAGATTGTCATCTAGGGACAATTTCAAGTTGCCTAGGATGGGGGGGAGCGAATAACTATGCTTACTAATACATTTTGGGGTTTTTATAAGACTAACTAGAAAAGGAAATTCCAGCATCTTGACAGAGGTGAAGATTGACCTACACAGAGAAGCTAATTTAGATTACAGTAGAGTATGAATTTAAATGTAAATCTTCCTGATTAACCCCTGAGATAGCAACTTCTGGTGTTATTTGTCTTGCATAGGCTTGCCTGAGACCTTGTGGAGAAAATTAATCTAAGGCAATTTATCAGAAGAATCCTCTCTTGTTACGGTGGGGATACTGCAACACGTGTATCAGACAATGAGGCCCGTGGAAAAGAAATATATATGGACTGATTCTTGATAGATGTTTCAGAGAGATGTTTATTTCTCCAGCCACATGGCCGGAGCTCTGCCTAGGAACTGAGGCAATCACGGGACCCGAGGGTCCTTCTGCCCGTGTAGGGGAACACAAACCAACCCATGGGAACGAGGCTGAGCAGGGGCAGGGAAACCCTGTGCCTCCCCCCAGGGCCCCTCTCCCAGGGCTACATGGCAGGGGGGGAAGGGACCCCGACATTTCATCTGTTTATTTTTAACAAAAAGAGATTTAAAACTTAACATTGAAAACAACTGGATAAACATAACAAGAACAGTTTCAAAACAAAACAAGCCACCCTCCTGAGTCTTTAAATGTCCAAACAGATTCTCTGGAACGTCTTAGGGCTGACAGAAGTGCGACAGGACTCTCCAAGCATGCTTTGCGGGGAAACTGAGGCAGGAGAGGGTTTCTTCCATTTGTACCTGTTGGAACTCTAACAACAATAGTTAATTTCTTCCCTCTCCCTCTTCATCCCCCACTCGGCATTGGAAAGGGATCTTTGGGGAAACAATCGGCAAAGGCATGGTTTTGTGAGGGAAACCATGGGTGAAAAACGGATTGGGAATACACTGGGGGTAACAGGATATAGGGTGAAAGGGAAAGGTGGGATTAGGAAAGGGAGACTGTAGGGGGGGCTTATAATGGAGATATTGTCCAACATGACTACGATTTTTAGCATATATACTGCCTTTCACAGAAACACCACCAGGCCCAGTGACCTCTGCTGCTTGCAACCCTTTTCTACCTTGCACAATTTTGAACTCTACTACTTCTCCATCTCCTAAACTTGGGATGTATTTTTCAGGGTTATTCTTTTTAATAGCAGTTCTATGAACGAATATGTCTTCTTGGTTGACACATCTTGTTATAAAACCTTAATTTTGTTTAACATTATACCATTTTACTATTCCTAAAACCTTAGCTACAGTGATTTTTTTCCTTTTTCCAAGTGGCTGCTGTTTCCTGTCTCACTGCGTTTTTGCTTTCTCTTTCATTTTCGCTCGCTTCCGTATTGGAACTGCCAGGGCTGCTGGGGCCGTTGGGGCTGCTTGTGCCTGCACGCTCTTCCCGGGGTCGCATTTGGGGCTGCACAGGCCAGGCCGGGCCACGCTGCTCAGCTCCTGCGCGCCACCGCCTCTGCTCTCAGCTGCGCTGCCGCTGCCTGGGGCTGTACCCACATCTCGGCCGGGTCCCCGAGTGACAACCCTCCCGCGCCCTGCTCCAGCACGCGTTTCGGCAAGGTGCGGCTCCGCTCCGCCGCCGCCACCGCCAGCCGTCGCCCGCATGCCACCCCTCTCGGTCGGGCGTTCACAGGGCTCGCTCCACCACGCGCTGTGCAGGGCCGGGCGGGCACTGCTGGATCGCCCCACTCCTGCCGCACCTCGCTCTGCTGCCGACACTGCAGCTCGCGTCGCTCCATCCGCGTGTGGGAACTGCCTCGCTGCTGCTCAGAGACCACTTGGTCCACGTGGCCTGGGTCGCACGGTCCCTGAGGCAGGCTTCCCTTCGCCAGGACACAGCTGACATTGCTCAGCAGTCTCAGTAATTAAATAATATTCACGAAAATATTCTTCCATCGGCATAAATTTTGACTCAGAAATTAACCGTGTCCAAACAGTCTTCCAAAAGTCTTTGGTAAGAATTAAATCCCAAGAAACATAGAAAAAGGTCTTAAACAGCCATGCTAGGAAGTGTTTCAGTTCCTTTTGAGCTTGAATTAAGCTAGAATTTACAAATCGTTGTTCAAGAATCTTTTCAAGTTTAAGATAAATATCCATATGTGGCTCGGAGAGCCAACAGTCTTTCCACGGTTCCTCTATAGTTTAGAGATGGAATAGCAAAACAAAAACAAGAAGAGAAATCCAGAGTTTACTCACAAATCAGTCGCTGTCCTTAGGGATCGGGGATCATTCTGCTCGCAATTCTCTACCATTTGTTACAGTGGGGAAACTGCAATACGTGTATCAGACAACGAGGCCCGTGAAAAGAAATATATATGGACCAGTTCTTGATAGATGTTTCAGAGATGTTTATTTCTCCAGCCGCATGGCTGAGGATCTGCCTAGGAACTGCTGCAATCACAGGACCCGAGGGTCCTTGCCTGAGCAAGGGAACACAAAACAACCAATGGGGAACGAGGCTGACCAGGGGCGAGGGAAACCCTGTGTCTGCCCCCAGGGCCCCTCTCCCAGGACCACATGGCAGGGGGGGAAGGGACCCCGACACTCTCTGGAATAATTTCCTGTAAAAAAATCCCTGGGACTTCTTGTTCAAATGATGTTAGTCTGTACATTCAAGTCCTTTTCTCCACCTGGCTGGGCTGTCACCTACACCAGTTGCTCAGCTCCACCGGACTCTGCTCCCCAGCTCTATTAGTGAAGGAGCAAAAGAGTGATGGAGGCTCCCCTGTGCAGGGGGTCACACTTACATTTTCACCCAGCAGAGCTCTCATTACAGTTCACAGCCAAACTTCACGCACATGAGTTAACACAATTCCTAGAAGATACTCAAGTAAAAGAATTAACCACCTTCTCACATATGAATAAGATGAAATCAACACATCAGTGAGACAAATTGTGTAATTCCTAACATACTGAGGAGGGATTGCTCCTGTCCAGCAAATGGACTTTGGCCCATGTTATAAATCACTGCAAGCACTGAAAACCCTGGAAAATCTCGGCCTCTCTGGAAGAAACAGATTTAATCTGGTCTTCAGACATTTGGGTGAGGAAAATGCAATGCATAAAGCTGCTCACAGAAGGCTGTAAACAACTTGTACTGTGTCATCTTCTGAAAGCATCACCTGATCATCAGTTAAATGTACTCAGAACATATGAAATCAGACAGGTTTGATTTCTGTCAGCTGCCTTATGAATCCTCTAGTCTCACCACTTGCTCATTTTATGGGTATCCAACTATAATTTTAAGTTAATCAGCCTTCAATTAATATTATGCCCATTTCCACTCAGAAATCTTGTAGGATTTTCCAGCTTGTTCAGGTATGCTCCAAACCATCCACTTTATAGCAGAAGGAAATAACTTACCAGGTAAAGAACAATGATGTCACCAATTTTTCTCATATTTTTGCTACCAGCCAACATACAGATTAATTTGGTTTGGTGGTTTTTTTACTATAAATCAATCTACAATAAACAAAAATATGCAGTTTCTTATCTGGGACACTAAAGATGTGAACATAAAGTTCCACAGCACTTAGAATTTTGTGGAAACTATTACAGGGTGGAATGAAACTCTATGTATGAGTGAAGTCTTGCCAAGACACTTAAGTTCCCTGAGAGGACAGGTAAAATTTAAACTAGCAGCATTTAGAATTCAAAGACAACACTTGAATCTCAGTGCAGTTTTTTAAACATTTGTGCTATTATTTCTTAGCTCAGTGTACCATTTTTAAGCATCTTCCCACTGCTAGTGCATTAAAACAGTACATCTCTAGACATTGCAAGTAACCTGACTAATGAATTTTAATTTATTTGTACATCATGAGTGGACTCTTGACAATGGGAAGGCAGGAAAATAAAGGATTTACTGTTTTCTTCCTTCAAAATTCTCCTTCTATCACTTTTTCTTTTTCATTAAGTCTGAAGTAGATCTTGCATCAATGAAAGCACAAACCTCTGCAATTTGAAATAAAGCAGCAACTGCATTCAGGTGTAGCAGCACCAAATTCTTGTTCTCTGTGGACTGCACATGTTCTCTAACATCCCAGATCTGTAAGAGCAGAACTATGATAAGCTGGTTGTATCAGATCTTCTACACCTCATTAGCTACAGCAGTTCATTTTCTAATACCTATTGTACTGCCATACCTGCATGACACTGTATCCTCTGTGCTACAGAGACAACTCTGGGGAGCACATGAATCAGCAGAACACTGAGGTCTTAGCAACATAAGAAGCCTCAACAGTGCAGTCTCTGGGTCTCTGCACAGAGCATTTGAATCACTCCCTTGGATTTGGGTATCTAGATTCTGCCTAAGTTTTTCTTTACGCATGTAAGTGCTTTTTTGGATCTCACTCTAAATTCTTACATATCATAAAACCTTTTCCAAAAACTCCATTAATCTCCAGCAATCACCAAAAGAACATGAGATTATTTCATTAAACAACAAAACAAAGAATGTATTAAATTGTTTTTCTGGTTTTAGATGAACTATGAAAGAAAACACATCTGTAAAGTAAACCTAAAACACTGGTTTGAGTGCTTAAATCACTTTGTAATATAATACGCATGTAGTGACTTCTGAGACCGTACTGTTGCTAGATCATAAAATCTATTGCTTAACTGCTATCAACAAATGTATCTGGACACCTAATTAACCAGTTATATGCACACACTTTGCTTGTCCACACCAGGAAACACAAATACTGCACAAAACTCTTTGCAGTGTCCTTCACACTACTGAGAGATTACTCAGCAACTACATGAAAATACACCCATTCTGCAAGAGGGCACAGGATTAAATAAATACTGCATGATCTAGAAACAGCAGGACATCTAGTCCAGGCAAGTATAACGACTTTGCTGTGTTTTCTTGGGAAACAAAAATACTCTCTTTCATCCTTTTAGAACCCCAAGATGGAGATAACCAGCATCATTTCTCAGGGCTGTTGTCATGAAACGAATTAAAATACTAAGGACGGCTCACTAAAATTAAATAAACCTTCTGGAATGAGACAGCGTCCATATTCATAGGGCTTAATAAGGCCATTCTGCCCTGCTCTTTACCATGTAAAATAACAAAACTCCTAACACCTAACTCCAAAGGTTTTCAAGTCATAACCCTTACAGGAAGTATCTTTTATTCCTCCTGGCAGACTTTTAGTATTCAAGCTGGAAGATGTGGGTTCTACTTTCATCTTCTTTTGATTTATATAATGATCCTGTTTGTTTTCATGAGCTCAGTATACTGTCAACAACAACGGGTCTCTCAGCTGGGCTTTGTGGATGCCGATACTGAGCTGCAATTGAAATTATACTGCTCTGAAGTTTGTTTGAACCACAACCTTCAGATTCATGACCAAACTTAGGATAGAATGAAACCCATGTTCTGTCCCAGGGCCATTCTTCTTCTACACGGTTGTTTCATTCCCTTGACATTCCAAGGATAACATTGCACAGGAGGTGATGCCTTTTCCTGGTCTTAAAATCAAGAGTCAAACATGGTTAGAAGGGGAAAAGGGATTTTACCTTGGTATTTATTTTAAGGATCCTTAGGTGCACACGTCCAGGTCATATGCATCGAGATGCACCCCGCCGAGTCGATCTCTGTGTTCCCCTCCCCCCCAACATTGGGTATAACATTATAGGTTTTACTAATTAGCATATCTATCAAAGATTCCCCAATGAGAGGCTCAAGTGAGCCCCCCTCCCCAAGGAACCTTCCCCTGGATGGTTCTATCTTGGTTTACAGAATATGTTCTGGAGAGGACCTTGGGGTCTGGGGCACACTGATCCCTAGCTAGGAAGCTTCTAAAATGTTTAGTCTCTTAGCTTGACAAACAAGTCCAAGAATGTAGGCAAAAAGCACTAGGAATACAGAAGTTGTAAAAAGGTATAACAGAGGTATAAAAAAAAGGCAAAAAGCTTCATGGCATCAGAGGGATGGAGATTTTGGTTCTCTCAACAGCAGAAAAATGTAATACTAGTAGAGACATGCCCCTTGGAGCTGAAAAACAATGGCTATATAGACATTATCAGCCCATGTTTCTGATCTTTTCCAGAAAGCAACAGAAGTAGGTGAGCATGTCAAATCTCTAATCACAAAATTAAATTTCAATGTTTGTATTTTGGATCAGTGTTTTAAGTAAAAGGATGCATAAAAGGTAAACTTGGAAAAGAAAAAAAAATCAAGGTAACATACAAGATCTGTAAAAAATGTCCTCTTAGGTGAAAATGTCCATTAAGACTTCATCTGTCATGGCTCAGCCTCACTTTCCATGAAAATTCCTGTAAATGAGGAAAACATCTGAAAAAAAACCCCATAAGTCAGGGAAGTGCATGAAGCAGCTCTTGAAAACACAGAGTATTTGGTACAGACCTCCAGCACTAACTGCTAAAATAGCTAATCTCCTGCTTGTACTAAATATAACAAAAGACTTTCCAAGACCCCACAGAATACCTATAGACCCATGTGGAGACCACACCAACATTCTAAATAAAATTACCATTGTAATTTAACCTATTGGTAAAGTCATTGCAAACTTCACTAATGTGATATTAATTGCTGTGGCTACATTTCTTAGAGGAGGAACCAAAATACCTTCCAATAGCAGAAGCAATATCAAAAAAGAGCATTTTATGCTCTTCCAGTTTGCAACACATGAATACAAAAAAGTTCTTGCTTTGCTCTTCTGCTAAAGAACATTTCAAGCACAAGTTCAAACTATTTATGTCTTTCTCTAAGTCAGGGGTTACCTCCCACTAAATTCAATAGTGCCAAGAGATGGACCTCCAAAAAGCTTCAATTGTCATAGGATTTTAATGTCCATATGAAACCAAAGGTTTTATCTCTATTCAACATTCAATTCTGCCATACCTCTGACATGTTGTACTTACTTTCAGCTTCTAAAATATATTACTTTTTAAGATGAATGGTGTGGGGGAAGCAGAGAAACAGGGAAAGCCAGACTAAATTAAGAATTAAGATCACAAAACCTCACCAAATTTTCAGCAACTAGCTGATCTCCTATGAAACAGGATTTCAAACTTTTTTGTGTATGATGATAGCAAATTTTCCTTCTTTTTTTTTTTTTTTTTTTTAATGCTTCTTCAGGAAGGGCACAAACTGATCCTTTGGAGAGATAGTGCTTTTTATCTACAGGGACTTTGTAAACAAATTGATCCAGATGTTTTGCTTTCAAACTCCCCAGACATAGTAAATTATTCCTTGCTACATCAACACTTCATTTCCTCTATTTGCAACTAACATCTCAAAACAGAACCCTGTTCAAAAGACAAATAACTGAAATGTTATATCAGCATTAACAAGATCATTTGGACACTTTAAAAAAAAAAATCTGTCTTCTATATATGGATGCATTTGGTTATGTATCATCCTTTCCAGAAAGGAACAGGATCAAATGTATTAAGAATGTATTTGGATACTTTTCCTAAGCCACTGAAAATTTAGCAAAGAAATCCTAAGAATTTTACTTTTCCTTCCCTTTGTTACGTGATTTATCACATTTATCTTTTAAAAACCCCTAGACATGTGGAATGGTAATGGACTCCAAAGCCTGAGTAAAAACTCAGACAACAACTAGTCTAGGCAATTAGAATGAAATTAAAGTGGGAAAAAGTAGAAAGAGATGGAATAGGCATATGGACTAGGTAAAAGATATTTAAGAATATTTGACAATACAGGCACAAATATATTCAGAAATTAATGGAGAAGAAAGAAATCTGCTCCCTGTGTTTCTTGGGGGCATGCCAAATAGACCATTTCTCAGAAATGCATATATAGATTTTTTTTTTAATTATTTTTTTTTAAAACCAGTAATAAAAAGAGTTAATTTACTTTAAAGATATAAGGGGCTTTCAGAAATAAGAAGACAAATATATTACCTGTAAGAAAAGCCCTATTAAATATATCTCAGCTGAATTTACTGTATCAAAACACATTTTGCTGACGCCCTTAACTATCTTTGGATGTTTCTCTTTCATTTTAAAATGTAAAAGCTTCAATCTCTCCTATTTACATGCTTTCTGAAGATCTCATGTTGTCAAATGCAACCAGGTTTCCATCCTATGCTTCCTGAATTAGAATATTTGCTTTAAAATGAAATCATTGGTAGCTTTCCAGTTACTGTAAGGACACCGGGATCAACTGAGTGCACAGCAACAGATTACGAAGCAGGTGGCTTGAGGCTAAATCTAAACAGTTTCCTCACATAGCTTTGTAAAGTGGGGTGCAGATAACTCCTAATGAGTTTTAAGGGCTGTCCAGTCACTTAGTTGTATACAAGGTCTAGACAGGTCAAGGTCTAAGAATCAGAGCTTCTAATCACATTCTATTAAATACTTATTAGTTGTAAAAGATGTCACTAGAAGACCCATCAGAGATATAGTGTCTAATTATTAAATATTAGTGCCCCCATAAGACCCTCAGGGCTCGAAAAACTATGGTAAGATACTGAAAAAGAAAAAGAGACAGCCAAAAAGGAGGTGAATCTGAGGACACAGCTGAAAATTGAGGTCAGTGTTCTATATCACATTCCCCATGTAAGAGAGGAATTTGAAACTCATCATCTATTGAATCAGTCAGTATTTGGCAGCATCATTTCTAATGTTGAGTTAAACCATTTAGGAGGCAGATTCAGAGAGTCTTTCACTACAAAATGAGCAAATAATGAAATACATTTATTTCATAACCTGTATTTGTTACAAACACAGCTCACTGAACTGTTGCTCATTCCCTAAAAGCTAATAAAAAAGAGAAATTAATATGACTAAAACCAGCATGCTTTTTTACCTCCTTTAAATAAAAGCCTCATATAAAAGCCCTTGTGGTTTGGTGACACTGTACTGTTGCTGACTGGAAGGGCAGGATTTGGCGATGCAGGCCCCCAAAGGCTGTTGCTGTGCTGTTTTTCTCCCAGCACTCACACTGGGAGAATACACTAAGTGGGATGGCTAGAAGGGGAGAGCACCTGTTAGGCATGAATTCTGCAATGACATATTTTAAAACAGCAATAACCCAAGTGGGTAGTAAATAAATAGCAGACCCAAGCCTTGGCTAGTGGGGAAAGGCACCCACAGCCAGGAACACCAGCACTCAGCAGGGTCATAAGCAAAGGTAATGCTCGTGTGTCAGGTCAGGGAGGACAGTATGCAGCGCTAAGGACTGATCTTGTCCAGCTGGAAAGATGATCTCAGGAGACAGAAATATGGTCCCCAGGGTAAGGAGACAATTTATTGAGGTTCCCTTTAAGAGCAGCACAGCAGTGCTGAAATAACTCCAAAATACTCTGACATTTCCCTTCTTTTCTTTTTCTTTCTTTTTTTCTTTCTTTCTTTCTTTCTTTCTGAGCACCCAAAAACATGACACTGTTCAGACCTCTTGGATCTATGAAACATTTTGGAAAATGAAAGACTCCAGGTTTTATCATGACCTCTGGTCCTTTTCAGTCTCCTGACAGCCCTTGAATTACCTGGCCTGCAGCCTTGCTTGCAATATCTTGGCTCTGCTGCTCCCTGTCTGCCTGGAACCAATTAATGCATTAGCACAGGGGAAAAAAAAAAAAAAGAATTCATCATCCTTTTCTGAACCTCAAAAGATTCAAGTTTTGGACAGACCTTTATGGAGATGGGGTAAGATCTGAACTGAGTTACCCCTTCCTAGCTGACAAAAAGTTTTGCTATTTATTTCCCTTCTTACCAACTGCCATCTAAGTTGTGGAACTGCATTTATCAGGCTTGCTTCCCTTCCCTCTGTCCTTTATAGCAGCCTGGTAGAAGCTAAAAAAGGACACCACCTTCTACTCACACTCTCTCCTTTTCCCTCCCAGGATACAAGCTGTCCAGTACAAGGTGGCAAGGACCTCCACTTTGGCATCTCTTCTTTTGGAATGAATCTTTTTAGGCTCAAACTGCAATGTATCAATGCCAGCAGGAACACACAACCTTTTTTACCTCACTCATAAATGGAATAACTTCCTTCTTTCTCCTTCTGAGGTGGATCTCAGAACCTCATAAACCTCTTCAGTTTTCTATAATCCTATCTATCCAGAAAAGCACCATTCCCTTCTCCTGATGTAGTGCTTCATCCTCCCTGAGACTCACAACCACTCCTCCTGCCCTGACAACCCTCCACCATTCCCCTCCCCTCACACAGGCTCAGGGCATCCCTAAGCACATACTAAGGCTGAAAAAGTCCTTAGACTCAAAATCTGAGGATACCCTCACTCCTGACAAGCCTCCGCCTCCTCCTCCTACTCCGTTCTATTTCTGGTCCTTGATAAGAAGAAAAGGAGGCTGCAAGGAAAGCCTCTAAGAGCAACTCTCATCAGCAGTGCACCAAACACTGCCTTTGCTCTACAGAATCAGTCTCTAGATGCTCCTCAGGGCCAGAACCATTTAATAAAACACTCCATGCCCATGGCAAGCAGAGAGCAGCATGGGCACGGCAGGATGGGGTTCAGTCACCCTCGTGCCGGGAAGACGTAGCTGAACCTCAAGCAGCTTAGCCACTCTGCAGGTCTCCCTGTCCTGTAATCCCAGAGCTACCAGAAGGCCCTGATCCCAACTACACCTTCTTTTAATTTTTTGTCCCTTTACCAGATTTTCATTTCTGTCCCAAAATATTCCTGTATTTCTTTTTTTTCCCTTAAAAACACAAGAACTGGCTTTTTAAAATGCCAATTAACCAAGAACAGAGGGGAAATGACACATCAGGAGTAAAATGGAGCACTCAATTCTCTGGCTTCCTAATTAGGATTTATGTACTGGAAAAATCCAATTCCTGGCACCGGTGAATTAATAAAGAAATGAAAAAATGTCTGGAAAATTGGAAAAACTGGTATAATTGTCTAAAAAAACTAGCACATCTGGTCATTTCCCTACACATTGCTATTAGCACCACAATTATTTCAGCAGGAGGCAAGCTGGGAAGAAGTTAATACATAACCAATGACAAAAAGCAGTAGCAAGAAAACCTATCATTCAGGCACTAACTCCTGAGAGAAAGCAGACTTGGCCCTTGTTGCCCTAAACAGAAAAGTCTACTTTAATATGCACCTCTTTAAATGCTGATTTATAGTGTTTAAACTGGAGATAATTATTTCCACTAGGGGTATCACAACTGCAAAATTACCCTACTCTTTCTGTGAAGTCATTTACATTGGTACATGAATTACTAATATTCCTTACTTACCTGCTTTTTCTAGGGGTAGGGAGGAAAATAGGAGGTGCAAAACAAGATATCACAGATCTCCAGACAGCAATTCATGCAGCATGTATGTGTGTATGAAGAGGATTCACTTACATGCTACTAAGACTATAATTCTCAGCATAAAGATTTCCCAGACCATACCAGTGAATCTGGTAAGTTACTTGTCCTTCTTTCATAAATTTTTTTATGAGGAAAGCAAGAAAAAAAAAAATCCCAGGAATAATGCCAATAACAGTTGTGCTTTGTTGATTTCCTTTGAGTTTTTTGCTTTTATATATTTGCACGCTAATGTTTCATTATATGATCATTTTGACAGTTTAATGGGGTCCTCTTGCTTATTCTGCAGCATAATCCTTCAGGAATCTTACACAGAATAAGCCTCTTGCTAACATATGGATTACTAAGGCCTTTTTCTTTTTAAAAATGTGCATAAAATTATCAGCCATGCTTCAAAAGTAAAGTATGTTAACTTACATTGTAGCTAAATTGGGCAAGATCCAGTAAGGGAGTTAGCCTATTCAGTGCTAGGCTCTGTAACATTTATCTTTCAGTACCTCAGATCCCACAGGAAAACTCAAAAAGGAAATGGACTCTCAGGCTCTCTATTCAATTCTGAGGATAAGTTCATGCCTCAGAATTTAATCTAAAGCAGCCAACATACCATGCAAGCAGCTGATGGCAACATATTCAGGAGGCAAACACCTAGATGTGGCCTAGATGAGGGCTATGCATTAAATCCTGATCATTCAAGGCAGCAGTTTCATTTACAGAGTCTCTGGAGCCCAGAAGACCCAACTCATGTTACATATCTATCTCTGAAAAAAAAAAAAAAAATCCATGGTTAATGCTTTCCTATTAGAATCAGGTTAGGAAAGCAGATGAGTTCCCGTCTTCATATAATCACTCAGTAATTGCCCAGGCAGTAAAGGATCTCATTTCTTCTCTTAGCTCAAGGGAGCTCAAAATCACATCACCAAAGAAAGGTTCCTACTTACATGTATGCTCAGCCACTGAAGCACAGTCAAGAAGCTCTGGGCCCAAACCAGACATCAAGAACTGAAATGCAATGGGTCAGTAGCTTTACTTGTAAGGAGGCATCTCTTTTCCTCTTCTACCAGGATTTTTTCCTTATCAAGCAGCAACTTCAGGGAAAATGCACATTATATCCTGGGAGCAGGGAAAAGAAACACATTTCTCTGTGTAATCTGAACCCTTCTTCACTTACATGCTCAAGTGAACAGTAAATAATGAAAAGTAGTAGTCGACTACTGCCCACCCAGTGGCAAAGCTTCGTGGAGTAAGATGCAGAATGCTCTGCTGTAGATACAAAAATGCTGCTAGCAAGGATTTTCTTGCTATTTTCTAAGTCTGTGAGAGACTTTTCTCTCACGCAGAAGAGGTAGCAGGGAATGTAAACAACCAAGCCACCTGCAACTTTGAAAAGTCTTGTTTATGGTATAGTAGAAAAATATTTTGACAATGGATGTTTTGGGATTTTAGCCAATCACCCCCAAGGGGTGGCTGATCCTTTGTCCAATTAGACTACGAAGAAAAAAGTCTATAAAAGAGTTTGTAAAATAATTAAATAAATCAATCTTGCTGCACAATTCCTGCCTGCTGGATCTTCGCTCCTCCTCCTCCCTATGGCTATGGGACATGGTGATATACCCAAGGGCCCAGGCCTGCGGTAATACTCTGCCATACAAACCAAGACTAAATGACAGCCTAGAGGCCAGGTATAACTCATTCAGTGGAAGATGTAGGACTTCACCTCATTAAATAAAAGGGAACCAAAGCATTTTCACTCATTCTACTCAAGTATCTCAATCTTCAGGCTGGGTGAAACCCCTTGAGGTGACCTTTAGAAATAAGTCAGCAGCTGCCACTCTTTTTTTTTTGTGAAATGACTGTGAATATCCGTCATAGATTAAGCCCATCCTGAAATTCACAAACCTGCCAGCTTTGCCCTTTCCCACACTGATATACCATCTACCTCTTTAATTTGAACTTTTTCTTACATGTCTTCTGACATTACTCAAACACCAACTCATTTATTTCAAAATACATTGCTTCAACATGTTTGGTTTTATCTCTTGAAACTAGCAAAACATTCTTCCCTATCCCCAAAAAAGTGGTCAACAAAACCCAACCATATTCATCTCCCAACCATGTCAAGATTTCACTGTTAAGCATTCCAAAGAGACACAGGGAAAGGGGAGAAAAATATATGCTTGGACTAATGGACTTGCTGTGCTTCAACTTGGAATGCAAAAGAGAATCTCAGTGAGTCCATACAAAACACATTTATTTGCTGTTTACAGTTACCAGATATTAAGTTCCCATCCACATATAGAACTGATCCACTTTTTTATATTCTATACTAATATGTCAAGACATAAGCAGAGGGATACTCTATTGCTAGATCCCTTTCAGGTTAATATGTGATTTAGATATTGAGATACTTTGTCTTGACCATATTAAGGTGCCTGTACAAAAGACAACACTCGGGCTCCTGGGGAATACGTAGACAAGACCATCAGTGGCTGTTGATCCCTGGATGATGGTGAGTCATAGCTGGATGGCAGAAATCCCCTGTTATTACTGCTCCTTTCTACCCACCTTGTTTTTAAATCAATGGCTGCCCATAGTGGCAGAGCTGCTCAAATTTTCCATGAAGCAGCTCCTCAACTGTAGCTATCTACACCTGGAAATTTCTGACCCCTTGCTTCACCAATGACTTTTGGCTCCTCAGAAGAAGCTACCCACGCACTTTAGCCATTTCTAATATCCAGATGGACAACAAATTCCATGAGAAAAGTAGAGCACAGGGCTCAGCTGGAATGGCTGTCATTTCACCATTCAGTTCAATCCATTTGTGTTCATAAATCAGCGCTCATTCTAGTTTCAGATGGAGGCAGAAGGGAAGAAAGAGTTCAAGATCTCTTTTGCCATTTTTAATTGCAATAGATTTGATTTTTTTTAATCTTAACAAGGATCATAAAACCATATAGCAGCAGTTGCCTTAATGTCTGCTGTGCTTACAATTAACCTTTGGTCTCAGACATTAGACAGTGAGTTTTGGATTCCTGAGGCATTAATTACATGGTAGTTGTCCTGTAATTAGTTTGAAATCAGTCCCTTTAAGACACATGTACTAAAGACCCATGTCATTAGAGAGTATCCATGCAGTTGAATCATCACATTTTATGAGGGATGATTTTGTTGTTTGGCCTCCAGTGGTGACTGTTGCCCCATTCAATGTTTGCAGATTCTCATCAGCTCACACTGAAAAGCATCATCAATAGTCAGAAATACACTTTTCCCTGCATTACTCCTCCTACCATGCCCACTCTCATCCACAACTGATTATTGGCCAAGATTTCTAAAACTGTTCACTGATGTCCTCTTCCCCAGAGGTGCAACTTAAAAAGTAATTTTTTATATTCCACCCCCTAGATAACCTGCAAGAATAAGATGTTTCAAAAGGACAAGATACAAGGAATCTAATTTTTTTTTAATTTATTCACTACAATCAAACCAAATTATCTACTGAACACCATTTTAAATAATCAGATTTGCCTTTTCCCATTAATATAACTTGTTTACTATGTATACTTCAAGTGCCAACAAGAGCTAATAGGGTTGTGTCACACAAAATCAGAATCAAATACCACTTCTCCAACACAAAGGAAGAATAAGTTGTGTAGAATTTTGCATCTTTGTATTTCAGTGCACTTTGACAAAAAATAACATAAGTGTTCTCAGCCATACTTCACCTAACAAGGATCTGAAGCGCAAAAGGGTCACCAGGTGTGTTCCATGTAGAGCTGGAAGCACAAAGAACAGCTCCTCTAAATATTAGCCATCTGTGTAAGTTTTTCTTTCTCCTTACTTTTCTCCCTTTGTATTAGAAATTCTGCTGTCAATGACTCTCCTGATTGACCACATCATATTACAAAGTCAAGAGAGTGAAAACTAAACAACTGCCGAAAATAAATTACTCGTTTCTTTCGAAAGTGAGACTATTCTAAAGTCTTTGTTTCTTCTTTTTGTTTTAAATTACTCTTTATTTTTTCAGCAACTAACACAGGCTTTGATTAAGATTTTCTTTGTTAAAGAATCCACATTTTCACTCCTGCTGCTCTTTTGACAAAGAAACAAATACCTATCCTCTGAGATATCCAGGAAATCACCGGGAAAAAAGTAACAGAGCAGTTGGCTTTTCTTAAATTTCTAAGTAGAAATCAAGGACCAAAAAAAAAAATCAACATGCTTTATAGAACATAAAGCAGCAAATAAGACTTAAGCCAAAGCTTAAAATAAATTCTTTCAAATCCTCCTTTAAAAAAAGGGGGAGTAGGGGGAGCATCATTAAGCTGGATTCCATGGAAAGAGAGTTGTTGTGCTTTGGGGTTTTTTTGGTTTGGACTATTTTTTTTAAGAGCTAAAAGAAATTCCAAGGCTTACACTTGCCTTGGAGCCTCAATGCCAATTTTTGTGGTTTTACAACCACAGTTTCTTTTTTTTTTTTTTTTTTTTTTTGAGAAAGGGAGGAGTTGTTTGTTTGTTTTTCTAAAGTATTTCTCTCTTTCCCATTGTCATGTATGATACCCACACACTAAACAAGGGAAACTAACAGCAAAGGGCATACAGAGAAACCGCCTATTTAAACCAAATGGCATTTTCCCTTCTTCATCACTAAAGTCTAAAGGCTCTAACCAGCAGGACTGTTAAAGTGAGAATGACATTTCACCTCTCTTCCCAAACTTATACTGAAGTCCTGCAGGACCTCAACTCCTCCACCAGTTACTTTTCTAGCCTGTTACAGAGGCATCATTTCCAAGATGGAATTCTACCCAAAATGCATACGAATGTACAAGACAAACAGGATGAGGGTACAAAATACAGTACTTTTTCCTTCCTACTTTCCTTACACTTGGAATTAGGTTACTGTTACAGGTACTATGTCTATTATGAAGGAGAATGTGTAAATTATCATTGTCATGTTATAAGTACTTTGCACACTATTGGCTGGCACCAAATAAAATGAAAGAATCTTCTGCATGCACAAGTCTTCTCTGCATCTAACTTGAAAAGATTTATGGGGGTAGTCAAGGGAGAGCCAACTTCAGACAATGACACTGTGAACTCCTTCATCCACTGTCCTGGGTAGCTTCAATATTTATGAGCTCTATCTTAAAAACCTCTGTGAACAAAGAGCAAAGGTTTGAGTTTTCCTGATTGCTGCAGGCTTCTGCTCATTTGCCATACTGTGGTTTATGTTATGGTAGGAGAACGAGAACATCCTTTGCTGATTATGATGCTCATGATTTTGCAATCTTGTTTGATGTTTTAAATAAATAACAGCTTCTTAACAGTAGCTTGAAATAAACAGTGACATTGATCCTGGTCTTTGTAAAGTATTTCTTGGTTTTGGTGGTGGGTTTTGGCAAGGAGAAGGAGATGAGGGCAGGATATTTCCCTTTGCCATTTTTCTTCTTGCACACTGCTAGAAAATCTAGTCTTACCTGTCGACATCCCCAAGGTTGATAGAGATTGCTCCCTTCTATTTCCTGATTATCTCAATGAACCCAAAGCTCTCCCCAAATAAAAGGGAGACAAAAAACAAAGCTTCAGAGATACCCCTGCTTCAGTCATGGGACCTACCCGGACTCATTCTCTGCAATGTCTTTGGAGACAAACAACCTTTAAGACATCCATCCTTCCCAAAGGCCAATATACGGACAGTCAATTCCCTATCATGTTGTGCAGATTGCCTATGATTCAGACTTGCTTGAGACAGTCTGCACTGTTCTGACAAGCAACATACCACAAGGGAAAAGCTGAGTTGTTGATGGCTCCTAGTGACTAAGTCTTAACATTAATAAAGCATTTTACAGTTTCTTGGGGTTTCTTTCCCAAGTATTTGATTATTTTCTGTTTAAACTATAATACCACCATAGAAGTCATTCAGGACAATTCAACTGATGTTCACTGCATCACAAACTGACAATCAGCAGGGGTGTTAGCTTCCCTCTGCATTCAAAGGGCTGCTCATGCTTTTCATAGCTAAGTCAAGAAGAACAGTTTAGAAAGAATTAGTTGGTTTAAGACTTGTTTACTTCTTAAGCCCATGAAAAATTTATTGCTCTAATAAAAACTGAGTAAAAATAAATAAAAGGAACATTAAATTAAAAGAACTTAAGCTGACAAGCTTGACTAACCTGATCTCTTCTATGACAAGGTGACCCACTTGTAGATGAGGGAAGGCTCTGGATGTTGTCTACCTAGACTTTAGTAAAGCCTTTGACATCATTTCCCACAGGATTGTCCTGGAGAAACTGCCTGCCCATGGCTTGGACTGGCATACTCTTTACTGGGTAATAAACTGAATGGATGGCTGGTCCCAGAGAGTGGTGGTGACTGGATTTACATCCAGTGCAGCCAGTCACCAGTGGTGTTCCCCAGGTCTCAGTGTTGGTGCCAGTACTGTATAACAGCTTTATCAATGAGGGGACCAAGGGCACCCTCAGTCTGCAGATGACACCAAGCTGGGCAGGAGTGTGATCTGATGGAGGGCAGGAGGATTCTGCAGAGGGATCTGGACAGGCTGGATTGATAGCCCAAGGCCAATGGTGTGAGGGTCAACAAGGCCAAGTTCTGGGTCCTACTGATGCCTTTTCCTGATCTCAAAATCAAGAGTCAAACATAGTTAGAAGGGGGAAAGGGATTTTACCTTGGTATTTATTTTAAGGATCCTTAGGTGCACACATCCAGGTCGAATGCACCGAAATGCACACCACAATGCTTCCCAAAAGATCTGGTATAACATTATAGGTCTTACTAATTAGCATATCTGTCAAAAATTCCCCAATAAGAGGCTCAAATGAGCCACCCCCCAAAGCACCTTCCCCTGGATGGTTCTACCTTAGTTTACAGAATGTGTTCTGGAAAGGACCTTGGGGTCTGGGACACACTAACCCCTACCTATGAAGCTTCTAAAATGTTTAGTCTCCTAGCTGAACAAACAAGTCAAAGAATGTAGGCAAAAGCACTAAGAATAAGAAGTTGTAAAAAGGTATAACAGGGGTATAAAAGAAAAGACAAAAACCATAATGGCATCACTGCTGTTAGGTCACAACAACCCCTGCAGCGGCTACAGGCTGGGGACAGAGTGGCTGGAAATCTCCCCAGCAGAAAAGGACCTGGGGGTGCTGGTTGACAGCAGCTGAACATGAGCCAGTGTGAGCCCAGGCGGCCAAGATTGAAGGCATCCAGGACTGTATCAGCAATAGTGTGGCCAGCAGGACCCGTGCAGTGACCATCCCCCCCATACCCATCACTGGTGAGGCCACACCTCAAATTCCATGCTTAGTTTTGGATCCCTCACTGCAAGAAAGGCATTGAGAAGCTGGAACTTGTCCAGAGAAGGGCAGTGGAGTTGGAGAAGGGTCTGGAGAACAAGTCTGATGAGGAGAAGCTGAGGGTTGTGGGGGTGTTTAGTCTGGAGAAAAGAAGATTCGGGAAGGATCTTATTGCTGTCTACAACTACCTGAAAGGAAGCTGTATCCAGGTGTGGGATCAGTCTCTTCTTCCAGCTAAAAGAGATAGGACAAGAGGAAATAGCCTCAAGTTGTACCAGTGGGGGGGTTAGATTGGATATTAGGAAAAATCTCTTCACAGAGAGGGTTGTCAAGCATTGAAACTGGCTGCTCAGGGAAGTGGTGCAGTCACCATTCCTGGAAGTATTTAAAAGACATGTAGGTGTGGTACTTAGGAACAACCAGCCTAGCAGCGCTGGGTTAACATCCGGGCTCAATGATCATCAAGTTTTTTTCCAACCTAAACAATTTTATTACTCTATTATAAACCAGAACAAATGCAAAGGCTTTGCAAGTCCTGAGGAAAGGGTGGTTTTCTTTTGTATTTTACAGCATTTTTAAAGTTTCTGGAATATAAGTAATGTGTTTTACTCTGCAACATCATACCCTTTGTTCCACAATTTGAGAAAACAAATTCTCCTTTTAGCCATTGCTTTTCCAGACCACGGGAAAATACCAGCAGTGAATTTAAGATTCATGTTCCTGAAGAAGTATACATGTTGTTATGATCTCAAGTGTGCTACTGCTTGAGAGCTTGATTACACACTTTATGACTGTTTGTAGAAAGAGTGACATGTTCCTCTAAAGATGAGGATTTACTACCAGTGAAAGAGGTTGACTTGCAGCAGCTTACCCAAAACAGAAGTTCATTATCATGGCCTTGAAAGGTTAGAAATAGACATTTTAGGAAAGAAAAATAAGAACCATACTCTTCCCATTTCCCTCTCCTATTATCACTTATTCCCATCTTCTGTAACATCTTGCCATCTGTATTCAAGTTCCTGTTTAGCTCCCTTTATTCAGAAAAGCAACTTCTCAACTCATCAGTGTTGATGAGTTGAGAAGTTGTCTTCTATCTTTTCTTTCTTCCTCTCAGCATCCTTTGCCCATGGCTTCTCTTCTCAGTATCTCACCTCCACATTTCTTGTGATACTGCCTTTGGATTTCAGGCTCCTGAATCAGTTTGGTCTTAGCACTAGAGAGGTTTTATCCCCAGGTGAGCATTTTTCAGGGTAGCAAAAAAACCACTAAATCTGGGCATAAAAGCATCTATTATTTACAAAAACACAAAGTTCATCTGCAGGTAACATTCCTATTACAAAGACCTGGAGTTTGGTTCTACAGCAAGGAATGAAAAAACATGGAGTGAAATTGTCATCTCGTATCTTTAAAACGGGGACATTTTTCTGGGTTCCCTGCAGCATAGCCTGATATTGAGCTTAGCTTTGTCATTTTTAGAGCACATATTTTTCATCAGCTGAACAGTAGTGATCCCCAGTCATGCTAAGGATTATCTAATACTAATTGTGTTGGGGTCTCTCCCCCGCCGTGTAGCCCTGGGAGAGGGGCCCTGAGGGCACAGACACGGGGCTTCCCTGCCCCTGCTCAGCCTCGTTCCCATGGGTTGGTTTGTGTTCCCTGCGCGGGCAGAAGGACCCTTGGTCCCGTGACTGGAACAGTTCCTGGGCAGAGCCCCGGCCATGCGGCTGGAGAAATAAACATCTCTGAAACAGCCATCAAGAATCTGTCTGTCCGTATATATTTCCTTTCCACGGGACTCCTGGTTTGATATATGCGTGTTGCAGGATCCCCACTGCAACAAATGGTGGAGAATTGAGAGCAGAACGATCCCCGATCCCTAAGCGACTGATTTGTGTGAGTAAACCCTGGAAACTTTGGATTCCTCTTCTTGGTTTTGCTTTGCTATTCCGTATCTAAACTATGGAGGAACCGTGGGAAGACTCTTGGCTCTCAGAGCCGCATATGGACATTTATCTTAAACTTAAAACGATTCTTGAACAACGATTTGTAAATTTTAGCTTGATTCAAGCTCAGAAAGAACTGAAACACTTCCTGGCATGGTTGTTTAAGAACTTTTTCTATGTTTCTTGGGATTTAATTCTTACCAAGGGCTTTTGGAAAACCGTTTGGACACAGTTAATATTTGAGTCAAAATATATGCCGATGGAAGAATATTTTCGTGAATATTATTTAGTTACCGAGACTGCTGAGCAATGTCAGCTGTGTCCTGGCGAAGGGAAGCCTGGCTCGGGGACCGTGCGGCCCAGGCCACGTGCACCGAGCGCTCTCCGAGCAGCAGCGAGGCAGTTCCCGCGTGCGGGCGGAGCCACGCGAGCCGCAGTGTCGGTGGCGGAGCGAGGAGCGGCGGGACCCGGCGGTGCCTGCCCGGCCGCGTGCAGCGTGTGGTGGAGCGAGCCCCGGGAATGCCCGACCGAGACGGAGCCACGCCGAACCGAAACATGCGCTGGAGCAGGGCGCGGGGGAGTCGTCGCTCTGGGGCCCGGCCGAGACGTGGGTGCAGCGCCTGGCAGCGGCAGCGAAGCTGCGACCAGAGGAGGCGACGCACGGAGAACTGAGCGGCGCGGCCCGGCCCGGCCCACGCAGCCCCGAACGCGACCCCGGGAAGAGCGCGCAGGCACCAGCAGCCCCGACAATTCCAACACGGGAGCGACCGAAGGAGAGAGCAAAGACGCAGCGAGACAAAAAACAGCAGCCACTCGGAAAAAGATCATAGTAACTAAGACCTTAGGGATAGTAAAATGGTATAATGTTAAGCAAAATTATGGTTTTATAACAAGGTGTGACAACCAGCAAGACATATTCGTGCATAGAACTGCTATTAAAAAGAATAACCCTGAAAAATACATCCCAAGCTTGGGAGATGGAGAGGTGGTGCAATTCAAAATTATACGAGGTAGAAAAGGGTTACAAGCATCGCAGGTCACTGGGCCTGATGGTGTTCCTGTAAAAGGCAGTATATATGCAAAAAATCGTAGTCATGTTAGACAGTATCTCCATTGTAAGTCCCCCCTACAGTCTCCCTTTCCTAATCCCACCTTTCCCTTTTACCCTATGTCCTATTACCCCCAGTGTATTCCCAATCCGTTTTTTCATCCATGGTTTCCCTCACAAAACCATGCTTTTGCCAATTGTTTCCCCAAAAATCCCTTTCCAATGCCGAGTGGGGGATGAAAAGGGGGAGGGAAGAAGTTAAACCCTCTCCTGCCTCAGTTTCCCCACAAAGCATGCTCAGAGAATTCTGTCTCCCTTCTGTCAGCCCTAAGATGTTCCAGAGAATCTGTTTGGACATTTAAAGACTCAGGAGGGTGGCTTGTTTTGTTCTGAAACTGTTCTTGTTATGTTTATCCAGTTGTTTTCATTCTCCTTTTATTAAAATAAAACGGGTGAGGTGTTGGGGTCCCTCCCCCGCCGTGTAGCCCTGGGAGAGGGGCCCTGAGGGCACAGACACGGGGCTTCCCTGCCCCTGCTCAGCCTCGTTCCCATGGGTTGGTTTGTGTTCCCTGTGCGGGCAGAAGGACCCTTGGTCCCGTGACTGGAACAGTTCCTGGGCAGAGCCCCGGCCATGCGGCTGGAGAAATAAACATCTCTGAAACAGCCATCAAGAATCTGTCTGTCCGTATATATTTCCTTTCCACGGGACTCCTGGTTTGATATATGCGTGTTGCAGGATCCCCACTGCAACATAATTGTACTCCATTTTTCTTATATTTTGAATACTTACCTACATTTTTGCAGGATTTCTCCAGCAGCTCCTGCTGAAGTTGTGAGTAATCCCACTACCATTTTTTCCCAGATGTTCAGATGACTGTCTCTCAGAGAACCCACAGTTCTGTTGTGAGAGATTTTGTCAGTGTGCTTCCACAGTCCTTTTTAACTTCTTTTTGTATATGACCTAAAACCCTAGAGCTGAAGATAATACAAGTGTTCAGTGACATATTCATCTATCATTCCTCCAACAGGAGCTGATGCAGCAGATGTTTACTGGAGTTTTCTCTACACTGATGTCTCCTGCAGGACATGTGCCCAGAATCAGTGACAACTGGCACTTTGAAAGTTCCTAACATGCTGTGGCTCATCTAACCTTGCTTCGTGATTAGTAACACTATTTAGGGATGAAGATTTCTTTGTGCTGGGCACCGTGGCAACATGAGAAAAACATGCATACCCTGCTCCAATGAAATTACATTATGGGCATAGAAAGGGTAAGAAACAAATAGCAAAGGCAACAACACAGCACCAGGTAGTCCAATCTGTAAGGAACAGCTACTACAGATCTAGTTCTTGCAAAGATTTTCTTTAGCCACCCCAAAATCTAAAAAGAAAGCTTTTAGGGTCTAGAGTAAGACTACATATTTGTTTAGTAGCTGGCTACAGGAAATTCTTTTCAAGCATTAGGAGCAGCAGAAAGAAAAGCACTAAGGTAATTGCTTGAAATAAAAAACTAGAAATGAAGGTTGGCTTCAGTTGCAAACTAGAAGCCCAGCTTGGAGATAACATCTGAAGGTGAAGCTGAAAATACAAAAGACCACAAAACCAAAGCAAAATAGTTCACATTTGTTAGGAGACATCTGGATAATTGAGGATAAAGGAGAATGGCTGATCTTAGATAATTCTATAAAGAAAGGCATGAAGATCTGAAAGTGATGACTTAGAAGAAAGCTTCTGTTGGATATGACTTTCCAGGTCAAAGGTTGGAACAGCAGGAAAGATGGTGATAAAGCAAGAACGTATTAGAAAAGAATTGGGTGAAAAATTAAAAAGCCCAAGTTTTGCCATGGACTTGTGCTGGTGGCTAATACACTCAGAAATTTCTAGATGGAGGCTAACATATTTGTTATCAGCTCTGGTAGAGGAAAGTAAGTATGTTAATTGTCTGGGAAAAAAAATCAGAAATTAAATTCAACCCTGCATAAGGAATAGGTCCTTCTAATTTCAGTCTGTTACTTTATAAGATTCTTTTGCCTTCATTGTAAAATATATAACTTCTATTCTATGACTCTCACTATTGCTACATTCGTTTCATGACAACACCAAAAAGAAATAAAAAAGATTAAGTCTGCTGAAAAGAATAGTCAGTGGATTCAGTAAGAGGGATTTGGCAAATGAGAAGCAAGGCATATATTGGCAGAGATCCACTGATTCTAAGGGAAACCTGCCGATCTGTGTCAAAGCATCAACTTCTTTCTGTTTCCAAATAAAGGATCCACAGGTTAAGTCTGAAATTTGCAGTATTTATAAAAATGTTTGATACCTTGGTTTTCTCTGCGTCTAGACATGTATGGCAAGCCACAGAAATGTCTTACAGGTGATAAATGGACAGATAGAGGGTATCTGGAAAAACTGGACAGCTCCAGAGGATTTCAGTTGCTCCAGACGATTTCAGTTGCTCCTGTTCTTTTTCTCTCTTCAAAATACCTGCCAGGATGTATGGTAGAAAACAGAAGATGCTCCTGGTAACGGGCAAAGACAGTGAACCATCTGGGAAAAATCTGGTTTGGCTTTTTTTTCCTCTTTAACATGTAGAGATTTAGAGATCAAAAAGTGCTCCATATAAACAGAAGAGAACCAATTACAGTATACATGGTTCTGATGTTATATCTCTCAAAACAGTTGTAAAGCTAGTTTTTCTTGCAGTATTGGGATTTTGAATTGCCTTATGAATGATCAATAGAACAATGGGTAACAAAATTGAGATATTCTGTTTCACCTGTGGTATCCTGAACAGAGAATATGTTTCCCTTCAACTTAAATAATAAGGTTCTCCTACTAAAATAATCCAACTAAACAATGAATTAACTGAAGATTAAATTTAATTTGTCTCAAAATTAATGGCCTAGTCCCAAGCATATCGAAGCAGTGGCTTGGAAGAAACACAGCTGAACCATACATTTTGAACCAAACATGAAAGCTATCAAAAGTATCCACCAAATCAAAAGCATCTACTAAATGATAAGTATAATGACAGGGTGCTTTACAAGAATTTATGAACATCATGAATCCACTACTCCACCATCCTGCATGTTTACAGTTGTCTTTGTCTGTGCAAAAAGATTGCAAAATGTACAGATAAGATCACTTTGCACTGATGCCAATAACTATAGAATACGTAAAGCAGCAAAAAATAAAGTCTTGTGTCTCCCAGTCACCCAACGTGGATAACCAGCAGTGTTTACTCATTGACTGTTCTCCCTAAAACTTTAATATATTTGTAAGACTGCTATATGAAAAACACATTCCCCAATGGCATAATACTTTAAAAGATTCAACAAATAAATTAATTTAGCATGTTATGAAAGAATTAAACAATACCAACATATTTTTACTGTTCCCATGAGAACTACTATTTTCTTATAGTCCTGCTCTTTGCCTCTTGCCAAAAGTCAAGATGGCCCCAGAGAAAGCCAGGATAAACCTGCTAGTCATTTATGTGAAAGGCAATTGCCATTTCTGAGCTTACATCTGGCAGAGGCCACCTTCCTAAAAAGGACAAGACAGGGTGACATTTCTTCTGACACCAAGTCTTCTGGTAGTTAACTACAAACACGTTTCCACCTTGTTTTAATACTGTTTTAATGAGCAGAAGCAAAGTATTAATATTTTTAAAAATATATTTCCTTAATAAGATTAAAATTCTTCTGTGATTGTTATGGCATTTAAAATAATAGCAAATTTTTTTAAAATTGTATTTAGATCATCCTACAAGTTTTTAAAGGGTTTTGTTCCACAGAATCATAAAATATGACTGTACTTCTAAACCAATGTTGTGATGTGTCATTTAGTTAAAAGAATTGGCATATTTAGGGATAAATTCTTAAATACTTAATCAGAAGTTCTAAGATATACCAGATAACATGATTCATCTTCTTACTGATATTTTCAGAAATGCCTGTCGGTTTCTATGGTCCAGAAAGGAAGTTTTCAATCAGCTGCTCTTGGCCCTTTGCAAACTCCCTCATCCTGAGTCCCAGGTCAAAGTGCCACTGGAGAAGACATATTGCTCTGAGAAAACAGATCTTTGGACACATTGAAATAATTTTTACAAATTCTGAAGCCATAAGAGTCAACAGCAAAATCATCATTGACTTTAACAGGGCCTAGATTTGTCCCTAAAGTCTCTTCACTACACAGCAACTTTTCTGGTTGACCAGAGGTGACTTCTGAGAGATGGCCACCTTGACTACCATGGTCCGAATGGCCAACACACAAGGCAGTTCACTCACAAGTGAAATTCTAACATTTTTAATTTTATGCACTGTTTGAAACAGGGGTAATTAGACTTAAAACAGGCAGAAATTAGCTGGATTTGGATTTTGTAACATGTAGGAAAGGGCTATGAGTCCACGAGGGAAGTATGCTACAATATGATTCCCCCTCCCTTATCCACTCAGCATGTTACATCAACCAAGTGTCACAGTGGCATCCCATAAGTACACAGTGAAATGTGAATTATCTTATGGAAATGCTGGTTGCAAACACATTTGTACTTTGTTCTCTAATTCACTTCAGTTTGCCTGTTGTGTTGTTGAGAAGATAGCCTTGACACAATAGTTAAACTTTTACTCAGTGTGTTTCTGGCAAATAAAGACCCTGATACATTTTTCATTTTTTTTTAACTA
Source organism: Corvus moneduloides (assembly GCF_009650955.1). Taxonomy (NCBI): domain Eukaryota; kingdom Metazoa; phylum Chordata; class Aves; order Passeriformes; family Corvidae; genus Corvus; species Corvus moneduloides. The sequence goes on along the minus strand of NC_045481.1, from coordinate 11,215,123 downwards.
GAGACAATATTAGAGCTACATTTGTAATATACTTTATTACAAACTAATCACAGAACCACAGGAAATGTACTGTTCACTGCTCATGGCATCCTGAAACTATGAATACTACACTTTCTTACTTTGATTAGAGACAACAGTTGTTTTTGTAGCTCAACACACAATGGTAGGAGGGAGGTAGGAAATGAAAGCATACTGAAAACGCATTACTAATACACTGTGATTTGATACACATGTCCTGTAGCTGTTGTGAACAGCCCAGTAACAAATTTTAATGTGATTAATGTCTTTTTAAAGGTATTTTGGGATTCCACTGACAGAATATACAATAATGATCAGAACTAAGTGCATGAGTAGGAAGAATGTAATCACAGAAAGACATGGAAATATACAATTTCAATCTGAAATATCACTACAAGACGAAGTCAGTAATAGCAGTATGTGCATTTCCTATGCAAGAAGATGTATATTATGCGGTGAGAAGCAAAACAAGAATATTTGCATCTAGAACAAAAATTACATACTTTGCGCTACACAATCACTGAAGGACTTTTCTTTGCAAAAGTAACTCCTACCTTCACCAAAAGAAAAAAAAGTTAAAACTGGCTTATTAGCAGATAAGCTCATCTGAGCTTGTATGGTTACTTTTTAGATCTTGTCTTTTGAGCTTGCATAGATGTAAACCCTCAGGTATTTATAGCACTAGAGAACTCATGGAAGAAAATCAGTAATCCATGTATATATATTTTCGGATATGAAAGAACACAGAAATGCAGGATATTTACACCAAATGGGCGCAGCATAAAAAACTGAATGCCAACATCTGAGTGCCAACCCCTCTCACAAACATTACTTCAGTACAGGAACAATAACAGAAAAACAGAGAAAGTGCTCTGAGTGCAGTTGGAGAAAACAAGAACATTTTTCACTGGACACAAGATAATTAATGTATGCCATGTTCTTGAATGCATTCTTTTGAGGCACTGCAGGTTATTTCTTCCACAGAGGAAACAGAAATCATAATCAATGCAACAGTACGGTAATCCATAAATTAGTAAAATCTGAGCACAAACAACTTGATAAACACAACACCGTGGTGTCTTACAGAGTCAGGAAAACACCTGCATGTGAAAAAACCATGCAAGACATGATACTGCCATTTAAAAAAACTTGGGAAAGCTTTTTTAAAGTATGTGATACACCAAAGCTCTAATAATTTCTTAGAAATGAACCTTCTGAGTGTTTTGTACCCAGAAGCACTAGCACCTATAAATGTGGCTAGATACATAAATGCCTACCTTATGGGTAGGTTCTCTACTGTTGCAAAAAATAGTGCAAAGCATAGCACAAATCTATCTGAAATTTTTAATTTTTAATAAATTTTAATAATATGAGCAATTATTCATATCTGAATATTTTGGAAATCAGGATAGCTTTGGCATTTCTGAACCACAAAAAATCATTTCCTTTGCATCAGCCTAATCAGACAGCCTTTAAGCAGGCAAAATCTAAACAGATAAAATCCCGAATTAAAAAATAAAAGGACATTATGGCATTGAATTTAGTGACCTGAGCAAGGAAATCCCCATTAAAAGAAAGTTTGTCACCAGATTTGACAAGATAGTGGTTATTAAGCACAGAATTAAATATTTTAGGCATTCACTGGAAGACTGTTCTTTTCAACAGTGGCTGCATTTTTGTTATTAATTCAACAATCCAACCACAGAAAAAGTAAACTATTTAAAGTATTCTTTTGAAAAAAGGCTTCAGAGAAGAAAGATGTACTAATTACTGAACATTTCTGCCTCATCCATAGATGTGGCTCCATGATTGAATCCAGCCTGGCATAAGGAAAAATAAAGAGAACAAATTAAATACACACAGAAGAGCTGGGCTTGGCTTCATTCCCACCGTCATCATAGTCAAACTTCATTTCCAAGATCCACCATAACACTTTCCTCTTAAGCTTCCTCTGGGTCACAATGACCTTTGTTAAACGTTATAACAAGTGATAAAATGAAGACTGGGAGTACATTTGTTGCACAGTTAAAATTGAAAGGAACCAAGGGATCTGAACCAGATTGCAGATAAATATAATATATTGCTCAGCTACATTCCTCTTTGTTCCAGATGTGTGATTTGTTACTAGTTATAACAGAATGCAAGCTGCATTTTGTAAAGCCTAAAACCAAAACATTACAAAATACAGAAGCACCATCTATCAATTTTCTAAAAGGAAATTGCACCTGCCTGCAATCTTGTCCTCATTTGACTGAGCCCTCTGAGCACCACAATGATTTAATGCAACAGCTCTTCACATTTGAAGGGTGTGGTTCAGCTCTGGCTTCACAGAAATGCGCCTAAGAGTCTAAATTTAGCAGGTAGTAAAAGTTTATCCATGAAAAAAAAAATACAGAAAAACTCTCTTAACACAACTGCATGTATCAGTGTAACTCACAGACTGTGCCCTGCCACTTCCCTGGGACTGACCTACATCAGTTGTATTTTCAGTCTTGCAGCTCTCTCAGGCAAAGTGGGCAGCATACCCCCTGCTTTGCATCAATGCCATCCTTCTCACACTTTCAAAAACATTGACCCCTAAATTCTTATAAAAAATATGGGAGTTTAGCCATGTAGCTGTAGCCCTGAGTACTGGCCCTGATCAATGCAAAAGTAAACAGTTATTTAGAGTTACTCTGTTAAAATGTTCCAGTTTATCTTCAAGCAAAAATGTGAGGCAAAGCTTTGTTTTTATTTGCTCTTTCCAAAAGACACAGATAAAGGATGTAGTAAAAATAATTGTACTGCAAAAGAAAACAAGACCTGCCATTCACAACATCCCAATTTCAGGAAAAGGGAGACAGGTGACAGGTAAAAACTCGTTTCATTTGTTATTACTGTGGACACTGTTACAACTTTCATTCTTCTCTGGTCTCAGCTCCTGACATTTTTTGATGATTTAACACAGTCCTTACCCAAGCAAAATTTACATGGAGTTCAGTGATATTTTTGTGAGAGCAAAATTAAGTAAAACAAGGAAGAGCTGCACATGCAGATGACGATGGTCCAGCAGCTGGCTTACACTCGGAGCCATCTGCTGCAATGAATGGGGCTATTTGTGCCCCAAGGAACTGTTCAAAAACCTGTGTTGGCACATTACCCCGCACCCCCAAGTAAACTTCAAACATACACATTCTGTCTCCAAAACACAGCAGGAACTACCCACAACACCAATACAGCTCAGTTCCTATCCATCACAACTGCCCTCCTGTTCTGCGCAGGGCTCATACCAGGACAGGACCTTCTATTTTGTGTCCTAGTGTGTTGCCACTTTGCAGGGAGAAGTGCTGCATGCAAAATACTTGCAGGAACTCAGCAGGAGTCACTGCCTCATGCAGAGTCAAGAGACTGACTAACAGTGGGGCTCGCTGAGGAGCGGCTTGCCAAGCTCTTTGCAGCAACCCACCTGTCCCTTTCTGCAGATGCAGAGGAGCAGAAGGGTTCATAAGGAAATTTGGAGCCAGATTTTGAATTCCCATTATTCTTCAGACTGTGTCATTTTCCAAATGATTTACTGTGGAAATAAACATGCAGCTGATCACATATTAGGGCAAGCATTGTGCCGGATGTCTTACACAGAGCTACTTATTGGGGAGACCACAAAGAGGCCTGCCAGAGGAAAGGACATGGGATTGCTTTCATCCTACGTGAGGCAGATCCTTGAACAGGAACTAGAGAATGAGACAGTAACTCCAAGAGAATGCAGAAGCCAACCTCAAGAGATCAGGTGACTGGTGGCATCATGTTTTGGTATGAGGCAAAGTCAGCCAGCTTTCACCAAACAAAAAATCTCAGCAGGAACACACAGGCAGGAACCCCTGCGCTGAGGAACATGACACCATATCCCATTAAGATACCACATGGGCAGAAGTTGCTGCATTATATAACGATGAGCTTGGCTCCTACCTCTCTTCATGGTAGGGATTCTCAGCTCCCAAGGAGCTCACAACTTGGAGGAGCTGAGATGTTGCCTCTGGCCATGGGTGTGGCTTTAGCACTACCATAATTTCCTGGCTCTTCTGTCTCTGTTGTCCATGTTAAGCATTTTGAAGTGGCACTGTAACTTATTTCTAAGTGCAGTTGCCACTGATGCTGAACAGTGATCCATTGTTCCTATTGTTGCTTCCGCACTCAGTGGTTCATAAAAACAATGCTTAAGATGGAACTTCAGCACAGGGAGTCTCAAAACTGCCGAGTGTCAGAAGCTGGAAGAATCACTCTGTACTTGCCCTGCTTCTTATGCTTCTCCATGAGCACCTTCTGCTTGCTGCTATCAGGAAAGATGTGCTGAGACCTTTTGTACAAGCATGTATTGCTCCCCTTATACTCTTATACATTTCCCTCATTAACACTAATAGCTAAGGTTTTGACTGACAATGCTAATGTTCTTCCTCCTGTTGCTTAAAAACTGCTTTCAAAGGGTAACACCTTGATTTTCCATGTCAGCATCCTTCCCAGGTTGCACTGCATTGACTGAAGTAACCACACCATGGGAGTGAAGCAATCTTTGCTTCACAAAGAAAAGCCTGAAATAAATACTGGAATATATTGATATACTCTGGTTTGGACATAACTACCAAAAAAAACCAAACACATCCCCCCCATGAAAAAGAAAAAGAAGAAAATCTAATCTGCATTCTGTCACCCGGTCCTTGTGGGGATGTACAAATTCAACAGTAACAAGAGGGATTTCTGAAAAAGGGGAAAATTAGTAAAGATAAATTTTACCAGCATTTTTCAGCTTTTGATAAAATGTCAAATGGGTGTTTATTTAATTTTTTTTCCCATTTTGAAATCCTAATTTCACCAGCTGTTTTCTTACTCCCCACAGGAAAATGAGATAAATGCTTCAAAAACATAAGCAAGTGGCATTGTTTTCTACCAACAGAATTCCCCATTTCATTAAGAAATTCTGAATCAGAGGGTTTCTGGTTTTTAAAGATAATAATTAAAAAATCAGAAACTCTATATTTAAGAAACAAGTAAACAAGCATTTTTCAACACACTTTACTCATAAAAAAGTAAGAGTATGATGTACTATATGTGGAATAGAATAACTAATGATTAGAGCTGCACAGCAACTCTGAATTTTAAACATATGGCAGAAGAGTATGTAGATTCCAAAGCAAAATAAAGCTTACTAAAATGACCTGATCGTTTTGAAGGCAGAGACTTAAGATGAAAGAAATCAATGCCCACAGGACCCAAACATGCACACCAGAAAATGTGAGGACTCTGGGAAAAAGCTTGTATGGTTTCTGAAGGGAACTTTTCTTTAAGCTATTTAATAAAACAATTGTTCAATAGATGCTTGCCTTTCTCTTGAATAAGAGTTACTCCCAGAGGAAACAAAGTTCAATATGATTCAAAATATTTGTAAATTTATGTATTTTGAGCAAACAGAGGCATGTATTTACTAAGGAATGGGTAGCTTATCTATAAGGAACAACTAATGAAATTTGCTGTATCATTTGTTATCAGAATAAATGGCAATACTTGAATATAAAGCATATTCAAATACTTTGTCACAGTATTTTTAACAATGTAACTGCAAACTGCAAATGCCACACCAAACTGACCAAAAAAGATACCTATTATTCCTGACTAGAAAACAAAGTTTTAAAAAATACATGAAATTAATGACAAATTGAATCTTAAATCTTGAAAAAGGAATTCATAAATATTCCACATCCATTTAAGATTTTTTTAAACAATAAGATTTGTAAGAAAGATACTTGCAAACAGATATTACATTTGAGATTATATTAACCAAAGGTATCTCTGCATATTTAAATGCTTGCAGAGGTTTGTTTCTGGCTAACAATTCAAATCATACATCATACCACAGTTTTGGTAAACAATTATCAAAACAGACTAGAAGAGCAATCATGAAAGGACTAAACAAGAGAGAGAAATTATAATGATGAAATGTTGATTTGCCACTGTGTGGCAGTTTAAGGAACCTGTACAGAGCAGATGTCACATTTTTTTAGCAACGCATGTACCCAAATTTGCTTTTGGCAAACATTGCTTAACTGCTGCTGTTTTTCATGAAGTCAGTGAAGACTGGGTTAGATAATGAGCTGGCATGCACTTTTGAAATGTTTACTGTGTTCCTTAAAGTAAGGGGAACATGCTGGTTCTTAAACTAATTTGGTTTTTGTTGTTGGTTTCCCCATCTCCCCCCCTAGTATTCTGTTCTCCCTGTCTTTGGAATAAACAGAAAATGACTGAATCTTTTTATACTTTTTTTCCCTCTTACAATTATACAACTGGAGAATCGATAGTTTCCAAATGGCAAATAACTAAGCCATGTCAAGAGCCATGTTAATCTCATGTATTCACTCCATTGTTAACAATGAAGGAAGGGGGATGGGGAGGACAAAATAAAATCTGGCTTTTCTGGCCTAAATGCAGGACATGAACCAGAAGACATTCCACAAACAATGTAGTCTTTTTCTTCTGGCGGGGGAGGTGACAGGGAAGATGACGGTAGCAGGACTTTTGTGGAAGGAGAAGCTGTACCCATCTTGACAGTCAATACACCATTCAGAAAGCTTATTTGTGGGGAGAATTTCCCACCCATTGTTAACTAGGAACTTGATTTGGAAATGAAGTTTTTAATTAAAATTGGCACTTCCAAGTTTCATGCTGGCATCCTCCATCTTGCTAAACACTGAGCTCATTTGTGGTTCCAGCTGTTTGCAAACGCAGTCTCAGAGGTGACAATCCATTTCCCATCATGCCATCCTTGCTCAATCTTCAGTCCCCATCTTATCATGAGTACATGGGAAATTTACTCTAGTAAGACAAAGCAAGGACTGTAGGATGTGGCCTCATTTGGCTAGAATCCACAGATCCCAGTCTTTATTACTTTTAGGGGATTATTAACGGAACAGAATTCTTCAGAAATGTTTGAAGGAAAACAGGGTCAGTTATTTTTGAGGCTTCTACATGCTTCACTTCACTCAGACATCCACAACCATCATTATGGATAGAGATCCTACTGCTTAGCTCACATTTCTCTTCCCACCTATGCTTCCAGACAATAGAATTCAAAGACAGAAATTCCAGAATATAACCACTAACAACAAAAATTTCTGGGTAGACAAGACATAGAATTTATCTATCTGTTTCACATGCATGGACAAAATGGCTTATTCGTTTTGTTGATTTAAGGAATAGATTTGCATATTTAATGTATTCTGACTTGAGGGATCTCAAATGAAAAATCAATTTACAGGTCTGTTGAAGAAACTAGCAAAATATCTTCATAATATCTTCGTTAAGAGATCACATCATTATTTGGGACCTTTTTCTAAATAGTACTCTGAGGGAAAAATATTTTTTAAAAATAGTATATTTTTTCTAGCTGCGCATATTCTGAGATGTTGAAGAATAAACTGGAAGGGTAATTTTTCTGGTTTTTAAATTTTATTTAGATTGATGTCTTTACAATGTCTAACATTGTTAGGTTCACTGCAAAGGATTTCACTTCATCTTACAATAAAAGAAAAATATTATGCAAATTGCATAAAGGACTTCACAAGTCTATCCAGTTCATGTGAATACTAGCAAGCAAAGCAAGCTGTTGTTGGCTTTTGAAAAATCTGTCAACAATTAAGCTCATCAAAAGGAAATTCATAAGCCGATTTAGCAGAAACGTCTCACAAAGCCTGAGCCCTGTAAGGTACATTCATGTACTTAGTTCAGTTAAAGTTCTATTCAAGAATTAAAGTAATTACCAAAGATTCGTATATTTGTACTAAAAGCTTGCCGAATGTACAAATCCAAATATAGAAAGAATCTCAAGATTTCTAAATTACTGCAATTTGGAGTCATTTGCAGAATGATTTTCCAACAGGAACAAATCAGTGTTCCAAGCCTTCTCACATTATTCTGAGAAATATCGTCTTTCAAAAAGTAGTAAAAAAAAAATGAAAGATATATAACACCTATGCTCAGTGTCCATTTACCAACATACATCTTATGTACTCCTGTGAAACAAAACCCAGATCTTCATTACTGCACTTAGAACATTCTATAGTCTTTATTTAAGCCAGAGGACAAGGTTTTAAGAGGGTTCCACAGAACATAAGAGATCCTCAGTCCTGACACCAAAGAAAGCAATCCAACAAAACAATATATCTGCACTGCAAACTGTGTCTCCATATCCCAAAATCCTGTTACAGAGCACATGGAACCTTGCAAAAAAACAGGAGTTCTTTTGTCTTGTGACTTGTCCAAACCATTCTTAGCAATCTAGAGAAGTCTCTTCAGGAAACTACAGGCTTCATTATGGAAATTCTCTCTTCACTGCATGTTAATTTGATTATTTTTATTCAGAATTTTGCACGTATACACCACTTGACCAGATCTGACTCATCACACTTGCCCTGTGTTTAAGATTTTATTCTAGCTTCTTCCAGTAATGAATTTGTGTTGATTTTGTAAGATCCTGTTCATGACCTTAAAGCTAGTTCATAGGGTCAGACCTTTCATTTTTCTGTGTTCAGCTATTACTTTCTGCCACTGCTCTTCCATTATTCAGCCTCCAGTCTTACAGGAATAGGACTTGGCTGATACTTATTTTTGCGAAATTCTTTGCTTTCCGATCTCAGGAATTTTGTAACTCTGTGCTTCAGAGTGTCTGATTAAATCTGCATTAGGACTCTGTCCTTAATCTAGAGTTCAGCAAATGTTTCAGCTTCAGTCTGAGGCAACTTATAAGAACAACACTAAAAACATTTACATTTTATTGGGAGAAATCTATTGGGGAGCGACTGCTGGACTCTTTTTCCACATTTGTAGCTGACACTTACTCATTGGCTACTGTTTGTTTCCTTTTACATATGAGCACTGGGCAGATATTGCCAGGAGAAAAATCAATGTTGAAGCCAATTCAAGGTTGCATGACTGTACTAGAAGTTTCAAAACTCAGTAGTAATTGTGCCATTTCTCCCCAAACAAATAGTCCAATACATAACTTTATTTGAATGAGTCCAAATATTAAAATAGAAATCATATAGGTATGAAACAAGCAATTTCCATCCCATCCTTTAAAAATACTACACATGAGCTGTACAGCTACGATTAATCACAATACTGTTCATCATTCCAAATCAGACTCAGTGATTTTTATAGACATCTGTTTTCTTTCACATTTACCACACACATGGATGTAGTGTCACTATTACAGAGATTTGACTCATCGAAAAACATCACAAGTCAACCACTAAATCAGTGAGGAATATGAAGCCCATCAGAAACCATGAATAATATAAGATCCATATGGGCTTGGGTAAAATTACCAAATTTGCCAGGCCATCAGGCTTTTTTGCACCCTGCCTTGCTGGAGATGAGGTGGTGCTCAGCAAGCAAGCCTTCTGAGCAGCCAGCAGCCACAAAGCTCATGGAAGCTGGTGGACATAACTATCTTCTTCTCAGTCTAAGTGAGGGAGCAAGAAAATACTCCTTTTGTTTAGCAATAAATGTAACAATAGAAGCTACAGGCTAAAGTACGCATCAGCATGACAGGGTTGGAGGAGGAACTGGGCAGTGCAGCCTGAGTCAAAAGCAGAAGCAGGACTTGGACTTTGCTTGTTATAAAAACTACTTCTTGTCAGAAGAAGAAAACATGCAGGAGCATAAGAAGACAGTCCAGAGAGGGGTTTGCAGAGGCTAGTGAACACAGCAGTACAGCCCTCAAAGAAAAGCAAAAAGATTTTGGGGAAAAGTGATTGCTGCTGGAGGACTGATCGTGGTTGGGACCAAGGACACTACAGCCACTGTGCTGGCCACAACAGGGAAGTGCTGTGTTAGAGCCAGCAGTACTATAGCCAGTGGAGCTGCTGCTCCAGCCTCCAGAGTGCCAGCCATTCTCTTTTGCCATGACAGAGGGCCTGGGCTGCAAAAGTGGGACACCAAAGACTCAGGTAATTCACACCTGACTGCTCCTGCCACACTTCTACCATGATACCACTCTGTACTATACAAGAGGATGGAGGCAGGCTCTGCTCAGTGGTGCCAAGCAATAGGACAAGAGGCAATGGGCAGAAACTGAAGCACATGAGGTTCCACCCAAACATAAGGAAGAACTTCTTTACTGTGTTGGACAGATGGACCAGAGAGGGTGTGGAGTTTCCTTCTCTGGAGATATTCAAAAGCTGTCTGGACACAGTCCTGAATAATGTGCTGCAGGGCACCCTGCTTGAGCAGGGATGTTGGACTAGAGGTTGGACCTGCAGAGGTCCTTTCCAACCTTACTGATTCTGTGTTTTACCTCTTGACCCAAAAATATTCTCACACCAGGAGGAGGAGTTGGCACCAAGCATATGCTTCCATTCAAACTGCTCATCTGGGTTCAAATCTGAATTCAAAGTGGGAACTCCACCCTTGGAGTGCTCTCCTCTCAAGAGAGAGCATGGTTATTACCGGCTCCAAGGCAATTAGCTGGAACACAGCAGCAGGGAATACCTGTGTACATCCTGTTTTGGGGCATCGTATCCCCCATGTCCCTCTGTGGGTCTAGCTGTTATTTCATAATTTGTGCTTGAAGCAAGTGAAAGACTCTCACTGACTTGATTAGGTTTAGATCAGATATTTAATAGAAATTCATAATGGAGAATGACTGACTAAAGGCTGCAGGATTTAGCAAGTATTTTTATGAGGGAATGCAAAATTGCTACTTGCTGCATACCAAAATGCATACCTGAGAAACATAAAAGAAACAAAAAAACTTCTGGCTCCAAACCCCTATTTTATCTCTGAATACAGGTATTTTAACCCAAGAGACAGAAAACAAGTTTGAATTTCTTTCCTCTATCTTTTCCTACTGACTTTTCTCTGAATTTTTCTACTATGCATCCCACACTACAGTACCTCTCTCTGCCCCTAGTCATAGTATAGTGTTGGATACCTAATTTTAAATTTTTACATTTGTGATTCTTTACTGTCATAAGTTTCTTTCCAAATTAATTAGGTTTATGTACTTACACTAGTACAACAGTATTCAATTTTTACAAAACACCTATTTGATATTTAAGCTATATGCAACTCTTGGCAGCCCACTGACATAGCAGAGAGACCAGGTTTGCAGAACACTGTCTCCTCCTGCAGATCGTCTAAGAAGTATCTCATATTGAGCATATTAAAAAAAAGCTTTGAACATCTTCTGAAAGCTAAGGAGTTATGAAGGAAAGGAAAAACAGATTGGAGTAACTAAAGAACACAGAGAATGCAAGTAATTTGTGCTAAGGCAGTCAGGAAATCACAAGCCTAGAAAGACCATGCAGAAAACTGTCTGTATTTTGCCAGTGCTACTGAACAATACCCTACTGCCTAGCTTTTTAAATAGTTTTTAACATTTAGCCCTTTTAAAATGTTTAATTGTGTTATGGATACTAATTTCCTCAGAACAAAGTATAATGATTCTTCTAAATATTTGGTCCATCTCTATTGTAAGCTCTTCTTAAGAC